>NC_056733.1:1634882505-1635012505 GCF_019279795.1 Protopterus annectens
AAAATTTAAAAAAAAAAAAAAAAAAAACCCCCTTTTAAATGAAAATTTTTTTAAAAAAATTTCTTTTCCCCAAAAAAATTTTTCCCCGGGGGGGCCCCCCCTTTTTTTTTTTTCCCCCGGGGAAATTTCCGGGGGAAACCCCTTTTTTTTAAAACCTTAAAAAAAAAAAGGGAAAACCCCCCGGGGGGCCCCTTGGGGGTTTTTGGAAAAAGGCCTTTTACCCGGGGGGGTTTTGGGGGGAGGGGGGGGAAAAATTTTTTAAAAAATTTTTTTTTTAAAAAAAAAATTTAAAAAAAATTTTTTTTTTTTTTTAAAAAACCCCTTTTTAAAAAACCCCTTTTTTTGGGGGGTTTTTTGAAATTTTTCCCGGGGGGGCCCCCCCAAAGGGGGAAAAAAAGGGAAAAAAAGGGGAAAAAACCCGGGGAAAAAAAAATAAAAAAAAAAAAAAAAAAAAAAATTTTTTTTTTTAAAGGAAAAAATTAAAACCCAAAAAAACCAAAAAATTTTTTTTTAAAAAAAGGGTCCCTAAATTTAAAAATTTTTTCCCTTTTTTTTTAAATTTTTAAAAAAAGGGGGGGGGGGAAAAATTTTTTAATTTTTAAAAATTTAAAAATAAAAAAAACCTTTCTTTTTTTTTTTTTCTTTTTTTTAAAAAAAAAAATTTTATTTTTTTTTTAAAAATTTTTGCCTTTTTTTAAAAAAATTTTTCCTAAAAGGGGGGTTTTTGGGGTTTTCCCAAAATTGGGAAAGGGGCCCCCGGGGGAAATTGAAAAAAATTTGGGGGGGGAAAAATTAAAGGGGTTTTTCCCAAAAAAGCCAAATTCCCCTTTTTTTTTTTGGGGGGGGGCCCCAAAAAAAAAAAAAAAAAACCCCCCCGTTTTCCCCCCAAAAAACCCAAAAACCCTTTTAAAAAATTTTAAAACCCCTTTAGGGGGCAAATTTTAAAAAAGGGGAAAACCCCCAAGCGGGGGTTTTTAAAAACCAAAAACCGGTAAAAAAATGTTTTTTAAAGGGGGGGTTAAAAATTTTTAAAAAAAAAACCCCCCCCCCGGAAGGGGCCCCCCGGGAAAAAACCCCCCCAAAAAAAAAGGCCCCCTTTTTTTTTCCCCCCCCAAACCAAAAAAAGGGGTAAAAAACCCCCCTTTTTAAAAAATTTCCAAAAAAAAAAAAAAACCCCCCCCCCCCTTTTTTTTGGGGGGTTTTTGGGGGCCCCGGAACGGGTTTTTTTTTTTTTTTTTAAAAAATTAATGTTTAGGTTTTCCAAAATTTTTCCCGGGGGGCCCCCTTTTAAAAGGTTTTTTTTTTTGGTTGGGGTTTGCCCCTTTTTTGGGGGGGGGGCCCCAAAAGGGGGGGGGGGCCCCCCCTTTTTTTGGGGGGGGAAAACCCAACCAAACAAAAAAGGGGGGTTTTTGGGGGGGCCCCCCCTTTTTTGGGGAAAGGGGGGGTTTTTTTAAATTTGGGGGTTTTAAATTCCTGGTTAAAAAAAACCCCCCCTTTTTTTGGGGTTTGGGGTTGGGGCCCGGGGAACCCCCCAAAAAAAATTTTTTTTTTTGGGGGCCCTTGGGGGGGAAAGGGGGGGCCCTTAGGCCCAATATTTTTTTCCCAGGGGGGGGGGTTTTTGGGGCCCAAAAAAAAAAGGGGGTTTAAAAAACCCCCCCCTTTAAAACCCCCCCTTTTTTCCCCCCTTTTTTTTCCCCCAAATTTTCCCCCCCCCTTTTTTCCCCCCGGGGGGGGGTTTTTTTTAAAACCTGTTTTTTTCCAAAAAACCCTTTTCGGCTTTTTTTTTGGTTTTTTTCCACCCCCCAAAAACCGGGGGGGCATTTTTTTGGGGGGTTTTGGGGGGGAATTTGGGGTTTTTGGGGGGGGGAAAAAAAACCCGGGTTTTAAAGGGGGGGGGGGCCTTTTCCCCCTTTTTTCCCCCCGGGGGGGGGGGGGGTTTTTTCCCCCTTTTTGGGGTTTTTTTTAAAAAAAAATTTCCTTTGGAAGGGTTTGAAACCCAAAAAAAATTTTTTCCGGCCCCCCCAAAAAAATTTTGTTTTTTTGGGGGGGTTCCCCCCCGGGGGTTTTTCCCCCCCTTTTTGGGAGGGGGGCCCAAAACCCATTGTTTTTTGGGGGGGAAAGGGGTTTCCATAGGGGGGGGGGTTTTTTTCCGAAAATTTTTTTGGGGGGGGAAACCCCTTAAAGGGGGGCCCCCCCCCTAAGGGGGCTGTTGGGGGGGGGGAAAAACCCCCCCCTTTTTGGGGTTGGGGGGAAACCCCCCCAACCCCCCGGGTTAAATTTTTAAAATTTTTTGGGGGAAATTTTTAAATGAATCCCCGGGGGGTTTTAAACCCCCCCCTTTTGGGGGCCCCGGGGGGGGCCCCCCCAAAATCCCCGGGCCCCGGGGGTTTTCCCCCTTTTTAAAGGGGGGGCCCAAAAACCCAATTTTTTTCCCCCCCCTTTTGGGGGGGAAAAAAAACCCCCCTAAAAAAAAAACCCCCCCCCCCCCCCCGGGGTTTTCCCAAAATCCCCTTTAAAAAAAGGGAAAGGGTTGGGGCCCCCCCCCTTTTGTTTTTTCCCCACCCCCCAAAAATTTTGGGTTTGGGTTTAAAAAAAAAGGGGGGGGGGGCCCCCAAAACCGGGGTTTGCTTTTTCCCCTTTTTTTTCCCCCCCTTTTTTTTTAAACCAAAAAAAAACCCCCCCCCCAATTGTTTTCCCCCCGGGCCCGGGGAAAAACCCCCCCCGGGGGGGGCCCCCCCTTTTTCCCCTTTTAAAAAAACCCCCCCCCCTTTCAAAAAAAAAGGGGTTTTTTCCAAAAAAAAAACCCCCCCCTTTTAAAAAAAAAAACCCCCCCCTTTAAAAATTTTTTTTTTTCCCCCCTAAAAAAATTTTTCCCCTTTCTGTCCCCCCCGGAAAAACCCCCCAAAAATTTAAACCCCCCCCCCAAAAAAAACCCAAAAAAACCAAAAAAACCCAAATTTCCCAAAAACCCACCGGGAAAAAAAACCCTTTTTCCCCAAAATTTTTCCCCCCAAAAAAAATTTTTTTTTTTTTTAAAATTTTTTTTAATTAAAAATTAATTTTTTTTTTTTTTTTTTTTTTTTTTTTTTTTTTTTTTTTTTTACAAAAAAAAAAAAAAAAAAAAAAAAAAATAAAGAAAAAAAAAAAAATTTTAAAAAAAAATTTCTTTCAAAAAAAAAAAGAAGAAAAAAAAATTTTTTTCCCTTTTTTTTTTTTTTAAAAAATTCCCCCAAAAAAAAAGGGGGGGAAAAAAAATTTTTTTTTTTTTTGGGGGGTTTGGGGGGAAAAAAAGGGGGGCCAAAAAAAAAACCCCCCCCCCAGTACCAACCCAAAAAACCCCAAAAAAAAACCCCCCCCCAAAAAATTTTTTTTAAACCCCTTTTTCCCAAAAAAAAAAACCAAAAATTTTTGGGGGGGCCCCATAAAAAGGGGGATTTTTAAAAGGCAAAAAAAAAAAAAAAAACCCCCCCCAAAAAACCCCCCCCCCCCCCCAAAAACAAAAAAAAAACCCCCAAAAAAAAAAACCCCCCAAAAAAGGGGGGGGAAAAACCAAACCCCCAAAAAAAACCCCCAAAAAAAAAAAAGGGGGGTTTTTAAAAGTTTCCCCCCCCAAAAAAGGGGGAAAAAAAAAAAGGGGGGCCCCCCCCCAAAAAAAAACAGCCCCCTTCGGGGCCCAAAAAAAAATTTTTAAAAAAGGGGGGGTTTTTTAAAAAAAGGAAAAGGGAAAAGGGGAAAGGGGTTTCCCAAAAAACCCCCCGGAAAAAAAAAAAAACCCCCAAAAAAACCCCCCCCGGGGGGGGAAAAAAAAACCCCCCAACCCCAAAAAACAAAACCCGGGGGGATAAAAAAACCCTTTAAAAAATTTTTTGGGGAAAAAGGGGGGAAACCCCCAAAAAGGGGGGGGGGAAAAAATTTTTTCCCCAAAAAAAAAAAAACCCCCCAAAAAAACAACCCCCCCCCCCCAAAAAAAAAAAAAAAAAAAAAAACCCCCCCCCCCAAAAAAACAACCCCAAAACCCCCCCAAAGGGCGGGAAAAAACCCCCCAAGGGGGGGGCCCCCCCGGGAAAATTTTTAAAAACCCAAAACCGGGGGTTTTTAAAAAAGGGAAAAAACCCCAAAAAAATTTTGGGGGCCCAAAAATTTTCCCCCGGGGGGGGAAAAGGGGGGAAAAGGGTTTTTTAACAAACAACAAAAAAACCCCCCCCAAACCCCCTTCAAAAAACCAGTGTGTTAAATGGGGGAATCCATCCTGGGGGGGGTTTTTTCCCCCCCCCAAAAAGGGGGGGGGCCCCCCAAAAAGGTGTCACTGGGCATGCTCACACACTTAGTATCACACGTCCATTTGGAATGTACTGTGTGTCCATCTACACAACGGTGTACTGGGCATGCTCACACAGTAGAAGTGAAGGGCTGTCTTGCATGCACATGGATTCTAAACACGGAAGGGCACATTTTGGAATGTACTGTGTGTCCATCTACACAACGGCGTACTGGACATGCTCACACACTTAGTAGTAGCAAAAGGCTGTCTTGCATGCACATGGATTTTAAACATGGAAGGGCACATTATGGTGTTACTGTTCCCACGTACATGAAGGCCACTCACATGTACTGACCAGTACAAACTCAAGAGCCATCACAGATGTCTCAGGTGCAGATCACAGAGGTAAATGCTGCATTCTACTATGTAGCCCTCAGACATCACCATGTCCTTGGACCAGCAGCACACATCTATACATTACCACAACACCATGTGATGCATGACCAGTGGACTGTACACAGGTCTACAGCAACTGTGCAGACTACACATTACTGACAGGGTTTCATCATGTGTTATGCAATGCAATGATACCACTGTTCATAACCAGGTCAGCTCTACACATAACAGGAGCCCTGGGTCTTACACAGCTGTAACAGATAACTGTTGCTGTACACCAAAGAACACACATGTTTGGATATGACATACATGTAATCACAGTGGATATGTACATGGACCATACACACACACACACACACACAAAACACATATGTACATAGCATAATCTTTGCTGTCCTCCGTGCAGACAAGTGGCTACAGCAATCACACACATGCACATGGAAGGTAGGTCTATGGCTGTTGAATGCTAACAGTGCATAAGGTAGCAATGTTGACCGAGGTAACATTCCCTCTGTACTAGTTACCCATGACAACCATCATATCATACAACAGTCCATGTGTTATGTATGTCATCACAAATGTCCACCAATTGCAATGCATACAAACATGGCTACATGACAGGCATGTAGGACCAACACACATGTACATGTAGTGGTGTGCATGCAGCTACCATGCATGTGCAGTAGCTGATGTATGTAATTCATCTGTGCCTAACTACAACATGCAGTTGCAATGCAGCCCCATCATTGACACCTGTATATGGTGAAATACTGACAGTACGGTAGGCTGTACATCAGGTATGGATGGATGTGTGTACATATAGTGGTGATCCACCTTTGCAGATGGATGTTTTCTGAAGACGGTTCACATGTGTGTCACAAGCCATCCTACCATTACATGTGCAAACAGTATGCTATGTTACTGTTACTTGACGGTGAAGACATACAACCTACACAGTGGTCAGGGTGTTACTGACTGTAAGTCACTTGACACCTGTAACACTTACATCCTCCAGTGTGCATATAGCAGCACAATTGCCAAAGGTAGCGTTGGTACACATAATGCAGCCAATACTGCTGCATGTCTGTCAGACGTATCATCATATAGCTGGTGTATCATTCACAGTACTGCCATGTGTGTTTGCTTGTGTGACCATATATGCCACATATGGTGGGGAATACATCCCAATTGTTGCACACCCCTGTGCACTGTTGTAGAGATCTGTACATACTGCAGTGTGGAAAGCGTGATGTAAGCAGGGGTGGTGTGTGTATCACACACATGCCAGCTATCTGTATGTGAATGACATTTGTGGACTCCACAGTGTGTGAGTGTGTGTGTGTGTATGTATGTATGGCTGTCTGGTGCATGGAGTGAGGGTGTATGCTACCATACAGAACAGACAGGATCCCTAACCCCTCATGGTGATGCAGTCTACTACCCTGTTGATGCCATCGGTCTCAGCCTTACTGGCTACCTGTACAAGTTCATTCTCTATGTCGCATCGTGTGGGTGCACAGTACTGTGAGGGTGATTACCACATAGGCAGGGGTCCTCACCTCAACACTATCGAGTGTGCGTTATAGTGTTGTTGACCCCGTGAGTGTGGGCATGTCACTGTGTGTTTCTGTGTATGTCTGTGCGTGTTCTCATCCTGTAATGTGACAGGGTATTACTGCTACACAGTGAGGCCTCATGCTATCAAGTGGCCTCTAACGTTATCATTTGCTAGACGGCTGTGTAAACCCCCGGCACCATGTCAACATACCTGTGATGTGACCTGGTATGGATGTCACGTCTCTAGCCACTGTAGCCTATTAAAACAGCCCACATGCTTCTGGATCAGTAGATGTGTGGACATCTGTGGAATGGTAGCCTTTCTAACAGTGAGGTTGAGGCTACGTATAGCATGCTGGTTTTGCCATACATGTCTATGAGTACTCCACATTTACACATGTGAAACTGCAAACACTGCTACTTATTGGCACATGCAAGTAGACCTTAAGAGGGGAAGCAGGGCATCATTACCAACATGCTGTTACTGTTGTTACCAAGACACATACTGTGAACATACAACAATGCACTCCAACTGCAAACACTGTAATGTAATGGCACATGCAACTGGACCTTAAGGAGGGAAGCAGGGCATAATCACCAACATGCTGTTACCATTGTTACCAAGACACATACTGTGAACATATAACAATGCATTATAAACCTGACTACATGGTATGTCTGGTGCATGTCAACAGTACACAACTAAAGTCATATACACTTATCTCACTATTCTGTTCACCCTGTGCATCAGACCATATGAGCATGTCCCTGCACCAATGGTGTGGATGACAGGGATGTGGCACAGGCATCATCATATGCACAGTGTGATAATGTTTGCCAGGGGCATAGGCTGCACCAGTGGATGACATCATGTGTGTGGGTAAGGTCCGGTGATCTGATTGGACATGTGTGGTCGATATGCATGTGGGTGTTGCGGTGCCCTACAGATGTTTCTGCTGTGTGTGTGTATGTGTGCACACAGTTCTGCCTTTTGTCAGGCCTACACAGGGGTATTATTGACAGCTCCAGATTGTATAGACCAGAATGTACAGCTCACTGTGTCCGGCCATGGCCACATGAACTGTGCCTGCCAGGGGCTGCATGGGCACTACCAGGTGGAGGTACAGATTGGCTACTGTCTGATGACACTTGTCCACTGGAACTGTGTCCCCACTGGGAAGGTCCAGGGCCACATCCCCATGTCCTGCTGTGTCCTGGTGTGGACAGTGCAGCACCAGCTGCACTGCTACTGCTACCAGCACTATGGGATCGGGCATGTGAGGTGGCTCATTTACGTTGACCTGCACTAGATGGTGTAGCTGGCCTATGTCCACATGGCCTATGCCTCACTCCTACCAGATGTTCCAGCACAGAGAGCTCACGCTCATGGATTGCCATGCCATGGTCAAGGATTCCAACCATGTCACCCAATTACCTGTCCAGAACATCAGCAATCTGCTGTTGAGCATTTGCCAATGCCTGGATGTTGTTGTTTAGAGTATGGATAGCAGCCCTCTGAAGCCTCTGCTCTTCACTGTTCTGCCATTCAGCATGTGCCTGTGTTGCCATTACAGTCTGGAACATGCGTCTGATGACACCAGCTGCTGCTCTCTGTCCTGCAGGTGCATGTCTGCCAGAGGTCCTCCTACAAGCAGCACTGGCCACATGCCTGTGTGGCACATCTGCAATCATTACACTGACACCATGGTGTGGAGACACACCTTCTGTAGCCACCACACATTCCTGTTCCGAACTAACACACACTGACTGTCCTTCCTCTATGGCCACTGGTGATGGGGTATGTGTTGGCATGAGAACTGTGTGCGGGGAAGAGGGGGGGCATAGCTGGGATGGCAACCATTGGCACACATTTAGCCCCTGACAACCCTGCCTGTACCTCATGCATATGTTTATCACTGCTAGTATCTGTGGGGACACTAACATCAGATGGACTGCATGAGGGTAATGCACCTACATCACCTGTGAATGCAAAGAAAGACTCTAAATTACAATAGACACACACACAGACACACACACACAGACACGCAGACACACCATGCATGTGATTTGACAGACGGCATGCAGCATGTATGTGATACAGCAGACGGCATGCAGCTCAGACATTAATAGTGGTAGTTAGCATACCTCCCTGGGTTGCATACAACAGCAAGCAGGTGTCATATCAGTAGCAGATGGCATGCAGCATGCTTGTGATACAGCAGACGACATGCAGCTCAGACATTAATAGTGGTAGTTAGCATACCTCCCTGGGTTGCACACAACAGCAAGCAGGTGTCATATCAGTAGCCATGCAGTTCACACAATCATGGTAGTAATCATGCATCCCTTTGATACACCATGTGGACCGGCACAGGTTAACAGTACACATGGCTGAAGTGACCTTGACATGTAATCTGCTGATGTGTGCATTGACATGCATACATGTGTGACACAATGGTGTCCTGACACATGTACAGCATTGTAATGGGTATCACATTGCAGTGTTGTCTGTATGCCCTACAGATAGAATGCACTTTTAGCAAATGTGCATGAGCCTTGAAGGGTACTGTGAGGCGTCTACATTGCTATACAGTGTGAAGTACAGACACTGTGCCATTGCATGGCATCACAAGGCGTCTATAGTGCTATACAGTGTGTAATACGCACATAGTGTATAGCCATAACTGTGTGCATACACATTACATAACTGTGGATTGTGACCCACGTCGCTGAGGTGTATACACACCAAACCATGCTGTGTCATGTGACAGGTCACTGGAAGACCTACAGATGACACCCCTGCACAACTACTACAAAGTCATAGCTGCCTGGCAACCATGTCTACACATGGCAGACTTGTCAATACACCATGTCCCACATGACATTAATGTACCACACACACGAGGTGCACAGCTGACAGTGATGTCCTACAGCAGCAAGGGAAATGTACGGTATCTGTGGCCTGATGTGGTGTTAATGTCTGTGGAAGCTGTACAGGTGAGTACTGTCATGCTATGACACAGTCGTGATGTTCAACACATCTTATATGGTCGAATTAAGTGACACCTCCACTAGCTGTGCACAGGCATTTAGGATGTCCAGTGTTCCACATCAACTATATAATAAGTCAACTAAGGCTATAGTTGGACCATGTGTGGACAAAGTGCAGCAGGGTGTATACACATCACAACTACTGTGTGGCTACATGTCTCTGGCCATCCTCCATGGCCATGTGTGAACATGTGTTGGCCAAACGTTTGTGATGGCCGTCTATCTCACATGTCTGTGTTGTCCCATATGACATATACCCATAGATGTCAGATATGTCACTGTCCACAGGGCTATGCAGACAACGGGTTGTATGTTTGGTATGCGGGGTATGTACTATGGGATAGTGAGACAATATTGCAGCCGGAACACTACATGTCTGGGACATGTCAAATGGCACATCACAATGTGTGCACCCATTGCAGGGGCATATTACACAATGGTGACTCATGTGGGCTGCCCATATCCCAGCTCACTGTGTGGTACTGTTTACATACCACACGTGTTGTTCCAATATATAGTACATATGCCTACATTGAACACCTCCACCGTTGTATGCACAGCTGTCCACACACCTAGCAATGACAGATACTGTGGTTTCATGTCGGTGTTTCATTTAGTTTGTATATATTGCACATGGATAGCCAGTGTGAATGATGACAGATGTGACCTGTATATCGTGACTGGACCATACATTATGTGTACATGTGTTAACTGGCCACATGGCATATAGATATATGCATTAACATGCCTGATACAGATAACTGTCTCACCTGCAATGGACTGATGTCTGTGCGGCATACCAGAGGTACCTGTATAGGGGTGACACAGCAGTTTGAACATTATCCATGACTGTATGACAGCCACAGGGTGCACTGTGCATGTTAACACATTCACCTGTACAATAGCATATAGTATGCACATGTGTGCATACACAGGGTAGCATACTGTAGTATGCGGCATGTGTGTAAACATACCTTGCATATAATGTTACATTACATATTGTACAGTGACACATGCAACTAAATGGGATATAATAGTCATATGTGCAGTAGTGACTTACCAGGCAACTCCAGGCTCATTGGTTGGGAGACACCCACCTCCACGATGGCAGCTAGTGTTTGTGGATGCTGTTCTGAGGGTGTCCCCAGCCTGGCCAGTAGTTCCTCGGTGTGTGTGAGTGGGGGCTGGGTTTGTGGGCCTCCACCTGTTCCACCTTGTTCCCTGGCGATTGCATTGGCACGCTGTTTCGCATGTTATATCAGGTCTGTGCAGTGTCTGCGCACCTGCTGGTAGGTGCTGTTATGGCCACCCACATCATTAACCCTCCTGCAAAGGTCCTGCCACAGGTCATCATGCTGCTAGGCAAGCTGTGGCACATGGCTGAACAACACCTCATAGTTCTCTTGGAGGTATGGGATGAGGGCATCATCCTCCTGGCGGCTATATGGTGGCAGGTGTGAATGAGGCATTATCTGGAAGACATGATGATGGAGACAGGTCACAGTATCACAGAGATATACAGAGATACAGCTGCACATACATTTGTATTAAATCTAGTACATCTGAACAGTTATCTTTGCAAATCGTCATGCCACTGACACGACCGCCATGTTTGTGTCACACACATGTAACACCCATTATGCATTGGATATCATCACCATATATGTGTGTCACCTGATTACATTGTTCATATTCCATGTGAATGCTGTCTTGATGAGGGCATGTCTGTTTGCCTGTACTGGTGTTCTTACCTATCAACACATGCCTGGATGTGTCCACAGTAATGCTGTTGACCTTGATGCTGTATTAAATGTCACATATCAACACATACACTGCCTTAATGGACATGAGCAGTGACAATGCACAGATACACATGGAAACCTTTACATGCATGTGTTTTGCTATATACATCTACACGGCACTGTATAGCAGTTCAACATCCTGCCACGTATCACTTGTGTTGCACATGTGATAGACATGGGACAATGGCTAGGCAGACGTCATTCTCAGGGATGGTTATCAACTATGGCATGTACGGGCAAGGTTTTCTAGCTGTATCCGACAGCCATTTTGCCACCGCGAGGTGCATCAGTGCCACATTACTGACCCAGACAGTCAATTATACATCTACCATGCGGTTATCGCACCATGTATGACAGAGATGGCATGTGCAGCTTTGATGGACAGGGTTGCATGGTATAACAGGAGTATGTAACATGTATGGCACAGGGATCTGTCCAGCATGTGGCGATCCTTGTAGTAGGATGGTGGCTGTCCATGATGTATGTCTTTCAGATTAGGATATGTATGTGTAGCATGTCCAACATCACAGTGCAGCATATGTCTTTATGCAAGGTAGCCAGCATGCTGCATAGTGGAGGTGATGATTGTGAAGGCTGGTATCGCCCATCCACACATGGCCAATACCCCTTAAAGGTGATATGTGATCCGATATTCATCACCTGAGTGCTGAGTATGCCTGTGCAATGATCTCCATGCTCGTGGATGGCACCCTGTCATGACATGGGTGCCTCATATGACTACCTAATAGGCTTGGAGACGTCATCAACTCAGGGAGGTGAACTGCACAGCACCATCCCTTACACAGTGTCCATAATGTTGACCACTGCCTAGGTGGTAGTTAATGGGTACAGGGGTATTCACCTAGCGGTGACAATACTATTATCAGCTGTCAGATTGTCCACATATGTCACACACCTCACCCACAAAGCCCATTCTGTATGTTGTCCACATCACTGAGACAGGTATTGCTCCTAGGTCATGGACATTCACATCCTTACATACACAGATGCCTCCCATTTGTCTGTGTGGTATGGGCTACACTGAGGGGGGAGTACACAACATTAACCCTGTTTTATGGTAGCTGCCACTGGTGTGAAATGCACATGTCACTCAAACACCTTTTGTAGTGTTGCTCTGTCAACAGGCCACTGGTAGAACACTCCTGTGACATACAAAGGTACATCTAGTATACTCAGTGTAGCTGGAACACGGTATGGGTGATGATGTCCTATGACCTGTCACAGGTATGCTGTGCAGTGTGAAATCATCTGTACTGTCATCTACTTCTGTACTGCTAACATCTATGTTGATAATGGCTTATAGACTTGCAGACCATACTCAGCAGGGTAATAGTGCAGTGCCTCCAGTTATGATTGTTGTCTCCACTTGTGGGTTGCAGTGTGTTGATATTATCCAACACCCTATCTGTATTGCATATTCATGATCAGCACTTGTTCAGAACATGTGAGCACTTCATGAGCTACTGATTACTATAGCACCCATTTCAACACATGTCTTACAAGTACACTGTCTGTCCTTACATTTCCAGCTTGCTTACTGTACAACAGCTGTTGTACACATGTAACTCACATATCTTGTGAGACATGGTTGAATATACAGGCATGTCCAAGTGTCACGTACCAGTGCTATTGCCTGTCTTTATGATGACTATGGCAAACATGTGGCAACAGAGCAATTGTCTCATGTACACAGTCAATGGTCACCTCCCAACATGCGACACTACAGCCTGTTGGAGATGCACATATGTAGCCATGTTGGGGGGTAATGCTCTCACCAACCCAGACTGGACCTGACATTCATGTGGGGACGTTTAACATTTGCAACACACCCCACTCATCACATAGTCTCACTAGATCTCCACCACCACAGGCCACACATAGTATGAGTACGACATTTGCAGAACCTCTCCATACTCTGTGTAGGCACCAGAGGCAGCCCCCATTACCAAACATAACAACACTTACTTATAGCCCACAGACTCATGTGTGCCCATCAACTACAGCCAATAGGGTGTTATAACATACCTAACACACCGGTCATAGGTGACTCTGTAGGCGGTCACACTGATACACCAGGGATCACTGCAGTGGCTGTACTGTACAGAGGTGCAGGTAACACATGGCTCTGCTGTTCACAGACAGGACACTACCCTAGTGAGGTGCCGCCGGTGTAAACACTGTAGTTGGGCTTACACATAGACTTGCCAGACAGCATAGTACCTCACTATGTACCTGTGAAGCTGTTACATGTCCTTTGTGCATGGTTAATTGAGTAGCTCTTCCATTTCGATTAGCTATCATGCTGTTACAGTGTCCCGTGACTACAAGCCATATGTATCCTGTTATTGTGCATTGTACATGCCAATTGACAATACCTTTTGTTTGTATGATATAACAGTTGTGCTGTGTAGAATATCTGACACATCTACCTACAATACTGTACATTACACATATTTTACACATTATCCCGTAATGCAAAGCATACTTGCACAGCAGGACCACCTTAGACATGTTATTGTTATTATATGCCCATACACATACCTAATGTGACAGTATATCAACATATACTATTCCCTGCTATACTTGTTGGACATACCCTACCACTGATGGCGGGTGGTGTGGAATTGTTCTGTTTAAAGCCCTCATGTAACATCCCTTGTGGTGTATGTGATGTTTACCTTGTGGCCCACAGTGGGACACACAATTTCTACAAGCGTTGCTATGTTCAACAAGACATCACTACAGAATACCTTTTCCCACTTTATGCATTGTGTACACTTTTAATTAATACAAAACAGGCTCTACGTGCACTAACACACTGAGTGTTCTACATACCTTGTTAGCATTCCAAATCTTCGTAAATATCTCTCTTACACCTTTACTGTTTAAATGGTTCTATGATATGAGCATATGGTTTGAATGTATGGCAAGTCATCCTTATATACGTCGATACCTGTAGCATGTGGTTTCCTGCCGCCAATTGGTGTTCCTGAGTAAATTATTACATGCACATCAGCTGTGCAGCTACTCCATTCGCCAATTACAGAGCAACAGTGGGGTATAATTTAATTCTCCACTTGGGCGTTGCCCTTTTGCCCTACCTTCAGGGAGATGGCCTGTATGTGTTTTGTTGTTAGGAATTGCAACTGCTATTTGTAGAGACACGGATATTTTGAATTCATGTCCCCCGTGGATTGTGTGTGACGGCTAGAGTATGTGGTTCTACATGTGAGTGTACCTGTCATCTCAACCGTCTGATAAAGGACTATTGCAAACAAATCCTGTAACATCGCCGTCTGTTCCATTATACAACAGCTACGATTTCACATGGTGCCTTTACAAATGTGTCTCTCACAATGTATGTTAACGCTTCTGCAGATGTAATTGAGTGAGTGGATGTTTGTGATGTTATTACAGTCTGTACTGCAATTGTTTCAGGTGTGTGGGAGATGTAGGTGGGTGTACATAGCATATACAGGTTTGTGGGGACTGCATTTCTACATATTCCATTTATGTGTGTGGGCTCCTTCCCTATCACTTGGTAGACTGAACTATGGTTGTTACGAGCTTATGCATTGAGCCATTGTTAATTGGTTTCTATATAGTATGCAGGTGAGGTTGATACTTCCATACCTCCGGAAATACAGTGATATGTAAAGGAATGTTACTAAATGACAGCTGTCTCGTGTATTTCTGTCACAGATATTTGCACTCATTGCAGTTGTGTTGGTGACTGAGCCTCTTTGGCATGGGTTGCCACCTTTTCAAATGGCCATAGTGGGACATTTGCAGGACACACATCGGTGTTTACAGGCCGACACATACCCACGGTCAGTACACAGGATAGAAGATACTTTTATCCTGAATACATACTTATTCTTGTAGCACTTTAGCTACTTATCATGTTTCATGTAACGTTTACGTTTTGTAGATACAGGCATAACTATTTAATGCAACTGTTACATAATATATGGGACATAATTATGTCCTATAATCTCGGACATTTGCCCTTTTTAATATTTTTTGTCAGGACACAACGGCCCAGGGAGGGGCTGTCCCTCTTAAAGTGGGACAGGTCGTACCGTATGCCTACGGCCAACTATGACCACACTTACCATACTGCTCTACCTCCGAGTTAGCACTAACAGGCACACGATGCAAACACACACACACATTACAGTCCCACAGAAATGCACACGGCACCCTCAACACACACACACACACACAGACTACAGCAATCACAAACACAGCTGAACACAGTACCTACGTGGACTGCAACACTGGCAGCAATAACTAAATGTCCCTTAATATCGTGATAATATTACATGCGGTTCCAGTGTTCCAGTACTGTGTTCTTTTGGTCTTTAAGCCTCGTGATTACGTGTGTCGGTATGTGACACATTCCATAGCTGGCAGTATCCTATTTATTTCTACCTCCATGGTTGTGTACATGTCATTGACCTATCTATATATTTGCAGATATAGGTGAATCCATATATATCAACATATATCTCTCTATCTCCCTTTCTATCTCTATTACATATATATATATATATATATATATATATATATATATATATATATATATATATATATATATATATATATATATATATGAGAGAGAGAGTGAGAGGGAGAATACACCTTTCATTGTGTACATGTCGGTGTATACTGTTTCCTGGACTCCGCACATTTGTGTTTGAACCTGTCACATTACACACCTGCCTTTGGTACATCTTGAGTAGCTTAGTGTTAGGTGATTGTGTACATGATTGCGTGTTCTACTGGCAGTGGTCGTTTTACCCTTCAGAGCAGGCACTATTAGTACAGGGGTGAATAATTCTAGTTTCACCTGTTCTGGACATCATTGACTGTGATCTGCGCGATATTCAGAGAAGCTTAGCCCTGTTTCATGCATATCCATATAGTCATGTTTAAACTACGCTTACCAGCACTGGGCAACGCATATTCCCGCTAACATGTGCTAAACATGATCTGATGTCCTGCATTCACCATCCATTATTCGTGCCTTCGGGATTACATAACGTCCCTTGCAGGACGTGGTACCGGGAACATGCACGACAGTCAGTGCATTTACCAGTTGGGCATCTGGGATTTGTACACGTGTTATGGTGTTTTGTATGTGGACTGTACTATGGCTGTTACTCCATACTGCAATCAAATGGGTAACTCAGTTAGTTTACATATGGATGAGACCTATTAATGGTATGTCCAAGTGATGTTTAATGGATGTGCTCCAGCATTGGGAATGCATGTCACAGTGAGCCGCACACAATAATGTGCTACACCTTCACACAACCATAGGTGGAGCATGCTGGGGTGACAGATACCTGTCATGGGTACACCCCATGCTTTGCCACTACATCCATGATTACATTGTATGGAGCCCCTCAATAACACACCAGGGAATCCATGCAGAGAGTGTGGGGAACAGTGATTACACACATGGATCCCACAATTGGCTCTGCTCCACTGAGGGTCAGTTGGTTACTCGATGTGGTGGCGACAGCAGACACTGTTTGCCTCCATTGATGAATGGCCTCTGACAATCGGGCGTGTACCTACCGATGTACCTAGGAACCTATACATACAGTACCAATATATGCTGATAGGTGCGTGTACTGTTCAGGTGTTGACATTCCTTGTTCCAATAGCTGTTGTGTGTGCAGTGGTTGAGGGCTGCCTATGTAGGATTCACACAGTAGGCCACCTATACATTACAATTTACAGGTGGTCGTGTGTGTGTGCCATCCATTTTACTGTGTGTGCAGGTGGAGAGGTGTGTCAGTCCATAGGGGCCTACACTGTCACAGTATGTGCTATACATTCCCTCTTTTCCAAGGCGTAGGCATATTGGGCACACCTCCGTCTGCCTACTGGGGCTGGCACAGGGTGTTCGAGGTCTGAATCCCTCTGTGCCTTTGATGGCCTTGGCAATTGCGGTGGGCTGTGAGGGCCTTCACCATTATGTCCCTGCTGCAGCTGTTTCCACAGGATCATATTATGTAGCATGGCACATACTATGAAGATGTGGGCACACGTGCCTGGAGAGTACTGCAAGGCTCCACCAGATATGTCCAAGCAATGGAACCATGATTTCAGCATCTCGAACACACGCTCTATGATGATTCTGTTTTGTGCGTGTGCCTCATTATGGCGTTCTTGCATGGGTGTGTGTGCATTTCTGATGGGAGTCATCATCCATGGCTCCAGTGCATAGATAGCATCCCCTACAAGGTGGCCATGTGGGATGTCCCCCCTGACAAATACCTGATACAGCTGTGAGGCATGCCAGATGTGGGAGTCATGGTAGCTTCCAGGGCTGCCAGCACACACATCCATGATAATGCCCTGGGCATTGCACATGACCTGGAAGTTGATGGAGTGGTATCCCTTGCAGTTTATGTAGCACCTACCTTGCTCACCGGGTGGTGACTTGATATGTATGTGCGTGCAGTCTATCTCACCCCATACCTCCGGGTAGTGTGCCACATGGTGGAAGAGACGCATATTGCTGGCCAACTCCTCCTGAGTTCGGGGGAAGTATATATGCTCATTGGCATGTGGTAACATGGCAACCAGGAACTGGTGTAGTACCCTGGATGCTGATGCCTGTGAGATCCCCATTATATCTCCAGTTGGCCTTTGAAAGGTAACTGTGGCTAGTATTCGCAAGCTTACACATACCTTCGTGTCCATTTGGATGGGTTCCCCTCTGTTGTTTCTGGAGCTCAGGTGTGGCCAGCACAACTCAACTATTTGCTGTAAGATGTCCCTATCCACCCTGTAATGCTCTACTATCTCCTGATCATGTAGCCCCTGGTAGGTTACCCTTGGTCTGAATACTCTTTTCCTCCTCCGGGGCCTGCGGTGGTTGTCAGCATCATCCTCCACAACACCTTCAGTCACTAACACATGGTGATGAATCACAGCTATGGCAGCTCCCAACATGTACACTGTAAAAGTTCCCTGTATGTTTACACCTATGGTTCAGTGTTTGGGAATACACAGGTGTGTGTGAGGTGCTTTCACACTTTATACTATTGTGCTGTGAACACTGATGATGTCATAGGGTGTGTATGTACGATCGTAGCTACAGGGTATCTTATGTGTTTTATGACAGGAACTACTATTGTGGTGCCCTTGGTGTTGAATTACATTTGGCTGCCGTGGATTACCTCTTGCTCTTCCCTTTACTTTTCTTCACGTTTTACCTCCCATTTTCTGGCATTCATCCGGCAGCCTGATTCATTTGTACTTTCCTAAACCTGGCTTATCTTGCGTAATGTGTTCTATGGCCTGTCTACTGCAGGTTTGCTTTGCTCTGCTCTGTAAAAAAAAAAAAAAAAAAAAATCCTTTTTTTCCCACTTTTCTGGACTAGAATAGTCCAGTCTTCAGATTTTGCTGATCTCTGGGCTTTGTCTTAGTTCCTGTGCTATCCATATCCTTATTTGGATAAGAGGAAGCTTCTTTGTTCACCAGTGGGAGTGGGGAGCACTGATCAACATATTTGTCCCTAGAGGATTGGTTCCAGCCCAGCAACTTGTAGTTTATTGGCCATTTTGGGTCAATTCCTAGCTCTTTTCAACCCCCTGCTATAAAGCCCGCTTTTGCACGCTTTTTCACTTGTAAAAGACTCAGCACAGCTCCTCGTGGTGTCCTGCAGAGTTCTACAAGCAGCAGAGAGTGAAAGAGTGACTTTCCTGGATTTATAAGTATTTTTTCTGGCTTTCGCTTAAATTACTGCATCTCTACTGCATTTCGCTTAAAAAACAACTCTGCATATTGTTTTTACTGTACTTGTGTTGAATTTATACTGTTAGCACTTTAAAAAGTTATTTTTTGTTTAATTTAATTGTTAGGCTAACACACTCAAGTGCACTAGCCATTTTATAGCATTTACTGTTTGTTACTGTATCTTTTTCTCCTTTCTCTGTAAAAAAAGAAAAAAAATAAATAAAATATCCTTGTTTTCCCGCTTTTCTGAACTAGAATAGTCCAGTCTTCAGATTTTGCTGATCTCTGGGCTTTGTCTTAGTTCCTGTGCTATCCATATCCTTATTTGGATAAGAGGAAGCTTCTTTGTTCACCAGTGGGAGTGGGGAGCACTGATCAACCTATTTGTCCCTAGAGGATTGGTTCCAGCCCAGCAACTTGTAGTTTATTGGCCATTTTGGGTCAATTCCTGGCTCTTTTCAACCCCCTGCTATAAAGCCCACTTTTGCGTGCCTTTTCACTTGTAAAAGACTCAGCACAGCTCCTCGTGGTGTCCTGCAGAGTTCTACAAGCAGAGAGTGAAAGAGTGACTTTCCTGGATTTATAAGTATTTTTTCTGGCTTTCGCTTAAATTACTGCATCTCGACTGCATTTCGCTTAAAAAACAGCTCTGCATATTGTTTTACTGTACTTGTGTTGAATTTATACTGTTAGCACTTTAAAAAGTTATTTTTTGTTTAATTTAATTGTTAGGCTAACGCACTCAAGTGCGCTAGCCGTTTTATAGCATTTACTGTTTGTTACTGCATCTTTTTCTCCTTTCTCTGTAAAAAAAGAAAAAAAAAATCCTTGTTTTCCCGCTTTTCTGAACTAGAATAGTCCAGTCTTCAGATTTTGCTGATCTCTGGGCTTTGTCTTAGTTCCTGTGCTATCCATATCCTTATTTGGATAAGAGGAAGCTTCTTTGTTCACCAGTGGGAGTGGGGAGCACTGAGCAACCTATTTGTCCATAGAGGATTGGTTCCAGCCCAGCAACTTGTAGTTTATTGGCCATTTTGGGTCAATTCCTGGCTCTTTTCAACCCCCTGCTATAAAGCCCACTTTTGCATGCTTTAGCGCGTTTTAGCACAAAGTTGCTCATAGAGCCGCATAGGGCAGCGCCGGTTAATCAAGTTTAAACTATTTCTGGCTCTGTAAAGTCTGCTCTTCAATTTTTCCCTTAGAACTGTTCTACTTGCAATTTAAACAGCCTATACTCTATCTGAAAAGCTCAGCACTTGCTCCTAAAGCATTTTTTATACAGGTAAAGCACTCTTAAACAAAAGAAAGTACTTCATTCACCTAAATTCCCTTGAGTACCCATTTCCCTATAGGTCCTTTCTGACTCAGTTACACAGCAATCTTTTTCACTATTTCTAGCATGTCGAAGTGTCAGTTGCTGGCGTCCTCTCCTGTTCAGCTGGTGAATCTGGGAATCTTGAGGCAATGTTACAATTGCCTCATGTACACAGACAACCCTCTCCTCCTCCCAACAAATACAAATATATGCGAGAGATGCAACTATATAGCCAAACTGGAGGCTGAGCTCTCTCAATTCAGTACTGGCAAGACCAGTCAGGAGGAGAAGGTAACCACGCACACCACAAACCCAGTCTCACATAGAACTATCACAACTGCAAACCAAACACATAAACACACAAAAACATACTCGGAGGTGCTGATTAAAAATCTACCAAAACAACAGAGGCCTCCAAAGCAGACGCCCAAGCAACCGCCACCTCAAGACATAGCACATGCAACACATAGTTCACAAAGTCAGTGTGCTAAACAGTCACAGTCCTTAAGGCCAAACAACATGCCAGACACACTTGTAATAGGTGACTCCATAGTCAGACACACTGACGTCCTGCTCACCAGACTGAACAAGGAAAAGGTCACAGTAAGCTGCCTGTCGGGAGCTAGAATCCGCCACATAACACAAGCACTCAGGTCACTCCACAACAAGTACAAATATGACTCAATCATTGTACATGCCGGTGTGAATGACCTGAGACGTACCTCCCTGGACTACATGAAAAGAGACATAGAGGAGCTCTCTGATTATGTAGCCCAGGCCGGCATGACCCTGACCCTGAGCAGCATCTTACCCTCACCAAGAATGATGCCACAGTACAAAGACAAAATGATCAGTTTTAACAATTGGCTTAATTACTGGTGTCATTCTAAGGGGATCCAATGTCTGTCTGCTTGGGATGACATGCTTGACAGGCCACGCTGCTTCGCAAGGGATGGCTTGCACCTGTCACCCCTGGGCTTCCGGATATTGGCCAAGGCTCTTGCCACTCCCATAGTGCCTATTTTAGGCAAGGCTCAAATGACAAACCTACCTCCTAGAAAACACAAGTGGAAAAAACTAAGGGTAATGCTGCTCAATGCCAGAAGTCTAAACCTCAAGATGCATGCCCTCGAAGCCCTCCTCAGTATGGAGAACATTGATGTCTGTGCAGTAACTGAAACCTGGTTCAAGGCTCCTGAGAGCACCCCAGCACTATCAGGTTTTACCTCATATCATGCTTTCCGGCCCCAAAACTTGGACCGAACCACAAAAGGAGGGGGAGTATCCATATTCATCAAAGATACCCACACCTCCAGGTTAGTGGCAATGCACGAAGCATTGGAGACCATCCAGGTGCAACTAACCATAGGCAAAACTGCCTTACAGTTTGTAGCATGCTACAGACCACCCTCTCAAACTCAGGAACCCCACACAGCCTTCCTGAAGACACTGGAGAGTATGAATGTCTCTCCAAATACCATCATATTGGGAGACTTCAACTACCCAAACATAGACTGGGAACATTACTCAAGCCCCAACACCCTAGCCCAAAGGTTCCTAGAATTCATAAACTCAAATGCAATGGAACAACTAGTCACCATTCCCACAAGAGGAGGCAATATACTAGACCTGATCATCACTAACATGGGGACAAAATGCTCCACACCGGAAGTATATCCCTCTTTGGTAAGATCAGACCATAAATTAATCTCACTGGAAATCCACATCCCGTCCCCACCCCCTGCACAAAAGACCACAGTAAAGAACTTCTCAAAAGCCAACTTCACACTTCTTAAGACTGAAGTGGTATCCTTCAAGGCCCCTGGTCCAGTGGAAACTACAACCCACACTGCTGAATCCTTTGCAAATGCCTTCTACGGGCACCTTCAAGAATGCATGGATCATGCAATCCCAAATAAAACCAAGACCCATTCCCCCAAAGGCAGGCGCCCAGTCTGGTGGACCCCAGCCATAAACAAACTTTACAACAGGAGGAGGAAGCTACTACATGACAGAGCAAAATCCCTAAAAGGGAAGGCATCTCTGATCAGTACTAGCAAAAAACTACGATCACTCATAAAATCATCCAAGGCCAACTTTGAGAGAAAAATTGCAAAAGACACAAAAGACAATCACAAGGCCTTCTTTAGCTATGTTAGAAACCTGGGTGGAAACTCCCAGATATGCTCAGAGTTAGTCCAAAATGACACAAAATACACTGAACCCACTGACATTGCCAACATTCTGGCAGACAGGTTCAGTGCAAATTTCTCCTCCCCCTCCCTCCAAAAGGAGAAATAACTATCCCTAACATCTCAGATGCCCAGGTGAGAGCCGCCCCCTCTAAAGCTAAAAACACAGCATCAATGGGACCGGACGGTGTCCCGGGCTGTGTACTACATGAACTCCAAGAGGAACTAATCCCACACATAAGGCTGCTGTTTAATCTTAGCCTTACTACAGGATACGTACCCAAAGAGTGGCATACAGCAACAGTGGTCCCACTTCACAAAGGCGGTGCTTCTACGGACCCTGGAAATTACCACCCCATAAGCTTGACGAGCCTGGTCTGCAAAGCTATGGAGAGGATCATTATGGAACTCATAAACAAAGACATTGGGGACCTACAGACATTGGATCCTACCCAATTTGGCTTTGTCAAGGGCAGATCCTGCCTTTTGAAATTGGTCGACTTTTTTGAAACAGTCACTAAGGCCATTGATGAGGGTAAGGCAGTTCACACAGCCTACCTTGACCTTGCAAAAGCCTTTGACACAATACCCCACTTGGGCATCATAGACAAACTCACCAGCTTAAATGTAAACCCATATGTCACAAGATGGGTTGCAAACTGGCTCAAGGACAAAACCCACAGGGTCAGAGTTGCTGGAGCTATGTCAGACTCTAAGCCAGTCACAAGCGGTATCCCACAGGGCTCAGTCCTGGGACCCCTCTTGTTCGGCATTTATTTTTCCGAGGTACAGGCAAACATAGGAGGATTGTGGCTGACAAAGTTCACAGATGACTGCAAACTGGGTGCCATAATTGATACTCCAGCGGACACAAACATCCTTCAGAGAGGCCTCATAGAAATGGATAATTGGTGCCAGAGCCATGGCCTTAAGCTGAACGCCAAAAAATGTATAGTCATACCCTTTGGGAAAAACAAGGTACCCACAAATTACCACATAGGTGGTAATCCATTAAGTACAGAAGAGGTAATCAGGGACCTAGGGACCAACGTTGACAGTAACCTCTCATTTGACACTCACATTGCCAAAGTGGTTAGGAAGACCTTCTATATTGCCCACCTTATCATGAAGGGTTTCACATCTAGATCAAGAGAGGTCATTGTGCCCCTGTACTCTTCTCTTATCAGGCCAATGATTGAGTACAATGCCCCATTTGGGATGTATCTTACCCAACACCTGCAGCAGTTGGAAAGACCCCAAAAGTTCCTCACCAAGAGGATAAAGGGTCTTAAACATATGTCATATGCTGCCCGACTGAAAAAAACTCCAGCTCTATTCAGTCGCATACCGCCTACTCAGAGGTGATCTGTGCCTGATGTACAAGGCCATGTCCAATCTGGAATTAATGGACATGCTCCACCTCAGAAAATCCAAATCCATCAGAGCCACAAGAGCAAGAGACTTAAACCTCAACACAGAAATAAATAGGATGTGCTGGAGGGACAGATTCATAACCCAGAGGCTCCCTACACTCTGGAACAGAATCCCAATCCATGTTAGGCAGAGCCCCTCACTAACTCTATTCAAGAGAAATCTTGACGAGTGGATGGGAGATCATAGGTTTACCCCGGGGGTCATCTCTGTGTCACTACTAGACAGAGGCACAGTAAACGAAACCCTAAAAGGGCGTAGTATTCTCATCCTAAGGGGTGGTGAAAGCCACACACACTCTGGCTAAGCTTATAAATGCCCTAGGGCAGATAGCCTAGTACGAACCTATGAACCTATGAACCTATGAACCTATGAACCTATCTCTTTCCTTTGCAATCTGACACCTCCCCTATCCTGTTTTGCAGGTTTCTGCGAGCAGACTTGTCAGCTGCAGTCGATTGCCCGCTGTGAGTTAATAGGTGTTAATTGCTCAGTTTTACTCCAATTACCCTACTGCGGCATTTCCTTATTTTCTTCCCCTGACCTTCCTGTTTGAGCTATGGTACGCAGCGTGTGCGTCTGCTTACCGGGGTTCGGGCATGTTTTCATCCCCGTACACATGCGCTTTCGGGCACCATATGTGCTCTCAGCTAAACAATGCTATACCTACCTCCCCACCCCTGTCCTACGGCTTTGCTTAGCAATGGCCAGGCCAGATTTGCATTGCTCCAATGTGCTTACAGCTACGGTGACACACCCCACTGCTGATGTCATATATACCTCTAAACCACTCCTCTGTGTTGTAGTGCTGCACCGTATGGTACATCCTTAGTCCGGCGGGACATTTGCAATTCACTATTACCTGCCTCATTTGCATGGCATTGACTACTAATTCCTAGTTACCACGCTGAACACTGTCACAAACCCTTAGCAACCCTTGCAGCTTGGTTGTGGTGTACCATGCATACCATTGAGTATTATGGTGAAATCATGATTTGTATTACATTGCGATTTTATGACATTTGTATATATTTTCTTTGTGTTCCCATTTGCGCACACATGCCCTGTGGTTGTACTTTGTGTTACTGTGGACATGACAATAAATGTTGTTTTTTAGGTGTTGTGCATCTTTTCTTATGCCGTTGGCTGTATATTTAGCCATTGGCATATGTTAACTTTGTAATACATGAGTCTGGTCCGCTTTCATAGCTCCGATGGTCTGTTTGGAAAAATGTAAACCGTGTTTTTTGGTTTACATTTCTGTGGGCTTACGCTACGCCTGCACCACTTCATGAATCGCTATGTACCTTCATTTGCATGGTGCGGCACTGCGCATGGGGTGATTAGCATACCTAAGCTGAGGGCTGCGCAGATCTGGCGTACGCCGGTAGTGCACGTGGAATTGGATTATACCTGAATCTCCAGCGGCCATATTTGGCATTATACCGCCTACGCTACACCTGCGCCTGGCGTAAGCTTTATGAATCCCGGGGATAATAGAGGTTCCCTTTTCAGTTGATGTGCTAGTTGTATTGTTTTTTATTTATTATGCTATTATTTATTTATTGTGCATTAGCTTAGCATGTTAAAGATCAGGGCTCTCAACATGTTTTTAATTTTTTAGTACTTGATATTATGGAACATAACATTAGAGGTGATGACTTAAAGAATAGGACTGAGACAGCAGAACAGAAATGACTTTTGCAACTGCAGGCAGAGAAAACACCTGGTATAAACAGTGCATTGTCACTAAAATATTTTCTTAGAGCTAGTCCACTCAAACGCTAACTGCTGCATTTGTTTTTAAAGTAAAACAGAAAGCATTGCTAGGAATGTAAGCTACAAATATGCATTTACATTTTTATTGGCGGTAGTGCTTTCAATTAGAGTTGAGCCAGCAGAACAGAAATGGATTCTGCAACTGCAGGTAGAGAAAACAGCAGGTATAAACAATGCATTGTCACCAGAACCTTTTCTTAGTGTTAGACCCCTCAAACACTAACTATTGCATTTGTTTTTAAAGTAAAACAGAAAGCATTGCTAGGAATGTAAGTTACAAATATTAAGGTTTATTCATATACTTAGGCAATTGGTTTGGTGTAGGGGGTTTCAAGTTATATACCAACATCATTGTTATGTCAACATTTTTATGTTATATATTTCTAAGTTGGTATTTTGGATCCAAATGGTATCGATTTTTAATTTAACATTTTTTGACAAATCACACTCTCATAAACAAATATGTTGATAGTGTTTTATTAACACTCTAGTTTTTAGAGTTGTTTAATGTTTATATAATATTCATATAAGAAAGTTTTTTTAAGGAAATGATTTAGCATATTTATTTATGTTTAATGTATGTAGTTAATATTGGCTTTTTAGTCAGTACAAAACGTGTACTAGTTATAAAATTTATTTTATTTCATGTATTTCTAAGTATTATATAGATACAGGTATTTTAAAATAGTCATTTTATTGTTAATTGACGTTTTAAATGTTTAATTAATTAATTAGTTGGCCTATCCCACAGTATAAATAAAGGGACGGCCACACAACATTTTGTAACTTGATAAAGCCTGGGATACACCAGGCGAAAGCGCTTGTTCGTTTATACTGGCTGTGGATTATTAAAACAACTTCGATTTTTATTCATTGGCTTTTTTGCTTTTTTGGTCCTACTAGCTGTGGTGGATCTACCTTGTGGCTAGTATATTTTGTATTTCTGGACTTTGAACGTCTCATTATTTTTTGGCAATCCGAATTTGGAGGTATATCTGGTTATCGCTGACAGTTTTCCTGCTCTTCTGAGGTCTTGTTTTTAAGTTACAAATATGCATCATTTACATTTTTAATTGAAGGTGGTGCTTTCAATTAAAGTTGAATGAAATGTTTTATAGTCATTGGTTGTTTTACTGTTTAAATTTGAAGATGCTGCTTGTTTTAAACTAGTCTGATGAAGCGATCAGTTGTTGGGATCATGAAAGCGCTTACTTTTATGCATTAAAAGTTCTTTTTTACATTATTAAGTCATGGCCAGTTCGTTCTCTTTGTTTTTTCTGTGTTGCTGAAGCTTTGAGGTGAAGACTAAGCGTTTAACCAGATACAGGAATATATTTCTCTACATTATTCAAAACCTTGGCATCTGGCTAGACCAATCTCTTAACATTTAAATACAAATTCAAAACACATGAAAAAGAGCAAAAATACTAATATTCTGGGCATGGAAGCCAACCTGCCATAAGCAATGGGATACTCTTATCCCAGCTCGAATATGGACTGCCCATCATAGTTGCAGTCTCAAAGAAAAATGCCACCACCTATCAAATCATCTCTAATAAAATTGCAGGATAATTGCTAACTCCCCCATTGACCTTTCATCTGAGACATTTTTACCTCTCACTCAAATTTTTAATCAAAATGCTCACATATAATCTCAGGGGTATCTTTCTGTCTCAACCACACCAAAAACTAAACTTCATTGCACTGACTGTGCATTCTCCATCATAGCGTTTAAAGTATGGGACTCTTTTCCTCTTTCAATCAGAGACATACAAAAGTACTCGGACTTCAGACAACAGCTCATCACTGCATCATCATTCCATATCTCATCTCTTCATTCCTTTACTTACTGCCACTCATTCATCCTACTTCCTTTTCTCTTTGAACCTTTCATTCTTAATCTCCTTTCTATTTCTCTTCCCTCTGCACACATCCATCCAACCTCAATCCCTTTTTACCATTGTGCACGTGGGGTCAGGGAGTCACTTCAACAGTGACAATCATCTCGAATGTTCACACCACCGGGTGGCGAGCCATGCCATGGCATCTCTCACTATTTCTCTATTTTTCTTCACATGGTATCCCTTCTTGCAACTATTCTAACTTGCCTCTTCTAATGTCTTCATACCTCTCAATATAATGATATGCTGCTATCCCTGTAGCATAAGCTATCTGAGTCATTATGGCTACATCTTATCCATAAAACTCTGCTAAGCATAACTCCATTTTTCCATCCATGTTTTGACTTTGTAAACTGCTTCGTGAACTAAATGTTTGCAGCATAATTTTGCATCTGTAAATATGTGTATGTTTAGCATATCATTGTATCTGTGAATGTGCTTTGTTAATTTCTTATGTGAACCTATTTACCCAGGCTGTACCTGCAAATAGTTCACTGAAATCAGTGCACTACCCTAGTAAATAAATATAAATAAATAAAATAAACTGATAATTGTTTTTCAAAATTTTCAGTAAAAACTCACTAAGCAACCCCTTAACTGCTGAATAACTTAAGCTGGTCTGTTCCAAGAATACTGCCTGATTTTGTCTGCTTTGTTCTTTGTATTGAAAATCCAATCTCTCCAAATCTGTGTAGCGTTAATTTATGAAGTTTTGAGGGAATGTTACTGTCATAATTATATATTAAAGTAGGGCTAGGAACCTACACCTAAAGGCAAACAGGAAAAGCTGCTTCTTTAATTTTAATAAAACAATAAGGCATTTTTATAGGGTCTATACTAAATGAACAAAAGTTCATAATATCGAATGCTCTAAAGAGCGAAAATGCTGGACCTCGAACTCCTTATTGTGGGGGGCTGCACCCCCACACCCCTGCTAAATATACATACCAACTCCGAGATCGCACTACAGTGAGGAAAGAGCAAATATTCCGGCCTTCACTGTACTGCGATCTCACAAGAAGCACTTCAAGGTCTGGCATTTTTGCTCTTCAGAGCGTTTGATATTATGAACTTTCATTCATATAATATAGACCCATTTTATATGCCTTGATATAAACAAAGAATGAAAAGATCATGTTTATGGAGAAACACATGCTCAGTTAAGGTATAAAATCCCACCTACATTATAGATTTACAGATTTATGTTTTTCACTTACAAGATGGCTGCCCACTGATAAACAGCTTAATTTCAGCTCTCCCAATGTGAAACCAGAAACGTAGAAATAAGAGCCAGTGAAATTGCTAGCTTATGGAATGGGTATATCTGAAGTTTAACTTTTGGGGGTACCAAGAAATGTAATTATTGCAATCAGTGCCCTTTTATACAAGAGGACGCCCAGGTTAAGATTGGAAAAAAGATATCCCAATTGATAAACTACCTAGGGTCAACTGTGGCTCCAAGGCTGTGGTATATACAATCGTTTGCCAAGCCTGTACTGCTTTTTATATAGATAAGACTATTCACTCTTTAAGGGAGTGTAGATGTAAACATGAGTATACTATAAGGACACAGAATTGTAGAAATGGTTTAAGTAAGCAAAGTACTAATTGTGTTATTAACAACAAGTTTCCTTTTACAGTATTAGAACAACTGAGATTGGTCCTTTTGTGGGTGACTGGGAAAAGTACCTAGAATGTAGAGAAGTTTGGTGGCAGGTTTATTTTGCAGCACACTGTCCAAATGGTTTTAATGACACTTGTATGCTGAAAAGGCTTACAATATTTAAAGTCTATAAATTCTAATTTGTGTGTTGCCTTTAATGATGTGATTGTGGCTAAGCCATCTTTTTTTTTGTATGACTTTGTTTTAATCTAACGGGTAGTATTTTAAATTGTAGTATTTTAGGTACCTGTTTCTTTAAGGCAACAAGTGTGTTTGCATGTGATGGTTCTATTTCCTATTTAAACAGTGACTTGGTTTGTGTTAATCATTGTAAAGAAGTTCTTTATATACTGGGGCAAAAGGGCTTAAGGACTGTTATTAAATTGTTTTGGTTAGTATTTACCACCTTCAGTTTTATTATTTTTGTTTTTTGTCACATTTATTTTGGCCGGCATTTTCCTATTTTGTTGGATAGTTGTTCTTAGTTTTTGTTTACAACTATGTTGTCATGTTGGTGAATACCTCCCCAGAAGTCTCTCGTGATTGCACGTCGACAAAGTATTGATACACCTGCCTTTGGTGCAGAAGCCTATGAGTTCTATTCTCACACCAGGTAGATAATTGCTGATATTGCAGAGCAGCATACAGCAGGTGCAGCATTCTTGAGTTTGTCATCCTTTGAATAAGATTTTAAATGAGATCCTGTCTGCTTCAGTTAGTGTTAGCTTAGATGGATGTGAAAGACTGCATCTACTGAAAAGACTAGGGGAAGTTATCCAAACCACTGGCCAAATTTCTCCTTGTTGTATAAATACCACCTCAGGTTTCCCCTGAAAAGAGTCCTCCAGCCTAGGGGCACCACCAGGTAATAAAAGGATAAATACAACACACATGCTCTTTCATTGTCTGAGTTCACAAACTGACAAATAAGTTGAGCAGAATAAATCTGATTATAAGGGCAATCTTGTCAATATATTTCAGATGCATAAAATCTATGTTTGTTTGTCTGTGATTCTTGTTCACAAAGTCACATCTGAGGTGGCAGGAATAAATATTATTACAGAGGCCATCCAGTGTGCAATTGTAAGCTATTCTACTGTGAAAAATAAATGAAATTATAGAGGCATTCTTATGTGTGCATTTTAAATGTTAAAAAACACATGCATGTTTGTGGTCATTGTTAAAGTGGTAGACAAATTGGATAAACTAAATTGTATTACAGAAGCAATCTTGTCAGAAGGAATGCAAAGTGTAACGTCATTGCAAACATATTTTGGAGCATGACTGGGCTAGCTAAGGAAAGGTAATGGGTATTCTCTATATGAATTTGTTAATTGTTTTCTGCTGGGTGTGACGATGTGAGGTATTGCCAGCTGTGCCAGGAGAAGTAGGGCAGTGGATATATAACATATGCCAGCACAGCTAGCTGGAATTTAGTAAAGAATTATATGTTATTTGAATATCAAACTGATTTGTACAGATGCTTGTATTGAAAATGTATTTGTAAAGCTGCTTGTGTTAACAATGTATTACAGTGTGCTCTTCTGGACAAAGGAAGAAATGTACATGTATTATTGTAACTGTTGAAATGTATATATTGCAACAGAGGATACCAGAAGAGAAGAGATTAATCTTATTCTGCTTGGATGTGGAAAATAGTCAGAAATTAAATTACTTAACATAGGTCATAAAGATTGTATCTTACAGTTCTCAATGCAGCCAGAGACAAAACGTCTGTACTAGGAGGCTTCCTGCATTTTCATTGAGGTAAACTAATTGCTACTCTGGAAGGGTAGAGGTTTGAATTGTTTTATGAATTCCAGGAGCTGCAGCAGATCTTAGCTGTGTGTGTGTGTGTGTGTGTGTGTGCGTGTGTGTGTGTGTGTGTGTGTGTGTGTGTATTATTGACACCTATATGCTAAATCCTGACAGCTTCTAGCCAAGGCGGGTTGCATGGGAACCAGTAGTCAGATGACCAGATGTATGTGATATCATTCTGTAATCCATCACGAAAATACTGTTTAATACTAGGTGAGACTGAAGTCTCAGAGCACTCTGTTTTTGCAACCTGACAAAAAATGAACTCTCACCTACTTCATCTTGCCTTGCTCTAGTAAGTAACCAGGGAATAATAATTCTTTAGCTCAGTCAGGAAAATATAGTGAGGTTAGATAAGTATTGTTTTGATGTAATTGTGAACCTGTCCACCTGTGTTATTTTTAATATTTCCTGTGAACAAAACTCTGGTGTTTATTGTAAATAGATATTTAGTATTTTCATATACTTTCACTATTCATTATTAAATATATTTAAACTTTTCATTGTGGTTTGATCTTTAGAGAATATTTTAACCTTTGAGAGTAATTATATCCATTGCTGACACTGTGACCATTCCTAAACGCTTAGCTGTTTGGCCAACATTACTATATATATTAATATTAACTTCACTCAGTAAAATTGGGTACCCTTGAAGCCTTAGAGTAGCTGGCTTTAGGGTGTCTCGTAGCAGTGTAACTACCTTATAGTCTGGACGGAAGGGGACATGATTAATAAATCTGTGCCAGCCTTTCCCAGGTGTGTGTGAGTGTGTGTGTGTGTGTGTGTGTGTGTGTGTGTGTGTGTGTGTGTGTGTGTGTGTGTGTGTGTGTGAAAATCAAATCTCAAAGTTCGTGTGTGTCAGCTACTTGGAACAGGGATGCAAAGCACTGGTTTCACAGAGAGAGTGCTGGAGGACTTGGCTTGGACACTCGGCGGAGGTCTTAACCCTATAGCTGTACCTATTTGGAGTCTTTTTGGGGATCTGGAGGGAGACAGAGAAATCCAAACCTCAGACTCAGTGTGTTCCCTGTGAGCTCTTAAGGGAAATTGTACTTAATGCAGAGAGCTACACCTGGAAATACTGGGTTTATCCATTTTTGTTCTAGTGAACTGAACGTCCCTCTGCAGTGGAAGTGGTGAGGATTCAGGATCCTTGATTACTGGCCCAAAGTGGCGACGTCACACTGGAATCATAATGATTCTTTTTCACATGTGACCTAGAGAGAAGATGATTGTCCCAGTAGCATTCAGATGTAGGAGACATCAGATAATTAGCAGTACATATGATTTCAAATTTTTATCACTTAATCATAGATTAACAGGTTCAAATATCAAACATACAGCCTACTAGTAACACAGAAACAAGTAATAACAACGGAATACAACAAAGTTCAAGGGGTCATAAAATAGGCCATTTAATAAAGGAAACAAAAAAGTACAGCTGGTTAAGTGCTTTCACAATTGCCTTTTCAGGCTTAACCAGCTGTACTTTTTTGTTTCATTTATTAAACAGAGTATTTTATCTTTGTTTTATTCCATTGTTATTACTAGTTTCTGTGTTGCATTATTGTCTTACAATGGAATATTCATTCCTGCTAGTGTGTTTTGTTGGATACAGCCTACTTCCTTTTAAGAAGCATGTATGGATCTATCTATCTATATATCATACCTCTCAAGTGTCCAGATTTTCACAGAATGTCCAGAATTTTTTTCTCATATTTTTGGCCTGGTTCTCATAAATTTGTGGTTTTCAAACAAATCACTGAGGACTGAAGTTAGTAAATAATAACAGACATCTGAGTTTTAAAGGGGTTGGAAGGGTAGCCTAATGGTTAAGGTGTTTGCCTTACAAACACAAAGTGCAGGTTTGAGTTTCACAAGGGATAATTGGCTAGGCTTAATATGGCTTGCAAGGGCAGTTAGCTTAGTACTAATCTATGAACCTAAACTTCATATCCTCCAGAAAATGTATGCCAACACGAAACCTGTTATTCTAGCAACTGTCTGAGTTTATAACAGGAATATTTAAAATCTGTTCCTGTTTTGGGACTTTAAACCTTTATTACTTTAGGCTTTGTCCACATTTGTTGTACTAAGAGGTTGAGAGTTTTATATCTATATCTATATCTATATATAAAAGAATTGCTATGACTGTAAGAATCTAACAATGTGTGTGTGTGTGTGTGTGTGTGTGTGTTTGTGTGTGCGTGCGTGCGTGCGTGTGTGTGTGTGCGTGTGTGTGTGTGAGCGTCGTAACAGAAGCTCTCAGAAAATATGACTCTTAATCCTTACCAAGCAGTATTGACAATTTATATTGCTTTAAAATTGTGCAGCAGATTTAGTGAATCTGACAAAAAAGTTCTACTTGTCACAAACCAAAGACAGGCCACTATGGAGGCTTTTGTTTTTTTGCTGAACTTTGTCCTCAAGTACTATCAGAATGAAAATAATTCATTTTATAGCCTGTGAACTGTGCAACAAAGAGGCTGTTTATGAAATAATTCTGAAAGCTGACATTTTGACAGCTTTCAGGCCGTAAAAAGAAGTGGTGTCCTTGGAGAACTGTAGAACATGCCACATGAATTGAAAATCTGAGATCAGGAATATTGTCATAGACATGGCAAGAACTGACAAACTGCAGTTATGAAGAAAGTAATTCTAGTGAATAAATCAATATGTATCACAAAAGAAAGAATTTCAGTCAGAAAGAAAGCCTGATATACTTCTTTTGTTTACAATTATCAATCAAAACTAAGAAATGACAGGAAAAGGCATCAATGCCACTTTGTATTCAGATGTAATAGTCTCTGAAATGCATAGTCAAGACTCAGAAAACTATTTCATCTTTCTGTTTAAATGAATTCCACTGTAAGACTTTGTTTTTATTTTTGTAGTACTTTTCAGAATTAAAGGAAAAGTCCAAACTCTACTTCAGTTTAACTCAACACTTAGGTTTCTGTTCTGCTTACTGTATGGCTACATTATTGTTTAAGTACCAAAAAGCTATTTGTACTTTATAAACCTTTCATTTCCTTGGCTTGAATAAAAGGAATGGAAAGGTCATCCACATTTTTAAGCTTAACTTCTCACGTACTTTAGCAGAAAACTTTTTCACTTATACCTCAGGTGCAAGGAAATTTGAAGTTTTCCCAGTCAGGTACCATTCACGGTCTTGTACAAGTGATTAGTCATGCTGATATGAGCAGGTCAGCAGCTGCAATAAAAGTGGATGGGGCTGGGTGTTCAGAAAATGGCTTCCACGGCTTTTATTATAGAGAAGTAGAGAAAAAGAGAAACAACACTAATATGCCTAAGTGATAGGGTTACCACTTGGTTCTCATCCTGCAGAGTGATCCTTATTTCTGCAATTCTGTCGGGGGGGGGGGGGTACAACTTAAAAATGGAAAATGTCTTGATATTTTACAAGAAGAAAATTTTTTTGACTTTTCTGTAAATGTCACAGAAAGCTGTAATACTGCATTTAAGTCATCTTAATATCATATAAAATTAAAATAAAAAAACAACATTGCACATCACAGAGTTTTATTTTAGTAATAAGATGCAATTATTTTTCATTTGATGATGATGTAGTTTGTTCTGCACCATCTCAAGTTTCAGTAAGGTTGTCCAACTTGATCATCTAGTAAGATGGCAACCCTAATAGCTGACCACATTTTGTTTTATATGTGTGTGCATTTTTGTGTGTGTGTGTGTGTGTGTGTGTGTGTGTGTGTGTGTGTGTGTGTGTGTGTGTGTGTGTGTGTGTGTGTGTGTGTGTGTGTGTGTGTGTGTGTGGAGGGGGGTTGTGTGTGTTGTGTAGTGATCCAGTTTTCCATTTTATTTTCTGTAACTGTTATAGTGTTATAGAAAATGTAATGTTAGTCTTACACACAGATCTACTGATTTGTCATGCTCAAGGCATATGGATATGATAAAGTGTTAGTATACTGCAACATAACAAATCAAGGGGTAGCAATGCAGCAGTATGGGAAAATGTAATGTATGCAAGCACAGATGTCTCACTTTAAAAAAATAACACAAATTCAAAAAACAGAACAGTTGTATCTTTTTTCATATCATACTTATGAAATACTTTTGAGGAAAAAAAACAGCAATCACATTAATGCATTTCTCAAGCAATCAGGATGACAATCAGAAGTATTTCTGAAGTTTTGATTAAAAGCTCTTTTATTGCAGTGATAGCTTTGACACATCAGGAAGAGGACAGGGATAGGTCTACCAGTGCTCATAGGACTTTAAAATGACACTCCCTAGAAAAACCTGCAAGTTAGCTACTTTCTTTGACTGGAGCTGTAAAATTGCTGGGAATAGCTTAAAACAGAACCTTTGAGAAATGTATGTGATGGTCATTCAGGGCAAAGATGTAAGCAGTTTGGTTGTAAAAGGTGTGTGAGATGCCTGTGATTCATATTGCTGCTCTTTTATGGGAAGACAACAGGACAGGAAGACATTACTTCCTTATGCCTAGCTTGACTCATGGTAACTTGAAATGAATTCTGGGAAGGAGAAAAGAAAGCACTTAAACAAAATCACATTAATATAATAGGAACCATGTTGGGTATTTTGTGGAAAAAATAGAATTTTATAAGAAATACCAAGAGTAACTTTGATGCAAAAAGTAATGTAGAAAGCAAATATATAAAGAAACAATATGAGTACTTTGAAAAAATCATTCAGGATTTTATTGTCCATTGATTCATAAACAGAAGTCAAAGGAAGTCAACCACCAATTGCAAATGTTGTGAATAATATAAACCGATAGTCTAAAACTGCGGTATAAAGGAACACAAACAGAAAATTATACAGATGCCCTGTAGTCTTCAGGCCAGCTACTTACTGGTCCTTCTCATTAGTAGAATATGTTGCCAGTTTGTACTGGCTGTCTGTTTGGTCCTGTGTTATTTGCAGTCTTTGTGCTGTTTTATTTATATTATCTTTAAGATATGTTGATACTACACTATTGTCTTATACCATCTCCTCTTCTACCTTAAGACTGCTGAGGGGACTGCCTAACCATTTTTCTAATCATAATTTTATTATATTTTAAGTAAACAGGAAACATACAGCATTACCTTGAAACTGTATACAAACTATTTACAAAGCATCTCAAACTAATAACATATGCATTATTTACAATAGTCATATCATTTAACATCTTTTTAAGTTTACTTTACATGTTTATCTTGTTATTTATCTAACAGACAGTTGAGTATATAGTATAATGTGTATTTATTTTCTTTGACTCTTCTAATGTCTATATCTTTGTTTATTTGGCATTGCAGATCTTACATCTGTAGAACAAACTGGCTTAGTGGCCTAAAGAACATATACCCTGAAGAACTTTTCTGAGGTGGCTGAAGACACATACAATTAACCTAGCATTAAATATTGATATTTTTTATGTGAATTTCTCTCATTTGTTCATTCATTCATTAATTTATTCATTTATTCACTGATTACTTGATTCAGTTCATAGCTGTTAGGGAAGCAGAGTTTATCCTAGAACTCAGTATGGACAAGACATAGAAACTCACCCCGTATGGTGAGTCAGCAAATTGAAAGACTCATGGACATACACACCAACACACACACATAGACACACACACACAGACACACACACACACACACACACACACACACACACATGCACGCACCCATGCATAGATTCACGTGGGATACACACTGATGTGCAATTTAAAAGAATTTGTGTGGAAGCAGTGTGCATTGCAAAAAACCCTTGGATTTAGGGTGGCCATTAGAACAGAAGGTACCCCTGCTGACAAGTGAATTACAGCGGAAAGCACTCTGAGGCAGCAATGCAACTGCTGTATCTGTTACCTATGATAGAGCCTCAATGAGCAAATGTGTCTACTCATGTATATGGTTTTGGTTTTATGTGAGGTATGTTTTATTTATATATTTGACCTATTTAGTTCTTAAATAATCCCAGCTTCTTCCTCTAAAGTACTAGCAGTACTTAATTAATTAGGATGTTTCAGTATTTGAGACTAAGTAAAGAACTTTAGTTTCAGAACTAACTGGATGTCTTAGTATTAAAAGACTTTCACAATTTGCCTACACTTAAACACAAAAACATGCATAGGCATATTTAAGATACTCTTTCAAAAATGTCTGTACACCTTTCAGAATGTTGCCACATACATACAATAGATTAAATATGTTACAACACTTATGAAAGTGTTTTTCAAGTCACTTGCAGAAAAACTTTGCATTATATAAAAATAGTATTATTATTTTTTTGTTAAGAATCAAACAAGAAACAGCTTGTTATGGCTCCAAAACTGCTCCATCCTATTCAATCTGCCAAAGATCTTGCAGGACTAATATTTCTACAGAGGCCAGTATGCTTTTAGAGGCCATAGCATGGTGGCTTAACACAGTTTCTTGGAGACCACTGTTTTTTCCTTCCCTACTGGTCTTTAAAAAAATGTAAAACCATTTCAGGTCAATGTCATATATGTTTTAGAAAGCCAAGAAACCACACTGTTTACAGAACTTAATAGCTTTGATTACAGGCATCTATGTAGTGGAACCGCAAGTTATTTTCTTCTTCTCCTTTTGGCTGCTTCCATTAGTGGTCGCCACAGTGGATCATCGGTCCACAAAATTAGTGGCAGTAGAGTTTATGGTGTTGACTTGCCAGTCCGGCACCCAACCTTCCTCAGAAGGCACACACACTCAATTCTATGCACAGTGTAGAATGTCCAATGCACCTACAGCATGTCTTGGGAATATGGGAGGAAACTGGAGCACCCAGAGGAAACAGATGCGAACACAGAGAGGCCATGCAGACTCTGCACAGAATGCACTCCAGCTGAAAATTGAACTGGAGAACCTCTTGCTGTGAGGTGACAATGTTAACTGCTGCACCACTGTGCTGCCCGTAGGGGAACTACAAGTTATTAGATTGGTTTATTAACAGGTTGGTAATAATTCCAGACCTATTTCACCGATAATGAAAAAGGCTTAAATGATATACCTGTCAATTTCTATTGTCTGTCCTGAAAACATAGCTTCAAGTATGATAATGTACCTGCCACTACTAGAGAAGAAATGTTTATACTTCTGACAGACCTTTAAACTTTTATATTCTTACAAAGCAGTGTAGCATTGCTAAAACTATGATGAAATGTTTGTATATTGCAAACAAGCAGAAGCTATTGTGAAGCTACCCAAAGTTTTTATTTAGAAAGTTCTTAAAGAGCTGTCAAGGAACAGTACTATATTAAGTAGTTTGGACACAATATCAAATGGTCTTATATTAAATAAAATCAGAAGGTTTACATGATAATTAGAAACCCATACTTATATTTCTGCTTGGAGTCCCACTTCAGGAAGATCCCTTTCAGAATGGTAAAGAAATTCTTAAGAAAATTACAAAACTTGTTTGACCCTAAATTTTCTTCCTTCTAAGAGGTCCTCTTCAAAATGGCTCAATGTACTAGCTAAAGCCCATTCTCAATGTATTCAACCTCATACTGACCACAGAGACCTTGCCACTAGCCTTCTAAAGTATTATGATCCACACTTGACTTAAGGTGCCTACCTATTCTCACCAAAGAACTACAGCCTTATAGCCAATCCCTACTCTTCTGCAAAACTACAGGAAGAGGTTTTATATAACCAAATAATTTAATATTTTAAAATATATAGGGTCATCCTTGAATTACACTATGGCTTTAAAATGGAACACATTGCACTGACAGCTGTTTCAAATGCCATTGAAACAGTTATCTTAAACATAGAAAAGAACCTTCTTATGAACCTGACCTTTGCTGATATAACACAGTCAATGGGGTCACTTATTTCTTTCAGGATAAATTATAAAAATATGTGATTTGTGGGATGGTCCACTCAAACGGATAAATAATTATGTGTCAAACTACTAATTTCAAGGAATATCTAGTTGATCTCATCAGAAATTGGCTGTAGATATACAGAAGCAATGCAGGGGTTATTCTGGACCTAGACCTTTTCTTCCTTTTTTATCAGTTCTGTTATAGGAAGTCTTCATGTGTTACATATATTATATGCAGATGTTAGACCTCCACAGGACCAGCTGATCCATGACAAAAGGGAATAAATAAACAACCTTAACACCCTATAGCTCTTCTACAGCAAAATAAGTTGGTTGTGACTTCAAAAAGGACAACCTTTATGACTTCTGGAATTACATAAAGGCTAAAGGATGTTTATGACATTCAGTTGGTTGACTGTCTTGGTAATACAGTTTTGCATCCAAGAGGCACAGATATCTTAGTGTGTGGATTAAACCTTCTTATGTTGAGTGAAGTACAGAAAAGGTACTCGGGCAACTTAAATGTTATTATGAACTATCAAACCTTTTAACTTTCAAGGCTAGTAGAACAGTAAGTGTATAATCCCTTATTCCTATAACAGAATATTCTTATTTTATTTATATATTTCCATTTATTAACTAAAATATTCCTAATGAGCTAAATAGCCCATTTTAAGTGGAGACCAGGGGAGAAAAGGTCCACAGTTTTACAGAATACAAATATTAACACAATAATTATATAGAGTACAGTCTAATTATATACAAATGAAAGGTAAATACAAACTTAAACTTAAATGCAAATTCATCAGAGTACAAATATAGCTGTTAAAAAGATGATTAAAAAGACTATATTAATTTATGCAATAGTGTAGGTATAAGTATAACAGATAGCGAATGAAATTTCTGAATATTATACAATACATGGTTTGGTATGCTATGGTAAGATGTAATCAGAGATGTGTTGCAGTTTAGGACTTTAATGCATTAACCCCTGGGATTCCAAAAGGCTTAGGGTGATGTGAAAGCTTTAACTCAGAAGGCTTCCACATCTTGCTAAGCCTTTCTGATTCATAGACTGATCTATCACTGAGGTTTTCTCCTCATAATGCCTCGGTACAGACAATGGTTTTACTGGTGAAGCTGCATGCTAATGCTGCAGTCTTGGGAATGGTTAATGCTAATTAGCCATATGCTGTCCCCAACAAATGGCTGTGGCTCCTGATTTGCTCTGGTGAGTAATTAAGAGAATCACTCAGCTGTGTAAAGTTTTACCACAGAAGGAAAAAGTACCACTGTCAAAACACATCAGTTCCATATTCACTCCTATGGAAGTACTTATTGAGTAGTAAAGTTTAGCATGGCTGTGGATATGTGTGTGTGTGTGTGTGTGTGTGTGTGTGTGTGTGTGTGTGTGTGTGTGTGTGGGTGATCACAATAGGTGGTTGAGGTGGATAACAGAGTCTGCCTGAGTGTGTGTGTGTGTGTGTGTGTGTGTGTGTGTGTGTGTGTTTGTTTATGCATGCAAGTGTATGGCTGAGTTTTTCCTTGAGTTTGGTCAAGTGTGTGTGTGTGTGTGTGTGTGTGTGTGTGTGTGTGTGTGTGCATCTGTGTGTCTGTGTGTGTATGTGTGGGGGACTTATTTGTTAAGTAGATGTGTGTGTGTTTGTGTCTGTATGTGTGTGTGTTTGTGCGTGTGTGTGTGTAGGAGACTTATTTGTTAAGTGGATGTGTGTGTGTGTGCGTGTGTGCATGTGTGTGTGTGTGTGTGTGTGTGTGTGTGTGTGTGTGTGTGTGTGTGTGTGTGTGTGTGTGTGCACGCATGCACATGTGCAAGTATAGGGGCTTACTTTGTTAAAATATTGCATGGACCACTAAGGGAGAACTCTTGTGCAGTCAGGTCTGACAGTACTAGTTTTTGATTCAAAGACGTAGTAATGAGCTAGTAAAGAGATCTTTCACATTGCAGCGGTACCTATCTCTGAATCATATTTTCTCACTGTCTTGCTAATTGAGCAACCTGTGTTGGACAATTAACATGAGCAGTGAGCAATTTACTTAATCTTTTGATAATTTATTCTTGGGCAGTACTGAGTTCTTGCTTAGTGTTACTTTAGAATAGTTATGAATTTATGTGGTTGCAGTTTCTGTTCTGATAACAGTGGTGGTTTGGTACAAAGTAACATGCGTCTCCATATCTATTATGTAATTTTGTGGTGATTGCTTGGCTTTGGTTTGGTGATTGTCAAGTTCTAAGCTGGGTTATATCTTTAACCAATTACAGATGCTTAATGCAGGAACTAAATATAAAAACCATTGGCAATGTCAAGTAAAACAGAAAAACTTATAAGGCAATGTTTAGTGCTTTAGTCCTGATCACAGGGACTTCAGAAGAATATTCCAAATACAATTAGACATTAATTTCATGATGATGGTCATAAAAGTATAACCAATCAAGTATGATAATCAAATGTTTAAAACTAAATAACGTAAAAATCACAATTTAAAAAATCTCAACGTTAAAACCCTACATGTTGCTAAGTGAAAAATATTACATATTGGAATCTCAATGTAAAACTTCCTTTAAATACAGGGTAAATTAAATTAATTCAGTATACAATCTCAAAATACTGAAATATCGAATTTCAGTATTTCGAGACTGAATAGTCGAATACCCATAAACCCAAGCACACAATAAAACCATGAATATCACAATCGCGACCATACAGACACACACACACATCCACCTACCTAACTACACTAAAACAAACAAAAAAACACAACATAACACACACCCCCACACACACACTACTTAAATATACTAACTCCGAGGTCGCACTAAACACACAAACACACAAAAAACACCACCACACACACACTAACATCCCTATCCAATACCCTTAAACAAAGACCACTTACCTAAAACCCCAGATAAATCCACAAACCGCACTGCATGTCACGAACACAACACCAAGATAGCAGATTCGGCATTTCCGTAGTCGACATACTGCAGTTTCGCGTAACTGCACTTTCCTGCATTCCATCTCGACATACTGAAATTCGGTATTTCAGTATGTCGAAATTTTCTAGTGTTTCCAAATTAAATATATTGTGGAAAAAAAATAACTGATGTCCAAGGGATTTTTTTGCATTGCTAAAGGTGTACAGAAAAAAATATATAATCCATTGGCAAATATAATATACCTGCCTTGATTATAGTTTGCTAGATCTTATTTTAAGTAGGGTATTTATAGAAATAACTTCATTCAAACTGGGGGCTATGGTAGCTTTCAATCTTAACTACCAGACCATTTCACTGTCTTCCAGTTTAGTTTCCCAGTCTCCTCCCCATAAATTAATCTTCATTTGTTCTAAATTAGCAAACCTAAAAAACAAACATTGCCTACTATTTGAGAGGTGCTTAAATAAACTGTTGCTCTAGTTTTTGTTCTTAATATCATACATATGTTCATATATTCATTTACACAGACACCTCTCAGTTTTGCCTACATAAATACATGGACATCCCATACATTTCACAATATTTACAACCCCTTTGGTTGCAAAGTTCTCTTTGGATAAATGTACCCTAAAATTCTCTACAGTATCCAAGTACAAGGTGTTCCTTTCCAATATAAAAGGATACTGGTTACAATACGTTCATCTACTGGTTCCAGTTTTACTAGCTTTCTGATCGAAGTTCAATAATTTATTTTGGGACAACTGAAATATTTCTTTAAGACTGAGAACTGTTTTGGCCACAGAAATATGTGAATTCCCCAAAATTTTAAAAAACATAGGGTTAGTCTGAAAAATAGTAAAATTTTTAGTTAGAATATTTTTTACCTCATGTGTACTAGAGTTGAATTGTACAAACATGGCACATTCAAAGCTTCCCTCTGAATTTAGCATGTAACTGGAAATTTCATTTGAAAACCACACACCTAATAACATCTTGCCTTTGAAGCTTCATCCATGCTGAACTTAATGACAAATACCTCCCACCAATTCAGTTGGATAACCCATAGCAATGCACATGCAAGTAATCTTGTCTAATTTCTTAACCATATCTTCATACACTGAGGTCATCCTCACAGCCCTTACACATTGCCTCTTCAACAGATTCTTTTTCTGAAACATAGGGGTGCACTGGCATAGTGTAGGTATGAATCACTGAATGTTGGCTACCTGTACCTGTGACTAAAACCAGAAATGTTATGTGATATCAAAGTGTTGAAGTAATTAATATAAGATTTTCTAAACTGCAAAGTGAAACGTAAAAAATCAGTGGTTGCATTTAAATAAGATATAAATGATCAACCATCTCATCAAGACTGTCCCAAAGAATAAAAAATGTCATCTGAAAAGCATAAGGATAATTTAATGTACTGAAAAACTCACACACAAAAATATAACACTTTTCTCATGAAGCCAAAACTAAATTGACAGAAACCAGTGCATATTCTGCAGTGGCTACACCTTTAATTTGCTTGGAATATTCCCTTTCAAAAAAGATGGAGGTTATTGAATCCCAGGGATAGCTGTTGTCCAACACCAGGGAAATTAATTCCATAATTAAGTTTAACTTATTAGCTGACAAAAAATCATAATCCAGTAAACGGTCATGGAATGAAGTACACATGAAGTACATAAACAGGCATCTAGTTCTGTTATAAACACAAACCACACTCATGTGGTTTTGTACACACATGTGTGTGTGTGTGTGTGTGTGTGTGTGTGTGTGTGTGTCTATACACACACACATACATATATATATATATATATATATATATATATATACACTTGTGGTTTTGTACATATGTGCATGTATATGTATATATACAAATACATACACACACACACACACACACACACACACACACACACACACACACACACAAATGTATACACACATATACATATTTTATATATAAAATTGTGTGTGTGTGTGTGTGTGTGTGTGCGTGTGTGTGCGTGTGTGTGCGTGTGTGTGTGTGTGTGTGTGTGTGTGTGTGTGTGTGTGTGTGTGTGTGTGTGTGTGCAGTATGGGTGCATAATAAAATCTGTTATTTATAATAAACTTAATATATTAGAATTAGCATTATTAATGTATGCATTCCGGAAAAAGTTTTTATTTATTCACTGTCACACACATTGGGTATGTGTTGCACATGCAATCTTTATCAATGTATTTATGACAGCATTTTTTTTCTTTGTATTATTAAGAGCATTTATTACTTATTATTATTTTTGCCAATGTAGCCCGAGTTGTGGCAGAAAAGGGTCCTAGGACCAGTTCACTCTCCTGGTTACCAAAGTATAAATAAATATGAAATAGAAAAAAAAAGGGGGTAAATAAATATGAAATAGAAAAAAAAAGGGGGGAGTAAACATGACTGAAATAATTAAGGAACTTGTAAAGCACATTTTAATTCTGCATCATTCATGAGAGAGCAAAAAACTTCCCAGTGAAGGCATTGGGAAGTAGTAGACAGACTTACTTTGGAGTTCTACTACTTGTTACCTGTAAATGTACAGCAAGGATCATTTACGGCAGTGAGACTTTTCGCACTTCAGTATTACAGTGTGGGGGAAGGTCTGTCAATTCTTTAACATTAGAAAAGAATCCCTTTACAAAAGCCTGCTATTTATTGACTTTCTTTTGCTGGAAATAATTAGCTATTTATAGCCCAACAAGCTCTGACAGGCACATAAATGAGGCTCAATCAGGGAAACATAGAAGTAGCTCTGTTATTGTAGATTTATTTATTTGATAGTGCTTCACAGTCCTGCCATTTTATCTTAATGGCATAAGAAAAAACTACCACCACTTCCATATGTCTAGCAAGACTCATATAAAGCGGGCTTGAAATGTATTCTGAGAAGAAGGAATGAAAGCAAGAAAACAAAATCATGTTACCAAGGCAGGTTGAATCATCCACCATTTAGAGGGAATCACATTAAAATTGTAAAAGAAGCACTTGGTGTGATTTTAAGGCATTATAATAGTTCAAAAAACAAAGATACAATGAAGAAAACATATTTTCTGAGTTCTAAGGTGGAGTTTTCCTTTAAGCATCTGTAAATGGTTACAGGTTTTGCTTTAGACACTTTTTCTGTGTCGGTTTATATAGGTTACTTTTAATTTAACATTTGTTTACTGGGAAAGTCAAAGCCAATATTCATCAGAGGCTTGGGGAGAAATGATCCAGAGTCATCTCTTTGTGTCATGGGAGGAATCTGGAGCAACAGGAGGAAACCCACATGAAGGCAGGGAGGTCATGCAGACTCCACACAGAAGACATTCCAGCCAAGAATTGAACCGGCGAGCCTCTTGCTGTGAGGCGACAATGCTACTGTTGCACCACTGTGCCACCTATAATGTTTCTTTCTACAAAATGTATTATTGGTTGGTACTTTTTTGTTCTGTTTGATATAGTATGGGCAAGTTTTAGTTGACATAGAAGTAGTGTGTGTGTTGAAGTTTTGACCAAGCAATTATTTCTATAGCTTGGCAATGGTGAGGCCTTTGGGGAACAGTGGCTGCACATATGGCAAAATTATTAAGAGCATTATTAAGAGCATTAAAATGTCCATGGTGGTGGTGCTGCGGTAGCATTGTTGCCTCACAGTAAGATGCTGTTGGGTTCAATTCTCAGCTAGAGTGTCTTCTGTGTGGAGACATGCATGAATGGGTGTATCTTCGTTGAAGGTTGTGTGTCAGGGCTGGCAACTCAGCATGTAAAAATCAACTGCCAATCATTAGCGGACTGGAGTTCTGCTGTGGCAACCCCTAACTGGGAAAAGCTGAAAGACACAACAACATTAAGAGCATTAAAATATACCCCTTTGAGAGACCTGGAGATTTGGTAATACTAAAGAAGTATATAGAAGTGATAGTGGTAAATATGTTTGTGCAATATTTGGTAGGACTTCCTGTGGAATGAAATATTTACATCTGTATAAAAAACCTAGTTTTGATTGGCTTTGTTAATGACATAATGTATACATTTACCAAACTTTAGGTTGCTGTCAGTGGCAGCAGTTAAGAGTTTTGGATAGTCTACTGATTCTACATTTATACCACTGAATAATTTAATAGGACTTTTATTAGTGAATAGTATATGATTGGTTTCACCGGGATTTACTTGCAGACACACACACACACACACACACACACACACACACACACACACACACACACACACACACACACCTATTTTACTGGCATTTATTTGCAGTTCTGAGTTGTGCAGCCATTGTTCAAGCATGCAGAATACTGGTTGTATGTTTTTTTTTTATTTCATGCATAGAGTTTTCAATACAGATTCATGTAGAGTAACCTATGTGTTGTACTTAGGTATCTGTGGCTACAGCCTTATGCAAATCATTAATGACTATACTGAATAATGGGGAGGCATGGTATGGATCCTTGTGAAACACCTGCTGTGACTGGGAAAGAAGTTGATGTAACATTTTATCATCTAGCAAATGGGGTTCTTTGATTAAGACAGTGAGTATATCATTGTTTAATATCCTTGCCCAAAGTGAGTGTACTGAGTCCATGAAGAAGCAGCTGATGTGATACTGTTTCTCAAGGACTTATACATATTATCTTGATTTACGTATGTGTGTGCTAGTGTGATACAGAAAAGAGGCTAGAGTATATTCTGTGCTGTAATTTTTTTCTGAAGTCATGTTCGGTGTGGGATAATATTTTATTTTTAGATAGCTCTGCAGCTGCCTATGGATATGCTTCACTAAGATTTGTGAGAGAGGAGATAGGATTACAATAGGTCTATATCTGGGTCACTGGCCAGAGGTGCCACCTTTGTGTAAGACAATAATATAATTACTTCCATAGAGTGGCTGTGTAGTGCCCTGTAATGGATTCATTTGTAAACATAGATATTGGGCAGATATATAGTTGTGGCAATGCTTAGTAAGTAAGGTGCAATGTTATTAAAGGCTAGTAATGTATTTTTAGTGTCTTTAATATTTTTTTATTTGCATAACTTTACTGATACTGTAAAAAGCAAAATGTTCCAATGTGTGTAGTGTTTAAGTGTGGAAGATACAGCTGTCTTTATAAAATAAGCATTGAGGTGGCTGTCTTTATAAAATAAGTATTGATGGAACATACTATATTCTAAAGCTTGCTTGTCATAGGGGTTAGGCAAGGGTTGTTTTTGTCTACCTAGTTTAGTTTGTTGATGGATCGCCATGAAGATGTAATTTTAATTAGTCATTACATGCCACTTTACCAAGGTAAAGTGCACCTCTGCAGTTTTTGATAATTTGGTATGACTGGGATGGTTTTCTATTGTCTCCATACTTTATTTCTTTATTTCATCAATTGATTTGTTTCTAGAGTAAGCCAAGGAGCAGGTGTACATTTAATTTTCATTTTACGTAATGGTGTGAAGGAATTGATATTTATTGACTGAAATATTGGACTGCATCGTCTAGTGGGAGTTACTACAATAGGAACCAGTTACACTGGTTGAGCAAGACACTCAATGGTGAAGGCTGGACATTGTTTTTGTTCGGACCCTTATATAGTGTGGATTTTTTTTAACTTTTCCTTCTTTGCAAAATATGAAAGATGGATAGTGATCGTTAGGGACGTCAGGAAGTATACCATGAAATGTGACATTTTGAGGTTTATTTATTAGTATCCAGAGTGCTTTCATGTTATTCTATCTCTTCTGTTTGGTCTGGTTATGGGCTGTTGTAGTCCAAATAGGATTACAATTAGTTGTTTTTTTTTGGGAGGGAGGGTAAGGCAGTGGCTCAATCTCTTTTTCTTTCCTAGTACTAAGAAGAAAGGTTTTAGTAAAGAAGTAACCCATGAAAGGATGCCTTCCAGCACTGACTTATTATCAGATAGTGACTTTGGGTGAAGGTACAGAGTCAGAATAGGAAGGGTCTAATGTTTATTTAAATGTATGTTTGTTGTGTGTGAAAATTCACCATTTGCTGAAGAGCGACTTTGATAAATAGGTGTTCAACTAATGGGTATTCACTGAATAGCCATTTGATGAACTGATATAGACCCGCAATTTACTTCTGTATGTATGCACTTTTAAACAAAAATTGTCAACTGCCATTTATAATTGCACAGCCACAGGCATATGAGTGTGTGTTTGTGTGTGTGTGTGTGTGTGTGTGTGTGTGTGTGTGTGTGTGTGTGTGTGTGTGTGTGTGTGTGTGTGTGTAAGGGGATGGGAGGCAGAAGTGACAGTCCAAACAGAACTTCCAGTCAGGATTGAATATTTTAGCATAGCATGGATTGTGACACGTTCAGTGATGACTTCAGCTCATTTACAGTTTGATGTTTGCTGCTTGCTTTCTGATTGACATTGGTAGTTGAACTCTTCAGCTTAGGGCTCTAAATTGTAAGGGACACTGAACAATATGACAGTTTATAAGCTGTCATTATGCCATCACTTAATGACAGCTTGTAAACTGTCAAACCATTCTTTTCATTCAAAGATAGACTTTGTTACTAGGTTGCTATACAAAACATTGTTGCTACCTTCAAGTCATATGGCATGCCTGTAATCTTTCATTAAGCAAATATAATCATTATTGGTTATAGAAAATTGGGGGACTAAACTGAAATGTAACTCATCGTGCCAAACACCTTGCTCTGGATGGTACCTTTCTTCTCATTAAAAATTCCTGTTATACTGTCTGTCATGAAGTTAAAAGATATCAAACCTTAATCAGTCTTAACAACTTGGAATACTGAAAATCATTTAGCAGAAAATGCATCTATAGTGCCAAGCTGTATTACTCTATGGAAGGTAAAAGAAACTGACTCCGGTTTCTTTTTATTATTTAATTCATCAGTCTGTTCATTCATGCATCCAGGTCTTTTTTTTTTCAAATATACCAACAGGAAGAGTCTATGGAGTAAATTATTCCAGTGAATGGCATGATTCCTCACAAGACTGAATACAGAGCAGATGTGCAAAGAACATTAATGGTACAAAGCCGTCTCTGTCTATAAGAAGCATTGAGGCTAACCCCAGGATGAATTTATTATTTATCATTCAATGGTCGAGGTTACATTTGAATAATGCTAGGGATGGACTCTGCTCCACATGGATGGGGTGCCTATTCTAGAGCATGGGGATCCTTAGAGACACATATATGTCTTGCCAGCATGTTCTATTGATATCACAAGCAAAGTTTAAATCCCTGGCTCTAGTGTTTCTGGTGCTCATTTTATAGACGTGTAAAATCTCCAACAGGGTTGGATTTAAGAATGCCTTATATGCCATAAGTTGATGTGTATAGGACAAGGTGTTAATAACCTGAATTCTTATGGTGAGAAACCTCTGTGGGCATTCCAGCTGTTGCATATGGCTAGTCAGGTACATGCTGAAGGGAGCATTGTACTCACTGATGGGTCTGGTAAGAACTAAGTAGATTGGTACTATAACTTCCTTGGACCTGGATGCCTACCATAAGTTGGGGAATGTAGAATGATTTCTTACTACATTGGCTGCCTGTTGGCCAAAGGCCAGATTATTGTCTACATATGTTCCCAGAGCTTTGACTATCAGGTCAACTCTCAGTGGTGTCTTATCAGTGGAGCAATTTGTTTGGGTGGATGTTTTTCCAAAAGGCACTATAATTCACTTCACTGCATTGAGTTTTAATCCATAGCTTTGGCACCAGTCTTTTATCTTCATTAGACTCTTTTGCAGGTTGTTGGTGTAATTGGGGAATTATGATAGCTCCCAATTTACAGTCCTCCAAGAAGTAGATATCAAACAGGAGTGGGCCAGCACAGAGCCCTGTAGTGCTTTGTTAGTGATCAGGTTCTTGATGGGGTTGGTGTCACTAATCCTGACTTTTTAGGTCCTATCTGTGATCTAGCTGGCAATCCAATGAGCTATATATGGATTTATGCCTAGTTTGGTGAGATTATCCATAATGGTTTTGCTGATAAAGATGCCATTTTCTAAATAGTATGCATTTCAGGTTTTATGTTGAAATTAATCTTTCATTCATTTTTTCAGAGAAATATAATTTCTTCGTTGATATTCTAAAAAGGTCAATTATTACTAAGTGTAAAATTAGGCGCTATATAAAATGTAAATGCAATATGCTTTCATAAAGCATAAAATATTGAAAACAGATATTATATGGCAGTCAGTATTGATGACACAACTGCAAAACACAGATGGAATACTTGCTGAGGGATTAATGGCATTTTACTAAACCCACTTTCACTGAAACCACCATAATAAAATCCATTACAGTGTGTGCAACTGTTATGAGAAAGAACATGTCTTTTTCAGGGTAGAAAGCCCTTCTTACTCCCCATCTGGGACTTTTGTTCCATTCAGTAAATACACTAACAGCACAGTCATACAAGTATAGAGAAATACATGTAAAACAAATCACTTATTCAGACCCACAGATCCCAACAAAACTAAATAAATAAAAAAGAAAGAAAGAAAATTAAAAACTGAAAAGAAACAAGAAAATGAATTTGGGCAGGGTATCTTTTATTGTGATTAAAATGGATTTCAAGGTTATATATTCAGTGCCAGTGGCTTTATAAAGATACTTGCACATTTCTGTATAAAGATGGGCCTTAATAGACATTCAAAAAACATTCAAACAATGGTAGCACTAAAGGCACAATAGTAGTAGACTCCACAGGTGACACTCAGAAAAAAAAGATTGCTTTACTTAGCAGTATAAATGCATCCTAGAAAATGACCACAGAAACATGGAGACTAAGTAGAAAGTTAAATTAAGCTAATAGGACACTATCAGCATCTGCACACTACAGACTTGAATTTTGAAAGTTCTATGCTTGGATAAAAAAACAAACCTTGTTTATCTTTTTTGAGGCCAGAGGAACATAGCTTGTGAATTTTGAGATGGGTTGGAAATATTTTTTTTTTTTATTTTCAGTTAACAGTGAAAACTAAAGCTTTCTGAAATACCTGCCATAAATGAGTGTCAGATGAGAATATCTAATTCTTTTATTTACATACATACACTGTTCTTTCTGTGTTATTCTTGTTTTATTTTAATATTATTTTATTTTAAAGATTTTGTTCCTGAATATTTTTAAGATTTTGTTCCTGGATATTTTTAAGTATTATGTTAAAGATCAATTCAAGCCTTGAGCTTGTTTTGTGAGACCTACAGGGATTATTTGCTTGTGAATTATGGGAGGAGCTGAATACTATTTTTATTTAAAATAACAAGAGCAAAATTTGAAGTTTTATTGCTTTATTCCCAGACTAGTGTGTGAGCATATATGATTTTATGACATTATCCACATGCTCCTGTTGTACCTTTAAGTCTAGTTGTTCTTGAGTTATCTGCATCTTACATTAATTTAACTTCAGCAAACATTCCCACGCCTATCACGAGAAAAGTAAATGGTTTAAGCCATCCTTTTAGTTAAACTTCATTTACTTTGCCTTTTATATCTTCACATTCATTAGTTGTACAAACCAATACTAATAGTTTCACCTCTGTTTTTCTAGATGTTTTTTAAAGTATCCTTAGAGTACCAGTATATAGAATTGTCCTACACAGTATCAGCTGCATTAAACAGAAACCACTTTGCATAATTTGTTTGAAAATCTTATTACACATATTACCATTTAGTGCCCCTTTCAAAAAAGGTGAAACTTAGATTTAACTAGCAGCATACATTTCCCTGATTTATATTTTTACAGAGACATATTTTACTGAATTATTCATGGAAAGACAGCATGAACAAATTAAAAAAAACTTAGTAGATGACAGTTCCTGCACATTTTAAGAACTATTTAGTGCTCAAAGAAAATGCAGCCTTCATTTACAAACCCTTAAATATCTGTTAGAGATCTATGTACATATAAAATACTGAGACTAAACTGTCTGTAGCACCCTCCTGTTTATATTCACACACACTTGACACTAAAAGCTCAGAGGTTCTGAGACATGCACATACTAAAGTCATAATTTTTACATTAAGAAGTAATGATCTCAACATTACCAGAGGTTAATGTATATTATACATTACACAAACCTCTCTCTGAACACAATACATCACAAATAACTGTAGGCTTAAAAGTAGACCAAGCAAAGCCTGAATTCTCATAGAGTGGACACTGCAACTTGGTAAGCTTAAAAGTACCCTTAATTTGTTCGTGGGTTCATATATACTTACTTGTTATTGATCCATGAAGATCTTCTGGAACCTAACCATGCATTCACATGGTGTGCTTAGCCTGTGTATTTTAAGTACAACTAACCCAGAGATGAGCAGAGTATTTATGTTACCCCTATCCAGGAAAGACAAGGGTGCTAAACCAAAGGTGAGTATGTGGCTACCCAGCTATTCATTTAGTAAGGATTTGGATAATAAATGAGAAATACTTTGCTTTATGTGGAGAAGAAGACAATTCCAAAAAAGTGCTATTCTCTGTTAGATTAGACATTACATGAATGCAGTTCTCTCTCTGAAAAGGCCTAAAAATGTATGTGTTATAGCTTTAATTATCATTCATTTTATATTAGGTCTTCATTTCACAATAAACAATATTAATGGAAAAATATGGCTGTTCTCTGAGCCGAGTCAATGAAATACACCATTTTTCCTCTGTGTCTATTTTCTTTAAATAACTAGACAATATTAGTGATGCCCAAAACCCAAACAACATCACATAACTTGAAACATAGCATAACATAGGCTGTAAGCCTTTGCAGTGCATGCTGATTGGCATAACCAAGCCTGTTCCATCTAACCTTTGGAGTCTGGGTGTGTAACCCAAACCTTCTTGGCCCCATTTCCAAAGCCTTTTGTGCTTACCTCCTAGTCAAAGGACGACTTGCTTTGCCCAAGTCTTAATACTCCAAGAAACAAAACAGTGTAAGAAACTTCTCTGTGTGGAAAATTTTCAGAACATATATCTCTAGTTAATCACTGTATATTAATCAGATCAGACAATAGCAGTAGAAAACTTAAACTCGTCTTAAGTAAAAAAATAATAAAACTATATAATATGAAATATTGTACAGAATTACTAAGTATTTGAAAGTAATCCAAGCAAGGCAGGCAGTCTGTTTCCAGTTGAAAATCCTTTATTAAGTACACAGACAAGCGATCCAAGTAAAACAAAAATAATAAAGTAATAGTTTCCTCACAAGCTTTCTAAATATATATATATATATATATATATATATATATATATATATATATATATATATATACTTTTTATCAGGCAAGGGAGTGATTTATTGTGCTGTAAAACAAAGTGTTATTGGTGCACATGTTAAATTCACATCCCTTCCCCATCAGTATGACATTTGAGCTGGTCCTGGTCCAGTTAGTAGCTGTCATAATAATATAACCCTTATGTACTTTAAATAAAATTTATAATGATGTGGTACCTCTTATTTAACCAGAATATTAAGTAGATTATTAAGTCTGTGATTTTATGCAGGACAATGTACTACATGGCTAGAAATATATCAACCTTAGTCCATTTGGCAATCAACAAATATATATAAATATATACATAAATATATACATATACACTTTACCCCTGGTGGTGGTGCTGCAGTAGCGTTGTCACCTCACAGTAAGATGTTGTCCAGTTCGATTCTCAGCTAGTGCGTCTTCTGCGTGGAGACTTGCATGAATGGGCATACCTTTGTTGAAGGTTGTGCGTCAGGGCTGGTAACTCGGCACGTAAAAATCAACTACCAATCATTAGCAGACCAGAGTTCCGCTGTGGTGACCCTCTAACCAGGAAAAGCCAAAAGACACAACAACATATACATATACACTTTGCATGTAAAAAATCAATTGTAAAAATCATATTCTATTTTCATAACCTATTGTTAACAAAGATCACTTTCGTCCTTCTAGACTTCTTCAGGTCTGTGTACAAGAACCCTAAAAACTATCTATAAAAATATTATCGTATAATTAGTTAGTATTGTTATTACACATCATTTTGAATCATTTTGAATAAAGTGGAAAAGAAAACAAGAAAAAGAAAAAAATAATAAGAAAAAATGTGTGTTTTTTCGGGTCTATATTATATTCTCGAAAGCCGACAATGTCGACTCTGACATTGTCAACACGAGAATATCAAAAGCTCAGAATCTCGAGCGTGTAAATCTCCGTAAGGGGAGATTTCTGTTTACTGCAATGTAGTGCTGTCTCAGAGTGGGCATATTTAAGTAGCAGGGGGAGTGGGGGGTGCAGGGGGTCTTGCTCCCTGCTTAAACCCATTAGGGTACTTTTTGCTTAAATTTTTTTTTTGTCTTTTTGTAAGATCGATGTTTGAAGACATCGACCATATAGTGTCGACCATATGTTGTTCGATGTTTTCAAGCATCGATCTTATAATATAGACCCATTTTTTCATGCATATTTTTAGTTGGTAACAGCTCTTTATGGTCACTTATTTTCTGAACCTAAATTTCAAAGTGTTTTTGTTTTTTGCTTTACTCTACTTGCCCTGCATATGAGCATTTTGTTATGCCAGTATGGAATTATACTCATAGCATATTGCAGCTTTAAATAACAGGTACAATGCTGCTTTATTCACTAAAATGAATATTGTCACCTGCTGTCTGTACTTTTAGATCAGTAACCTGTTTGGCAATTAGACTAGAACTTACTGTAACCTCAGAGGGATACAAGTGGCTCTGTATTTCTGTATAATGCCACTGTTGTTATTGCTGACTTTTACTGGAGAATGCAAACTTGTGTGTAGCATCTTAGTAGTTACTGTTTCTTTTCATACACTTTATAACAATACAAAATAGTGTATGTTATAATAGCTTGCTATCAACTGAAGTCACCTTTTATTTGTATTTCTCTGCTGTCCTTGCATTTGTGTTGCTCAAAGAATTGTCTTGTTTCTTACAAGGTATGCTGCCCCTATCCTGCAGTACTTGGTAATCAGAATGTTTTAAAACTTCAGACATAATATTTACCTACTTTTCCTTTTTATTTCCAGTCCCCTCAGCAAAATTTTATCTGTGTCCTGGCCAACCTCCAAATAACCAAAGGCTGTCTGGTTGCCCTGCACTGTGAGACCCTGAGCTAAACTATTGTATGCTAGAGTTGTATTTTAATCTGTCCTTTAAACTGAAGGCATTTCTACTATAGTTTTTTACTGTAAGCCTGCACACTACTGCCCCCCCCATTTCTCTTTTTATTGTACTCATAGGTCAATTACTTAAAACTACTTTCCTTTCTTTCTCTAGGAAAAGGTTTACCTATGTACTTGCAGCCCATACTTGTAAAGTTTTTTTCCTTTAGAAGTGGTTGTCCTTGTCACCACACTGTACTAGAGTAGTGACACAAACTTCTAGGTAATTGGGAAGATACTGTGATACACTGACTTGGAATTGACTGAGTTTGGTTTTCCTGATTGTTTTCTTAGAAGCCAGCCTGGTCCAGTTGTGTGGCTCCTCCCGCTCCATTCACCCTCGCTGTGCTCAGGCTCACTCTGCTCCTCTACCCTACCCCAATTCTCACCCACCGCTGACATCATTTCCTTTATAACTAAACCTACTTTGCCCCACCTTTTTGCTAACCAGTAGATATCCCATTCACTATAACGCCTACTCCCCTCCCCTCCTGAGCCTTACCCACTATTAACTCTTTCAGTCACTCACTTAATAAAACTCCTTCAATCAATCCTGATTTCTTCTACTAACCTTAAATAAATTCTTTACCCTTTAATTATTTCTGACCTGAAACTAAATCATGGTACACCTTTCAAAACTCTATTTCTCTCCCTCCTTTTTCTAATTCTTTTCTCAGGTCTAACCACTTACCGTAGTCCTCACCTGCTTACCATGCCATCTCACACACTCTCTTATTCCACTACCCACCATACAAATAACTACTCCACACACCTATTGCCCCCTCTCTCTTTAACCATACCACTATATCATTTCACAAGTTCAAAGTATTGTACATACTAAATGCCCAGCCTCTCATCAAAACAAAACATGAGGTCCTTTGCAAATGTTTCTTCTTACAAATGCTTCAAAGCACAATACTAATCTTATCTGGCGATATTCACCCCAACTCAGGCCCTTGCCAACAGCACTCTAACCATGCATACACAGCACCCCCCCTTCAACTGCCTCACTAATAACTCATTACAATCATAATTCTCCAAAAGTCTATCTTTTTTATCAATGAATATACAAACCATTATCAATAAAAGCACCCTCCTTCATGCCTGGATTTCTCAATATAACCCAGATATACTTGCCATATCTGAAACATGGCTAAAACCTCATATTACAAACTATGAAATACTCCCCCTGGTTATAATATTCTTTGACTGGATAGAAGCCAAAAAGGTGGAGTAGTAGCTATACTCTGTTCTGGCCATCTCTCTCTCTTTCCTCCCTTTTAATAGCTATCCCTAATTTCTGCCCAGCTGAAATACTTATAGCAACCTGTAACCTAAATCTACACAAAACAACTTGCCATTGCAGTGATCTATATACCCCCAGTTAAAATATTCCCATACTCGAGCAGTTATTGGATTTCTATATCCATTCCTTATGAAACCATCATCTTTGGGGATAGGAATATTGACTGGAACCTTGTTAATACTGCCACCCCTAGCTACTCTATAAACCTTTATGACTTTAACCAGCTGATCACCTCACCCATGCACCGGCAAAAAAATATCCGAATGGCTCAGTCATCGACTTGATATTAGTATCCAACTCCCAGTGCTATCATAACCCTTCCACTTTACCTGACTCCCTTAGTGACCACCTCCCTACTTCAATAGTAAGACACTCCCCCAATCTTAAGAGCCACCAATACAGAGAGTCTTGTATCCTTATAAACTACAACCCTGTCACTCTAAATGAATTGCTGTCCATTTAAACGGGTAATTCCTACACACATTACCCCTTGATGAGGCTGTCCAAAGCTTCAACAATATATTCCTAGAAACCATAAACACCCTGGCTCCTAGTAGAAAAATTAGGCTAAAATGTAATTATGCACCATGGCTAAACCAGGCAACTCGATCACTTATAAACAACAGAGACAGTGCATGAAGAGCATGGAAAAAAAATAACAACTCATCTGTGCACCTGAACTTATATAAACAGCTTCACAACCAAATAAAAAAGTGGGTCCTACTGGTCAAAAACATATCTATGAAAAATCTTTGAACAATCCACATTCCAACCCAAAGAAATTCTGGCACTCAAACAAATTACTATCTTCAGGGAACTCCTCTTCACCAAACCTCTTCCCAAACAAACCTTGTAGCAAAACTGCAACTCTACTTAACAACTTTTTCACTGAAACAATAAAAAAGCTTACTAAACCAGAAAATCACAATATTATGACTCCACTTTCCACCTCATCTCTTTCCTCATTCTCTCTAGCACCCATACAAACTTCCTTCATCAGATCACTTCTTAACAAACTCAAACCCTGTTCCCCATCAACCAACAAACTCCCTCCATCATTTCTTAAGCATGCAGCCAGATCCATCGCATACTCTGCATCTATACTTATCAATAGATCCATCCAAGAAAATACAGTACCAGATATCTGGAAAAATTTCTGCATAATTTTTCCCCTCCACAAGAATTCTACAGAACCCTCAAATTACAGGCCTATTGCCATATTAGCCCCCTTATCCAAGATACTGGAAAAATCTATGCATAGGCAAATACTGCAAAGCCTCTTAGAGGCAAACCTAATTACGCCCACACAGCACATCCTCTGACCCTTACACAGTACTACCACTGCCCGCCTATCTTTCACACACAACATTGCCTAAGCCAGAGACAGTAATAACTTATATTGGATCTATTCCTCAATCCATCCAAAACATTTGATACTGTTTCCCATTTCATACTCCTAAACAAACTTTCCAACCTACAACTTTTGACCTCCACTACCTCCTGGTGTAACAGCTAACTTTGAAACAAATATCAGTCTGTCAGATTGCAAAAATCCTTCTCCCCTTTCTGTCATTAGAACTGGGGTTCCTCAGGGCTCTATCCTGGGCTCCCTACTTTTTAATATATTTACAAATATCCTCCATGTCTCCTGCCCCCATGCAACCTTAATACAGTACGCAGACAATTCCACAATTATTAACACCTCCAACAATATACAAAATCTTCACACTGTTAACAATCTCTGCACCTAGTAGAACAATGGCTAATTGAAAAGAACCTGCTTGTCAACCCCAGAAAGACCAAGCTTCTCCTTTTCCTTCCATAAAACCTCAATCCGGCTAAAGAAAACTTCACCATCTCATCCTTAGATACTGCAATTATCACCGTTGACTCAAACACCAAATTGCTTGGCATTACTATAGACGACCAATTAAAATTTGACCTACATATCTTAAACTGTATCAAAAAGTCCAATCAAAAACTAGGTCTTCTATACCACAACAACAAATATATACCTAACAAATCTAGACCTATACTGACTCATATTTTCTACTATCCCTGCTGTATGCTGCTCCCATACTTACTAACCTCCAAAATAATCTCTTAACCAAACTAGACACCACCTATAACAAGACAGCAAGATTCACAACCAGTAATAGCTACAAATTCCCATCATTGTATGTCCTTGAAAAGCTTAAGATGGCTTAAGCTCCCCCACATGCTTCAAATATCACAACTACAAATTGCACGTAGCGTCCTAAATAGCCCTAACTTCTACCCATACATCCATAATTGCACCCTACATACCCAATCGTGACCTGAAAAGCACACAACAAAACCTACTTCAGGTAACTAATCCAAACAAAAATATTGGAAATATACTTTACAGTCATTCAATTGCACACTCATGGAACAAACTTCCATTGTCCCTTCACTCCACAACCAAAAGTGACAAATTCAAAAAGCAACTAAAAATTAATTTCCAATATGCATGGATCTGTACTTGTTAGGAAATATCCTAATTAATTTTTTTTTCTCTCAATCAACATATCTGCCTGGTATCTGCTACCTAAGCTGTCTACAGATATCTCTCTGCAGTTAATACCTATGCTATTAAATGCATCTTTGTTGTACTATGCCATGATGTTACTTTTAATTGTATATTACATATTTTTTTTTTATTTTAGGCATTGCTATATTCCTTGTATATAATTTAATGCTGACCAAACTTCTCAAACATATTGCTACTGCATTCTCAAAATACTGTACTTTTGCCTTGTAAATGTTCATGTTGTAAACTTCACTTACTTTCTCTGTGTTTTTGTACTAAGTATTTTACAACTTGAATTGTTAGGTATTTTTTTCTTATTTTTTTAATTACTTTCCTGGAGCTTTTCTCCTCAGGTCTCCACTGAAAAAGGGCTCTCTGGGCCCATTCGGACTAACCTGGTTAACAAATGTAAAAATAAATAAATAAATATTCTAATGACCCTTTATGCCATGCCAGGCGACATGAAACTTTAAGGGCTGTGTCACTCGTCCAGTCAGGATAAAACAGATGAACATTCATGGGTTCTGTTCAAGCAACTTTGTTATGCACAAACACATCAGGATTGAGGTTTAATAACTTTAACTTAGATAAACTTGCAAGCAAACTAGCTATTACACTCATACATGTTCACTCTCTGGCTGCATTCTCAAAATGGCACTGAAGCTAGCATGTGCTTGCTATTTATATGCATGTGCTGTCCTTGAAATGCTTCTTAAAGGTACAACACACACACACACACACACACACACACACACACACACACACACACACACACACACACACACACACACACACTATTCTACAGGCTGCTTTTCAAATAAAGGAGTAGCGCAGAATCCAAATAACTTTTTCCCCTGTAACAAAAAATCAATGTATTACTGCCTAATGCAAGATAAAAAAAAACATCTGCCAATCATCTTCCCATTCATTATAGCACTTTGGTGGAATAACCTTCCATTGCTAAATCAGATGTGCACCCAATGTGAAAAAAAATGTGAAGAGCAGATGTGGACCCAATGTGAAAGGAATGTGAAGATTACTGCTACGGGGTGATTCATTGACATGAAGGAGTTCCAGGCAATGATATATTAGTCTCAGATAGTCTAAAGAACCTAAATGCGGCTGAAGTAAACACCAGCCCACATCACTGTGCCCTGGGGAGTGCCTTATACAGCAAAGTGAACCAATGTGCTGGGCAAATAACTGGAGTATTTGACTTGTCCAAATGGACTTGATGTCCTTTACCAGCCTAATCAATTTCAGACTTTCCCACTCATAGCAACAGGAACTCTCCATGTATGACCAAGTGTTTTCAACACAGAAAGGCCAATAATTCAATAGCCTGAAAGCTTCCTACATACAGGCATGTAAAGAGGGTTGCCAACATAATGAATATATGAAAATCTAGAGTTGATAAGAAAAGACCCCTGATTATGATGGCCAACAATTGACAACCAATTGGCTTTTTGGAATCTTTGGAGGCTCCCTTTGCATTAACCCATCCCTTGATCATTCTGTGTATCACCCAGTGGGAAGATCAGTCATTTTAACCCAAGAAGTGAGCCAAGCAGCCCAAGGCTGCCAAATGTACTCGTATGGTATTGGCTGAGTCTCCTTCACAACATCTGTGTACCATGAACTGCATTAACAACAGCAGGCCCCAGCAACTCTGACTCTACAGCGGTGATTTATAAAAACACTTAAATGCCCCTGAACTGAGGAAGAAAAAGCTCTTCTAGTGTTCTTCACCCAGAAGTGAGCCACTAACGATCCAGCTAGTCTTATCATATTAGCCATACTTCTGAAGGTATGACTGGTCCTTCTGGTTCTGCATCCAGGGCCAAGAGACAAAGCCTGGTAAATTAAAGATGAGACAAACTGCAGCTATTCCATTGTTGTGACCAGACAGATGAATGTTAGAAAAAGTCATATTAATCTGTAAACTCAAGGACAGGCAACCTAATGAACAAGTGTACCCATTTGGATTTCAAAGACCATGTATTCAGTGCATGCACTACAAGATTGTTGGAGCCAAAGGAGTTTCTTCTATTTTGCAAACATTCGTTCCACATCAATGTGGTGACTGAAATGGAAAAAATCTCTAAGAAAGTAATATCTTTTTTTACTCTGAGTTGACCAAGGCTCAGGCCACATGGTGGTAAACCAACTACCCCCTAAGTAGGCCCTCACTCCTGTGTCTGCTGCCACATCTGTGAATAACTGGTGGTCTGTGGATGAGACCCAGAGGCTTTGCCAAAATGACGCTCCATTGAAATGGTTCAAAAAAGGTATACCACAGATGAAGATCCTCTAAACTGTATGTGTAATTCGGATGATACGGTGTTTGGACTTACTGCTTTTTTATAAGTTAGATATTGAATGCAAAAATGTCCTGCCCGGGGCAATAGGTCTGCAGGCAAAATTTAGCAAACCATTCAGCTGCATAACTTCCCCTATCTGCACTTTCCTTGCTCCCAAAGATTTTGAAATTGCTTGATTGAACTGCACCAATTTATGGGCTGGGAGTTTGATGGCCCTTTCTGAAATGTCAACTAAGAAGCCTAAAAATGTAAACTCCTGACTAGGCCCTTCAGACTTCTCTCCAGCCAGAGGTACTTCCAGTCTATTGCAAAATGTCATAAAGGACTTGACCCCTTCCCTAGCCCCACCCGTGCCTTCATCATCTATCAAAAAAATTATCAATATAGTGAATAGCTGATTGCCAAAGTGCATTCTGCTGCCAGAACCACCGTAAGGCCAAGGTAAAGATTTCAAAAGATATCACAAGCCACAGAGCAACCCATAGGCATTGCCATATTAAATAAAAATTTCTGTCTAAATGGAACCCTAATAAAGGCCAGTTCTCCTTCCTGATGGGAAGCAACTGAAAAGCAGACTATTTGTCCAGCTTACACAACCAGGGATCTGAGTATTTCAAAATGAACTGTGCCGCCTGCTCAAAAGAGGCACAATGAACAGTGGAGCAGTCCTTATCAATAAATGAATTCCCCTTCATAATTTTTAGGGACTAAACCTATGGTAGAGATTGTGAAATTGGGCCGAGGAGTTTAAGAACAGGAGGCAATTACTCTACTTGCTATTACTTCTTTAGCAATTAGACTGGGTGCTACATCCGCTACACCTTTCAAAAGGGCAAAACTTTTAACAAGCTTGAAATTAAAAAGTGGCACAGAAGAACCAGTTTCAAAACCCCTTTCAAAACAAATGATAAGATACGCTGCTTTCTCACAATTGGGGTAAGATGATAAAATTTGAATCGTTTTATCTAGCTTGATAGGAGAATAGCACGGCATGGGGATGAGCATGTCCCCTTGAGGCATTAAATCTGTTACCACAAAAAGGTTGCTTTCTCCTAACCAGACTGTCCTGTAGCAGGTTTGAAGTATATAATCTTGATGAAGAGAAATATTGCTAACTGGGGGACGGCCTGGTTTATTCCAGTATTTTGTGCCTGGGTGAGCCTTGCCACATGATAAGCATAAATGGGCAAATTTACAAGATAGTCATTAAGATCAACCACTGTTAAAAGCCCACCAAAATCATCTTTCTCCTTGACTCTTTGCAGCAACTTCAGTCTTCAGATTATTAGGCTTATCAAGCACGACACTCAACCAAATATCTGGGTATCTTGGATCCCACATAATAGTTTTATCTTATGTCAATTGTTTCCTAAACCTCTGGTCATACACTGACCAGAATGTGCCCCCCTTTAATGTGATGAGCCTCTCTAATTACCAGGAAATATGCCAGTAGAGACAATGCCTGACTGAGATCCTTCTCAATGACAACCGCATGAGCACCACAAAACCTAATGCCTAGGTGTCCCAGGTTCTAGATACCAACTTGGACAATGTTATTTTTTGCCAATGAATGCTAATACTGCTGCCACATCTTTTCCTCCTGGATTCTCCATGTCAATTATATGACAAATCCCATCTGTGTCAACAATGTCAAATAAATTTACAAAATCCCCTGTAAGAATTTTCTCCATAATGTTTGTCAGGACATGAGCTTTGATGTGCGATCCTGGAGATGATGCACTGGTCTGCATTTAAATTAGCCACAGGGGGGTAGAAATTTAGTGATGTCAGTGTCCAAAATCATCAAAATTTTCTCATTTTTGGGCAAAGGGGAATAACCCCTATTTTCTTGTGAAATAGCTGATGAAAGAGGATTGGGGGCATAGGAAACCTCTTCCTGGTGACCAGAATCTAATGAGATCTTGGCTTCAAAATTTATTCCAACCCCATACCAAATATCCTAGCTCCACCCTCCTTGAAAAGGAATTAATAAAATCATCAAGATACTCCTTCGCTGATTACCCCCTATCCATCAAAAGAGATGCTACACTCCCTAGCATCATTACCTTCAGATTCAGGGCTGCCATCCAACAAGATTGTGAGGTTCAGAGCTGGAGTTGACGAAATCCTCGTAGTCCTCCTCTGGGATTTATACATAGTGGTGTTGTCTGACCTCGGCTCATCCTCTGTAATTGAAAAGGCTCTTTTCCTGACAAGGTATTCTTGATCAGGGGTATGTGCCACCTCCAAATCATTGAAAAACCCTTGAGCTTCTTGCATTATCCAACTCCATCTATCCTTCAACACTTGTAGTGACAAGGGACCTGAGATTAATATTGACAAATTAATCTAACTTAAATTAAATGATCATTAACTACCTTAAAACAAAAAGTTGCAATTGCAAATAATTCCACAAAAAATAAAGGAAGAAGAACAAAATGTTCCTAGTAATAGGAAGCTATTTTGAAAACATACTCCAAAGTGTAAACCAAACATAGCAGCATGTAACCAGTAGGTGGGAGCATTTGCCTGTTGAATTCTCTTAGTACATCCACAATTCTTTACTAAGGTCTGGGTTCACTGCTGCTGCAGGCATTCCTGAAATATTGTAATGTAATTGGACTAGCAGGTCCCCACCACATACTCCAACCAACCATCTGACAGAAAATGTTTATCTCTCTGACTCAAAAACTATTTTTTTAATTATTTAATATTAACAAAACACACAGTGAACAAGTAAACAATTTAGCATTATATGCTTTTAAATAAGGCTTAAAAGCAATAGGACCCACAAGTTCGATCCCACCCCTGTATAGGAATGCCCCTCCTCAGCCCATTCTCCTGACCAGTTAGTACCACTGAATAAGATGCAAAATTATAAAATGAGTACCGCTTTCATCCCACTCCAGTACCTTCATCACTCTGACTCAAACAACTTTTTTCCCCTTTTATAATTATTAACAAAACACACAGCATTAACCAAGAATGACCATGGACCTCACCTGACTAATTGTTGACAGACTGCTCGATGACGTCACAATCCTTGAATCATCACAGTGCTACTGAAAGTCCGGTGATCCAATGCCAAAGTGACACCATCATCTCTTACAACCATTTTAATAGGACAAGCAAGAAGCTCTGCCTTCCCAGCTTGGCTCATGTACAAGACGGCTTACTGGTAAGCCTTTAATAAAAGTGAGATTATTTTTGGTCAAGGTCAAACAGAAATTGGAATATGCAAATTCTCAGGTTTCTCATGTGTAACTTTTTTGTTATGCATCAAGCTGACTTTAGAGAAACAGACTCTGTGGATTGTTTCTTTGGTAAGGCTATCTGATTAGAGGAAATTTTTCTTCTTATGAAGAATTGCTGTCTCTTGTGCTTGGAGGTCAAGGCTGAGAATGTAGCTGAAAAGTTTTTTGACATGTTTCCTAAGCAAGTTATACATAGAAAAAGGGAGTAAGGTCTACAGAAAGAAAGCCAAGTCCATTTCAGAACATATTCTTTCAGTATGTCTGGCAGTTCAGTTCAGAGATGACTTTTCTTTATGCAACTTTATGTTAGAAGCTATTGTAACAAATTGCTTGCTAACATTCTTGATTAATTGTTCATTTTACAAATAAATACTGTTAACTGATTAAAGAAAGATTTCTCACTATTTTTATGATGAAAGTTTGTGGTTTGAATCCAGCAGTCAGAAAGTTCAGTGCTTGACATTTTGGGTGAAATAGATAAATATTTTAATGGCAACCATGGCATCCTGGAGTTGGCATATCAAAGTACAGTTAAAGTGAAAACCAGAACCCCATATGATATCTGATGGTTATATTTACAACCAGGGGTGAACGAACAGTGACGAGTAATTGAGGTAACAATTACAATAGCCTAGATATGTGATATAGCTTTTTTCTATAGTTGGCAGCACTGTCCTAAAGTTGAGGCTACATTTGAAGTGTACCAGTAAAAGAGCTCTCCAAGGAAGAAGATGTCCCTGTAAGGTACCAGAGTGAAGTTAGACAGGCAAGTGAATATTACAAGAGGAAATTCAAAGAATCTGTGAGACAGCTGGTCACCAAATAAACACTTATTTAAAACCTTGAGTAAGGATTCATTTTCTTATTACAATGGATTTTATAGCTAAGTCATCTGGTAAATGTTCAGAAAGTTTAGTCATGTCTTCTGTAGGAACACCAGGAATGTGTGTTTTAAAATTGTGGACTGGGTTATGCAGAAATGAAAGCAATGCGACTGAAAACTGTTTTCAAAGAATAGAAAGTTTCAGGTTTTCAGTAAAGCAAAAAAAAAATACAACTATATGCTGTATCAAAAGGCTGAAAATTAAGTTCAGATACCAGCATTATCAATAACTCCAGTGGCAATGGTAGAGGAGTTACAAATTCTAAAAGGAAAGTTAAAGACTCAAAGAAAAAGATTCATCCAGAATTGTTAAATGATTATGGGACTTTTTTTTTTTAAATGAAATGGTGCAGAAGGAAAGGAAAAATAACAGAACAAAACAATAGAAAAATGTAAAAATCAGCTTAAGGAAAAGGATCAGAACATTACAACTTTCAGACAAGATGCAGGTGAAGTTGGAGGTAACATAAGAGAATTTCTTAAATGTAATAGACAGTTATTGAAAGGAGGCATGAAAGGCCCAAAAGACATGCATCACATCAGGATTTCAGTTATATGTTTGTTAAGGAATTCAGAAATTGAAATTCAACAGAAGGAATAGGCACCCATACTTAACAACTAGAAAGCACCAATAAGGCTGTCAAGCAGTCTTGCAATCAAGGAAAAGAGGAGGGCTGGAAAGGCAAATAATCATAACAGAGACTCAGGAAAGCACTCATGGACACTAAGCTTACACTATTGCATGTTGTAACCCTTTACCCTATATGGCTAATTCTATAACTTACAAGAGCAGTTTTTGACCAGTCAGGTATCAAGTTCACTGGATTATCCGTTTAAAATTCTGCAGTAAGGACCTTAAGTGTTTGTGAATCAATATACTATGTAAATAACATCTTTATAATTACAGTTTATTGTTTTTCAAAATTTCTGTGAATCATAATAGTATTATTAGTATAAGTATAATCATATACTATACAGGTGCAATGCAGTTAACTTTATGCATCTTTCACTGAAGAACAGTAATTAGCATAATTAAGTTTATATATACTCTTCTCACTTATCCAAAATAAAGTATTCTTTAGAGGTAGAACAAATGTGTTATACAGATGCAGATATGTACTCTTGTAGAATAGTGACATTACAGCATGAAGTATTCCAGGCTGATTTTAAATACAGGCAATGCCTCTGAATCATAACAAAAAGTGTGATACTGATATGGGAAGATTAGTGTCCACCTTATAATATATTTACTAAACTTCAATTTACTTCTGCACATACTCGTAGTTTGTCCCAGTATTGAGTTTGTGTTCATGTGCCAATGGCAAGAAACAGTGTTACACTAGTGACAGTTTCAGTTATTTTTCAGAAACAGTTTGTTACAGTATACTATTATTTTAGTACAGTAAGGTTGGCATGATAATTATGCTTTAAGGCACATATATTATCTATGTGAAACAGGATTTATAAATGGTTACCATTACATTGGTATGAATCGTTTTATACAGTAGCACTAGCAGTAAAACATGTTAAAGAATTGCCCTGTCAGATTAGTTTTAGAAATTATAGTGTTAAGAGACTTGAATACAGAAGAATTTCAAAATAATTCATAGGTCATAGGAACTTCACACATTCATCACAATTTAGATTTAAAGACATTAAAGGCTATGAATCTAGGTGATGGTGCAATTGCTGGAATGGGTATATTTTCAGCAGCCAGAGCTATTTCTGAGTTATGCCAAACTATTGGAAGCATGAGCTAATCATACTTTTAAGTCTGTTAAAGACATCAAGGTGAAGATGACCATGATGTATATGGCTGTCCTCCAAAACAGAATGGATCTTGATTACTGGCTTATATCACAACATGGGGTTTGTGCATTACTAGGGTCTGAATGCTGCACTTATATACTGGATAAAAGTGAAAGTATTAAGGCTCATTTGTAAGGCACGAGTGTCATGACAAAGGCAAACAACTAAGGTGACACCTCCTGGACAAATTAGATTCAGATTACTTTTCCTGAAGGGCAGGAACTATTTTAGAATAGCTTATAGATGTATTAATTATCGTAATATTAGTCATTATAGTATCACTTTGTAGACTGTATTACAAAAGCTCTAACCGGAAATGACACAAAGCCTGTTTATTCAAATGATATTACAATAGTTATAATAACTCAGTGATCAGCCTGATGAGTACAGAATACAGTGAAAAGATCACATTGATAACAATGATACAATATATTTATGACAAATACAGAAATCCCTTTTCATGGATTTTAACGAGAGTTGTTAGATTACATATTATAGGAATGCAGCTATCCCTCTGAAAAGATCTGAAAATGTATGCAGTAGAGCATTAGTTAGTGTCCATTTTGTAGTAGACTTCATTTTACAGAACACAGCATTAATGAAAAAATACAGCTAACCATCCAGGTCAAACAGAAATTAGATTGTGCAGATTCTCAGGTTTCTGATGTGAAAGATTTTTATCTGATAGACTGACTTTATAAAACTGACTGTGTGAAACCTTTGTTTGATAAGACCATCTGGTTGGAGAAAACAGTTATTGTTGCAAAGAAATATTGTCTCTAGTGCTTGGGGCTCAAGACTAAGAATATAGTTAAGAAATTGTTTCACATGCTTCATACACAAGTTTGACAGAGGAAAAGAGTATAAGATGTAAAGAAGAACACTATGTTCAGTTCAGAGCAGATTCCGTCAGTATGTCTGCTAGTTTGTTTCACAGATTACTTTGCTTCTGCTATTTTAATTTACTTTACAACTTGCTGTAATAAATTGCTTGCTAGCATTCTTGATTAATTGTTCATTTTACAAATAAATACCATTCACTGACTAATGAAAGACCTCTGACTGATTTTTATTATGAACGTTCATTGTTTGACTCCTGCAGTGTTTGACATTTTGGGTCAAATAGATAAATCTTTTAATGTCCATGATACATATCCATCCCCCCAATATATTTTATTTATGTTGGAAAAGAGATATAGATCTTTTGATCAGATGTTTATACCTTCACTGGATTTGCAAATGTGCAGAGGGTCTGATAGAATAGGGTCTTTGGAGGCTGTGTACAAGAGGCAGAGTTTGTGCCTCAGTAGTCTGTATAATATTGAGATGAGAGGCAAGGCTTTGAGATGGTCTGCATAGTTTTTATGGTTTAGGACCTTGGTTTTCTCTGTAAGAAAGCATTGAGGGCATTAAAATTGCTTGGACAAGCACATAGAGAAGGAGGCATTATACTCAGTGATCACCTGATGAGTGCAGAATACAGCGCAATGATCAAATGCCTGGAGCTGGATGCCATATCCTTAGTAATAAGTTGTGGAATGAAAAAGCAGTTTAGTACAACAGGCATGGTGATCAAAAGTCAGTTCATGTTCTATATACAGTAGGTTCCCAGGTCCCTAAATACTGGATCAATTTTCAGGAGTATACACTGTCAATATGATAGTTACAAGAGACATATTGCTTGCCGAAGGACAGGGGCAGCTCGTGGCATCGGGCTGCCAGACTGCAGCCCCCTCAAATTAAAAAAGAAAACAAAAAAAAATTATTTTTTTAAATTTTCGCGGACTTCGCGCATGCGCAGTAGTCCCGACTACCGTCAGTCTATGCGCATGCTCAAGGCAGTCCGGCAGGACCCATAGAGACATCTGTGCACTTTTAAAGTGCACAGACACACTGGAAGGATATATCGCATCCGGACTGCAACAGCAACAGCCAGAACAGTCTCAGGAGGGAGCTTGGGATCTCATCGTCAGGAAGGAGCTTTACTGGGATCTCGCGGGTCTTTGTGAGTATTGCGCGGGCAGGATATGGTATGGAGAACAGACAGGTAAGTGTATGATGCATTTTACTTTATGTGTTGGTGCTTTTAACTGGAGTTGTGTATGTGTTAGCTGGTGCTTGTAACTGGAGTTGTGTATGTGTTAGCTGGTGCTTGGAGTTGTGTATGTGTTAGCTGGTGCTTGTAACTGGAGTTGTGTATGTGTTAGCTGGTGCTTGTAACTGGAGGTGTGTGTGTGTGTGTGTGTGTGTGTGTGTGTGTAAATGCCCCAGGTGCTCATGGTGGTGTGGTAGGGAATATCTCAGGCTTGAACCCTGTACCCTGTATGCAGGTGTTAAAGACTTGAGTTCCCTACCCACCACCATTTGTAAAAAAAATTGCAGATTTTTGCCTCATATTTGATCTGATCTGTTCCTCATAATATCTGTGGTTTGTAAATGTTGCAATGCTTGATATTTGATGGTGTAGTAGTAGCATTGTTGCCTCACAGCTGCAGGTTCTCAGGTTTGATTCTTGGCTGGGGTTCCTTCTTTGTGGGGTCCGTATCTTCTCCCTGTGTTTATGTGGGTTTGCTTTTGTGTCCTCCCATGTTACAAAGACATGTCTGCATTATTTCTTCCTGGGCCTCTGCTGAAAATTGTTTTTTGTTCCAAGTCAGACTGTCCTGATTAACAAATGTTAAATAAAATTGACAGGCATTTGAATTTCAGACTTCAGGTTTCTGAATGTTTAATTCCTTGCAGATTTGATGGTGCAGTGGTAGTATTGTTGCCTCACAGCTATAGGTTTTCTGGTTTGATTCTTGGTTGGGGTGGCTTCTGTGTGGAGTCTGCATCTCCTTCCTGTGTTTGTGTGGATTTGCTCTGGTGCCCTGCCATTTTACAAAGACGTGTCTGCAGTATTAATCCCTGTGTCTCTGCTGAAAATTGTTTTTGTTCTGTCCGCAGTAAAATTGACCGGCATTTGAATTTCAAACTTCATGTTCTTCAGAACACAACCTTTTTTTCTAGCAATTTTCTAAGTTTATAAGATGAATATTTTAAATTTGTCCCTATTTTTGGGACTGTATTCCCCATTATTGGCTTTGTCCAGGTTTTGTGCTAAGGTTGACAGCTATGGCAAGAACTGAATTCAATGAATATGGACTGTAGAATTGTGCATATTTACTGATAAAGGTGCACTGTAGAATTGTGCATATTTACTGATAATGGTGGACTGTAGAATTGTGCATATTTACTAATAATGGTGGACTGTGGAATTGTGCATATTTACTAATAATGGTGGACTGTAGAGTTGTGTATATTTACTAATAATGGTGGACTGTGGAAGTCTGAGTAGACTTTTGTATGATAAATGTTCTCAACTGGGCAGTTTTGCCATTATGGGTGCATATGTTTTGTTTCATTGCTTACTGGAAAAATGTTCAAAACAAATTTAAAACACCCTCTAACAAGTGTACTGTATTGTAGGAATATAATTTTAGTACAATGAGGAAGGTGTATCAAAGAGCACATGTATGTTTCATATGCAAGGGGCCTATGATTCGAAAACAGCCCAAAATTAATCTTTATCTGCCACTGGCAAAATGTATTTTCTTTGAATGTGGGTTTCAATGCTGTTTCAATGAATGTGAGTTTCAAGGGCAGAGAAGTTTTAATGCTAAGTTTTCATTGTGAGACTGCATTGCTTTGTTTAACAGATGACTTAATGTTTGTGCTGTAAAATACAAAATAAAACTTTCAAATGAAGTCCAATCATTGAAGTAAAGCAGTATGCACAATAGTGTTTATGGTAAATGGAGTGAAATAGCCAAGTAATGGTTAATTGGAATGGCTGCAGAGGCTCCAGTTCAACCATTATTTTGTCAGGGGGGGAAGGGCAGCAAACTCAGACAGGCCCAGCTGAACTATACCTCCCAACTGTCCAGATTTTCAAAGAATGAATAGATTTTGCTTCTTATTTTTGGTTTGTTGTTCATAAAATTTGTAGTTTTAATTCCTAAATGATTTGCCAGAAGTCACTAAATAAGTTTCAGACTTCATAACCTTCATAAAAATGCATGTTAAAGTAAGAGCCGTTCTATCAACTGTCTCAATTTATACAAGAGCAATTTTAGTACTGTTTATATGTGCCCCAATATATTTGGCCTTGTTCAGATTTACTGCATTAACAGGTTGAGAGGTACATGCAAATAAATTGCTTTATAGAATTAGGCATAGCCAACCTCTCAACTGTCCCCAATTTTTGGCTCAAAATGTTGCTCTTCCCCTAATAATCCCTCCATAAAATAGCAATTTTGGAAGAAAACATGGAGGGTTTACAATTAAGAAATAACTGTAATAATCAAAGTTATAGATTACTTGAAATGCATGTAGATTCTTTTATTTTGTCAACTGCTCAAGGTAGCAGTACTAATATTAAAGTGTCCCTTCTTTGACAGGTAGCAGCTGTATTGTGTGTCTATTTTATATTTTTGCATCACATTTTGGTCCATTTTTCATAAAATTGTGTTTTTGGCAAATTAGTGACAAATCACTAAAGACTGAAGTTAGAAAATGACAGACATTTGAGTTTCAGATTTTATACCCTTCAGAAAATTCATACTAATGCAAGACCTATTCTATTATCTTTCTAAGTTTATTAGAGCAATATTTAAAAATTGTCCTTATTGTTGTGCCTTTGTCACACTTCTGTGTATGGCTTTGTCCAGATTTCTTGCTCTTGAGGTTGAGAGGTATGACAAATGTGTCAGGGCCATCACAGTCAGCCAGAGAGATTTCAAATTGTGACATGCTTGTTGCACCGCACTCCGCCATGTAGTGACTCTGGATGTGTCCAAGCAAGGCAAGGAGTAGTTGTATCTACCTTGGATGGGGAGGACACACTGCATAAGTACTACAGTGGCTTTTCATCTGTCCTTGATTTTGCAGAATGGTCTGGTTTCTGTCATATTTTTGTACTGTTGATTTATGCTTATTACTCAGATTTATGCTTATTACTCAAAGTGCCTGTTGCTCTGTGTTTAAGTAGCAATGCTTTAATGACCATAAGGTAAGCTTGTCTGACATCGTAAGATGCAAGTAAGCTTTAATAAGCATACTGTTAAAGAATTGCCAACATTGAAAGCCTTTCTGTTGTTGCCATGCAGAGAATACTTGACTAGATAATGTATAAACCTTGGGTATTAAAGGACAGGATTCCATTATTTTAAAAAGCTCATTACACTTGTTGGAGACTTCCAGTCATCTCTACAGACTTTACCCGTAAACTAAACAGAATGCCAATCATGTGTGGTCCATAACCTGTACAGTAATCCTTTAAGCAATGTATCTTGAGCTTGTTTCTTGTTTGCTTTTCATTTTTTACTTTTATCATGTTTTCCCCATGAAACAAGTTGTCAGGAAGCAGGTCTTTTTTGGATAAGAAACATTTTTACAAGTGGGGGCATCACATAGATTTCTACTTTCAGCATGTTGCTTGGTACTTTAATAAAGCTGAATATATTATAATTAGAACTGCAGTGCAAGGAGAAGTGGTTTGAGTTGAGTGCTTCTGGTTTTTCTTATACTTGATTTTGACTGGCATTCCAGTAATGTATTTATTTTTTCATGCCTCACAACCTTTTGTTTCCATCTAGATATTAAGTAAGCTGTCATGCAGCCAATGCATTGAAATATTTTTATTCTTCTACACTTATTTTTGTCTTGATTGGACTTTCATAATGATGGTTTGCCACCCAGGGCAGCATATTTAATTAAAGTTAGTTTTTTGTGGTTTTGTGCATAGCTCCTCCCCTTTATGGTTGACCACACCCCTTCCCTTTGACCCCACCCATTCAGCATCTCCTGCAGCCCCCCTGTGATTTGAAGTCACCAGCCGCCACTGCCGAAGGACACTATTACACATTTCTTGGCATTTAGTTTTAGTCCATGGTTTTGATGCCAGCTATTAGTTTAGTAAAAGCCATCTTGTAAAATCTTTTTCCCTATGATGGCATCAAGTTTAAAATCATCTGTAAATGTGGTCAGTCAGAGGTCCTTAAGTCTTTAACTGTAGCTTTACCTCTATGAAGTAGCATAAGGACTGAACCCTGAGCTATACCACTAGTGACAGGTCTTTTGAAGGCAGTAGAATAGCCCACCCTAATTTCTTGAGTTCTATTTGTGAGTCAGTTTGATATTCAGTGAGTTTAGTGACTTGATTTGCATAAAATAACCACATACCTTATTACATTTCTCAAAAGGTTTATGACTGTGTTATGCCTGCCTGAGCCAAATTAAGAACATTTCAGCCAGTTTAAACATGATTAAGGACGATTATGATATGTTTATTGTTAATGATAGAGTGGACAGTCTAGGAATATATTAGACATGAAACCAGATATAGTGGGATTATCAAACATCATGGAAAAATACATTAGTTTTTCAAAATCATCCCATTACCTCAAATGAAACTTGCATATTAATATACAATTTATATGAATGCCACCGTGCTTTATAATGCTGAAAAAATCCATTAGTTGGCCTGTATAATAAAATCGCATTTTAAGTTAAATTAAGTTACGCAAACAGAAATTCAGTATACTTCCGAGTAAAGGTGTATCTGGTAAGTGATGTTGGGCAACACGTACTGTACTTTAGAAAAGAAATGTGACATTGAAAGAAGAAGAATGCAAAGCTGACGATGCAAGAAGGCTAACAAGGTTAATGGAAGAGATTTAGCATGATTACTGGTACTTGACAAGATTTTAGTCTGGCTATCTGAATTGACTTGAGGTAATTGTAGTTCAGAATATTAAGTTCTGCAAGACCAAAATGTTGCCATGACACTGACTAAGCTGTGCATTGGTGAGATTCATGGCAAGACATATGAAATGGTGAGAGAAGTGGACTATGTAGAACAACAATCAGTCATAATGAAATATAAAAAGTCTGGATGAAAATATGAGACTGACTGACGTATAAGAGGAAGGAAAGGAATACATAAATGCATTTGTCGATGCATTATTAATGATGGAATAGTGTGCAGGTTATTCCAAGAAACTCATTAGGCATTGCAAAGGTGATGCAGCACCTCTAGATGAAACTTGGAACAAATATGTAAAGACTATGCTTATTTCGATTCGGTTTGTGTCACGTTATAAGATGGGCTAGTTCTTGTGGCAATTATGAAAAGCAGAAAGGTAGATTTCAGGGGGTGGTCATCCTGTTTTGGTTGAACATGATGATTACCGTGAGGTAATTTTTAACAACAAATGCATTTTTTTTTGGGTGGGGCATTCAAAAATGTTAAAAGTGAGGATGGAAATGCAATTAAACTTTTCTTGCTGTATTGAAGTTTATTGGAATGATTACAAATGCAGAGTAAGTGATGATTAAAGCAAAATAATTCCCAATGCAAGTATCTTATGAAATAACAACAGATTATATTAACATATGTAATACTGAGGAAACCACAGATTTAGTTGAAGTGGAAGACGAATGCAAGGAACTGGCTGCTTTCTGTATTGCAGATGGAAAAACATGGCTGGGTGAATGTGTATGAATGAAATAAATAAAATTTAAAGGCTTAAAACCTGAGCTTTAGCTGGCTAAGATCTAGCTGTATTCAACTGGACATATAAGAGAATTTAAGTATCTTTTATCTGCACTTTTTTCAAATAATACAGCATTTTAATCGATTTATTTGTGTTGCATTGAATTGGGTGGCCATGGTGGTGCAGCGGTTAGCGTTGCTGCTTCACAGAAAGAGGTTCTCCAGTTCGATTCTCGGCTGGGGTGCTTTCTGTGTGGAGTCTGCATGTCCTCCCTGTGGTCACGTGGGTTTCCTCCCACATCCCAAAGATATACTGTAGGTGGATTGGACACTCTAAACTTGCCCTAGGTGTGAGTGTGTGCATGTGTGTGCCTTCTGTGGAAGGTTGGGCATCGGGCTGGCAACTTGACACTGTAAAACTTCACTGCCAATCATAAGCAGACAGGTAATTTGCTGTGGTGACCCCTAACCGGGAAAGGAAGAAGAAGATTGTGTTGCATTGAATATTAACTGAACTGGAAGTTTTGACTCTGTTTTTTCAGTTAGTGCTTGCTAGATTCTATTGCCTGTTAGAATTCCTGCATAGACAGTAATTGCAGTCGGGGGTAGTCTCATTCATTGATATTCTGTTATTGCCTATTTAAGTGGTACATTTTGGAATATTTTTGGCTTAAAACCTGAGCTTTAACCAGCTAAGATCTAGCTGTATTCAACTGGACGTATAAGAGAATTTAACTACCTTTTATCTGCACCTTTTTCAAATAATATAGCATTTTAATTGATGTATTTGTGTTGCATTGAATATTAACTGAACTGGAAGTTTTGACTGTTTTTTCAGTTAGTTCCCCACCCACCGTCTCTGGTTTTGTTTTGGTGTTAATCTTGGTGGCTTTGAAATAGCCTGCCCATCTTGTAAATTTGTGTTTGGATACTCCTTCTGGACCCATCTCATTTGCTCACTCAACTGAGTGCAGTGAGATCATATTCTGATTTCAGGCACTCCTACTGTGTACAAAGAAAGCATCTGGGAAAGAAAAAGTGTTAAGCTTGTTTCCTGCCTTTCCAGTAAGTGGTCTAGACTGTTTGTAGGCCTCTGAGCCCCCAAGCCTTTCTGTGTTGGAGGGAAGCCTTCTAGCTTAATTTTGTTTCTTAGAACTAGCCAGTTTTCTAGTTTCAGCACTCAAATCTGTTTCTTTGAACTCAGCACTTGTTCAGAACTCATTGTAAGCACTAAATAAGCTGCAAATTACTACAGCACTCAACTTTCCTCACTTGTCTAGAGGAAAGCAGTTTTTAGTACTTAATAAATAAGCACCTATCCAGGCATGTCTAAGGGTCAGCTCCCGGTGATTTCTCCTGTCTACCTGATGAATCTGGGCATTTTGGGGCAATGCAGCAATTGCCTCAGGTACACAGACAACCCTCTCCTCCTACCACCCAACACTACAACCTGTAAGAGATGCACATATATAGCCAAACTGGAAGCAAAGCTGTCTTCACCCAAGACTGGACTAGACAGTCAAGAGGAGAAGGTAAATACTTGCACCACACCGCACTCATCACATAGTCCCTCAAAACCTACACCACCAAAACACACGCATAGAAACAAAAAACACACACCTACATTTGCAGAGGCTCTCAATAAAACTTGCCCAAGCATCAGGGACCTCCAAAGCAGAAACGCAAGCAAACTCCACCCCCAACACATCCCAAATGACACATAGCCCACAAACTCAGTGTGCCACTCAACCACAGCCTATAAGGCATAACAAAGTACCCAACACTCTAGTCATAAGTGACTCTATAGTCAGGCACACTAATGTTCCACTCACCAGGCTAAACAAGGAGAAAATTACTGTCAGCTGCCTTTCAGGTGCCGCCACATAACACACTCACTCAGGTCACGTCACAACAAGTACAAATATGACACTGTCATTGTCCATGTTGGTGTGAATGACCTGAGACATACCTCCCTGGACTACATGAAAAGAGACATGGAGGAGCTCTCTAATCTTGTAGCCCAGGTAGGTATGACCCTAGCCCTAAGTAGCATCCCGCCATCACCCAGAATGATACCACAGTACAAGTACAAAATGATTGACTTCAACAATTGGCTAAGCTTCTGGTGTAATTCTAAGGGGATCCAGTATTTGTCTGCCTAGGATGACATGATCGACAGACCACAATGCTTTGCCAGAGATGGGGCCTGCACCTGTCACACTTGGGATTCCGATATTGGCTAAGGCTCTTGCCACCCCTATAGTGCCTTTTTTAGGCAAAGTTCAAATGACAAATTCACCACCATAACAGGTACAAGCAAGCAAAATCTGAGGGTAATGCTACTCAATGCTAGAAGTCCAAACCTCAAAATGCACTCACTCGAGGCACTCCTTAAAATGGAGAACATCGACATCTGTGCAGTGACAGAGACCTGGTTCAAAGCTCCAGAGAGCATCCCTGCATTACCAGGCTATAATTCATACCACACATTTGGGCCACCTAACCTGGAACGAAGCACTAAAGGTGGAGGGGTGTCCATATTCATTAAGGATATCCACACTTCCAGGCTAGTTGCACAGCATAATGCATCTGAGATTATTCAAGTGCAACTAACTCTGGGCAAGACCGCAATCCAAACTGCAGCTTGCTACAGACCACCCACCATGCCCCAGAGATTCCCACTCCTCATTTCTTGATAAACTGGAAAGTATTAGGGTACAACCCAACTCCCTAATAATGGGCAATTTCAACTACCCCACCATTATCTGGGAAAACTACTCATGTACCAACTCTTTTGCAACGTTTTCTGGAATTCATAAATTCCAACACCTTGGGTCAACTTATTCACACCCCCACCAGGGTCAGCAATATGCTAGACCTGGTCATTACAAACTTGGGCAACCGGTGTTCCACACCAGAAGTCAATTCCTTGTTGGTCAGATCCGACCACAAGCTAATCACCCTAGACATCCACATCCCACCCCTCCCCAACCCCCAAATAGGGAAACCACCGTAAAAAACTTCTTCAAAGCCAACTTCACACTTCTTAAGAAAGAAGTGGTAAACTTCATGACACCCATGCAGACAGACAATAGAGGTACGACTGCTTAATCCTACACAAATGCACTTTATAAGCACTTACACAAGTGCATGGATCATGCTATCCCTAATAGAACCAAGATGCTATCCTCCAAAAAAAGGAAGCCAATCTGGTGGTCCTCTGCCATAAACAAACTCTACAACAGAAGAAAGAAACTGTTGCAAAAAAAGAGTAAAATCCCATGACTGGAGAAACTCCCTGGTCAACCTCAGCAAGAAGCTGAGATTCCTCATAAAATCCTCCAAAGCTAGTTACGAAAATAAAATTGCCACTGACTCTAAAGACAACCACAAAGCATTGTATAGCTATGTCAAGAATCCCAATGGCAACACACAGATCTGCTCTGAGTTACAGCACAATGGCACTAAATATACAGAACCAACTGATATTGCCAACCTCCTGGCAGATAGGTTCAGTGCTAACTTCACCCTCTAGAGGACCCATCTCTATACCGGAGGAATGCAAAGTTCCTGTAATCACGGCTGCACAGGTAAAAAACACACTCTCCAAAGCCAAGAACACAGCATCCATGGGACCTGACAACATCCCAGGCTGCGTTCTACATGAACTACAGAATGAGCTGGCACCCCTACCTAAGTACCATGTTCAATTATAGCCTCATCTCAGGCTTTGTGCCTACTGAATGGCGCACCGCGACTCCACAAAGGGACCCCGGGAACTACCGGCCCATTAGCCTGACGAGCCTGGTCTGCAAGGACATGGAATGTATCATCATGGAACTCATAAACGACAACAGTGGTAATCTCCACACTCTGGACCCTACCCAGTTCAGGTTTGTAAAAGGCAGATCATGTCTCCTAAACCTGATTGACTTCTTTGAAGGAGTCACCAAAGCCATAGATGAGGGTAAGGTGGTTCACACAGCTTATCTAGATCTCGCCAAGGCTTTTGACACCATCCCCCACTCTGGAATTATACGTAAGCTCACTAAACTAGGCCTAAATCCCTATGTCACAATATGGGTTGCCAAATGGCTCATGGACAGAACCCATGCTGTGAAAGTAGCAAACTCCAAATCCGACTTCAGACCAGTGACAAGTGGAGTACCACAGGGTTCAGTCCTGGGCCTTCTCCTGTTTGGTATCTACTTCTCTGAAGTACAGGCTAGCACAGAAGGTCTTTGACTAACAAAGTTTGCAGATGACTGCAAACTAGGAGCCATAATCAAAACTCCTAATGATGTGGACATACTACAAAAGGGCCTCACAGAGACAGATGCCTGGTGTCAAAGCCATGGCCTGAAGCTCAATGCCAAAAAGTGTATTGTCATCCCCTTTGGTAAAAACTCTATACCCATGATTTACCACATAAATGGTAGTCTACTTAACCCCAAAAGTGTGATAAGAGATCTTGGGACACAGGTGGACAGTAGTCTCTCCTTTGATAATTACATCACCACAGTGGTCAGGAAATCCTTCTACATGGCTCACCTCATCACAAAAAGTTTCTCATCCAGAAAAAAAGAGGTCATTGTTCCCCTCTACTCATCACTCATTAGACCCATTATAGAGTATAACGCCCCTTTTGGTATGTACCTCACAAGACATCTACAACAACTGGAAAGGCCACAGAAATACCTCACAAAGAGGATCTCTGGCCTCAAACAGATGCCCTATGCAGACCATTTAAAAAAACTCCAGCTTTACTCTGTCGCATATCGCCTACTCAAAGGTGATCTCTGCCTAACATACAAAGCTATGTCAAACCCAGAGCTGTTGGACATGTTCCATTTAAAGAAATCCCAATCCCTCCGAGCTACACACTCTAGGGGACCTAAACCTTGTCACCAGAATAAACAGAACATGCTGGAGGGATAGATTCCTGTCCCAGAGACTTCCCACACTCTGGAACAGACTACCTATCTATGTCAAACAGAGCTCCTTATGAACTCTCTTCAAGAAAAATCTTGATGATTGGATGGGAAATAGGAAAATCATTCCAGGGATCACTTCTGTGGCTCTGCTCAACAGGGGCACAGGAAAATAATTTTCTTGGGTGGCGAAAGCCAGAGTACCTTTTTGGCTAGGCTTATGTAGGCCTTAGGGCTAATAGCCTAGTATCTACCTATGAACCTATGAAATGCTAATTTTGTATTATATTGTTAAAACGTATATATGCAGTCTGACAGTAATATATGACATACCTAAACATATGGTAAAACAGGAAAATCTGAATAAAAATGGGAGACAGTTTTCTTTATTGTATATGATACATAAATGCTTGAATGAAATATTGCTTCTAGAGGAAGAGATTTGGACTGGGTGATAGACTTTCTTTGTGTAATATTGTTTTAGGCAGGTATTTGAGATAAGATAGAAATGTGCATATGTTCACCTAAGTGGAAAGGTATAACATGTCATTAGAGTAGATGCATAAAAGAAATGTTATTGCATTAGAACATTTGTTGATTTCTTTTAAACAGTTTCCCACAGTATTGCCCGGTAATAAATTTATTACGTTATGCATATGAGAAGATTAATGACGATGTATTAGATAAATTAATTACTTGTAGATCATTAATGCATTTAAATAATGCGCTTGACTCTGACATTATTGAAGGGTTGATATGTTATTAAGAGGATAGTTTTAATGAGTGTTGTGAGATAATTACAAGTTGAAGATGCATAGTAGGAATACGAAAACTTTAGCAGAACTGAAATTACTGTCTGGTGTTACAACTGGTGTATAAGGGTTGGGAAAATGAACATTTCTAAATATCTATAAGTTAGGTACTATGTTGTATAGGTTCATACTAAGCTTACTGCCCTTGTGAGCCATTTTTAAGCTTAGTCAATTATCTCTTGTGAGACTCAAACCCTGCACCTCATGTTTGTAAGGCAAGCACCTTAACCATTAGGCCACCCTCCCAACTATCAATGGCAATTATCTGTTTAGTAATAAGGGAACTATTTTGGGAAATATTTAATAAGAAACATACTTGTTAAGCCAATTAAGCTCTAAGTTCCTGTTTTCTTATGTGGGTATTTTTTTATTGGAGTAATTTCTCTTAAAGAATAGTGGAACCCCTCACTCCAATGGAGCTCAGGAAGTTTGCACTGTAACTTCCAATGGGCGGAGCCTACACCTTTTAACAGAATCAAATTATGTCCTCCCATTTCAAACAAATGTTCATATCTCTAGAACCGTAGTGATTATTAAAGAAGTATAAATGGCAAACTCTTAAGCACAAGCTATTTTATAGTGGTAGTATTCTTTAGGTTCTAGGTCTTAAAACTAACTTTTATAAGTCACAATAAACACAGTAACTATTACATTTGTAATATTTTCATAACAAGTTACAATATCTCAGCAACCACTCGTGTTACACACATACTGTCAGCAGCATTTTATTCATCTAACTGAGAACTTTCATATAAGGCTAAGGAGTTCTGTCTATATTACTTAGTTGTTGAGATATTTAGAAAACTGGAAAACACAAAATCAACTGGAGTCACCACACGGAGCTGATCACTGGAATAGAAAGCTTTTTATTGAAATAAAACCACAAGCGCTTTCACGAAGATAAACTTCGCTTCATCAGGTGTAATAAAACATAAAGCATGACTACCTCTTATACAAAAACTTTTGGCGCTCAAAATAACTAATTAATCCCTAATTAGATAACTGGCAAGCAATTAACCACTGCTAGTTTAAAGAAACAGTATTAAAAAATGTCATTAAAAACATTATAAGAATGAGAATAATAAAATGAGCAATATAAAAGTAATTTGCATACATAGCAAAAGTGCCTTGAACAAAATACACCACACATAAACATTTTGAAACCATCTACCTAACCGCAGAAGGTTAGTATTGTAGTCGCGATGCTTCGGAGAGAAGCTGCGTAATCTACATGTACACACAAAAAATAAAACTGAAAACAGAGTTCCATAATTAGAATCTGACAGTCTTTCTGTTAATATATATAATTGTGTCTACTCTACCGGCTCATATCCAAGGTCGCTGACACACGCATACTCCAATCCTTGTAAAGGATACTCAACAAATAAAAAAGCCCCATACGCTTTTTTAACAACAAACGCAGCAGAGATAACTAATGCACCATAAAAATAGATCATATAAAAAAGATCTTATACAAAAAAACAATATGTAGCCGTACAAGAATAAAAAGCTGCAATCTAATTATGTTAACTAAACTAAAAACAGAGCTGACTTCTGTTGGCGCTGGAAAACATTGATCGTAACTCCATGACGGCATGGTCACGTGTTATATTTCACTGCTAACCTAAACCGTAACTGTGAAAGTGTAATCTAATCTTACCCCATAACAGATAGATAACAATCCAATATACAGCAATCATTGCTGACAAGGTATCCCTCGTCTCTGTCTAATCAAATAAACTATCAGTCCACACAAGATCGATCACAGAGTAAAGACGTCCTGCTCACAACAATCACTAGCAGGCACTTAAGGGGCAACAAAAAGCAGCCGTTAGTACCAAGCAAGAAAGACAATAACATTATGTCATTCCTATAAAAGGTCAGCTTATCGAGTGTCAATAATTAACAGACCTGTACCAACCGCTGCAGATCAAAAAAGTATAATGTTAGAGGGTATGAGTCATATATAAACATCGTGGGACAACTGTCCAGTTACTGCCATCTATCCACTCACCTAACCCTACTACGAGCAATAGGTATTCCAAAGGGCTCCCATTATGTAAATTCAAATGGCTTCCGTTGTAGGAAACCAGTGAAAAAAAAGTTTAGCAAAAAACCGACAGCCAGACAAACACTCAAACATAGACAGCCTGTAGCTTCTGCTGAATACAGAGTGTGAGTACTAAATATAAGGGGCAAATATCAATAGCTGAACTGAATCAAGGCGACATACTAACGCCCATATAACAACATAAGGCAGGGAAATTCAGCTGTGACAACATTACAAAATACCAGATCAGCCAAGAGATATATACATGCTGAATACATGTTTTCCACTTATACAATAAAAAATTCCTGGCTTTATATACAAACAGGCCAGCACAGATGCACACTATGAAACCTCAGTTGCGAAAAGGAGGGCAAAGATATTAGCTGTCAAAACACTAATGATAAGGCTGTGTTACCAGCCATATTATCTAACAATACATATACATGAATCTTAACCAAACCATAAGACAAATATATCAATATTTAGAAAACTGTGAAAAGTATATCTATATAAATTAATGTCATAAAAACAACAGTTAATATCTATTTACCTGCACTAGACAGAAGTTGAATATTAATGCAGTTGAGTTTGCTATTGTGTAAGCTTTAAGATGAAATCTTTTAAAACCTTGTACATAGCATGGTGTTGGAATTATTGATGCAAATATGAACAAGCAATATTTGATGCCTAGAGGCATCAGTATGCATTAACTGTAGATGCACCTGGCGGCGTCACTTGGATGTAATGTGTTAGGTATGAGTTTTATTAAATTACTGATGTAGGACTATAGGCAGTCAATTATTAAGTTCCAGATGAGGAATATAGACTATTTAGAATATTTGCTCAACTTTTTCTTTAATTGATCAACATGATGAAAAGATTATGGGCTGTATTCCAAAACACTTGCTGTCACTTACACTGTGACCAGGCTGAAAACCAGTCTTTTGGCATCTGGCCCACTTAGTAAGCCTATTTATAGATAGGCCTTCTACTGAAGTAAGTCACACTAAGAACAGCTCTTTCAGAATCAGGGCAGATTTACACTGACATCAACTCTTCTGGAATTTGTCCCTATACCGATTTTTTTGTAGAAAGTTTTGACAAGTAGTCTTTTTATAAGAATAATACATGGGAAAACTTAATTTGTCAAATGTTGCTTTGGTAGATATATGTTTAGTTGATAAAATTTGGTTGACTAAGCAAATGGTCAACAAGTGTGCGAGCTCGCACAATATTTGGGAATATGCCTTTTTTCCAATATTATGCGCTCTCAGAGTTAGTATTTATAATTAGCAGGGAGTATGGGGGTGCAGCAGGGATTGCCACTGAGAAAAGCTATGGGGAATTTCAATAAAGCCTACATGGTCTTATTTACTGTGTAGGCATCATGGCATGCTGCCTACATGAAATTAAGCAGGCTTGCAATCCAGTAAACAGTACTGAGTGGCGCACATGAGTGCACCAACAGAGGAAGTTCCATGGCATGCAAATCAGCTCACGAAGAGGTGATTCTCATGCAAATGAGGCAAGTAGAGCAATCCGGAAAGCAGATAGGCAGCCCTGCAGACTCCGTGTCTGTGTCCGTAGTGTACATGGAAAAATTCTGTGTACAGGATATCAGACAGACAACAGGGGCAGTAAAAACACAGGTAGATGCACAGAAATGACATAGCACGTAGAAATGTGATCAAAGCTATCCACCATGTGTCCAAAAACATAAGGGAAATAATTTAAAATAATTTAATTTTTTTATTGATCTAGATATGTTTGCTCAGTGCACCACAGTGTGCAAACAGGCTTTTATGAAAAAAAAAAGACTGGAAAAAACACAATTAATAGTATGTGACAGAAATGTATTATAGGGCCCTGTGTGGAGTATCTGCAATAGTGGGATAGTGCTGTTGCTAACGAGGTAGGGCGTGGAACCATGTACTTTGCAGGTTGTGTGCATGGATGCCTATGCAAATGAGGTGAGGTTACATAACAGCAAAAATGGGTATCCTTGTCAGCATATCCCTTCCATGTAGGCACATAACCATATTGTTGTTCACAGAAAAGGTAGCTGACATCAAGCGGGAATGTGTCTGAGGACTTGCAAGCTCACTGGCGCTCAGCCTGTGCATGTTTGTGAGGTGCTCAGCTGTACTTAGCAGGGGTGTGTGTACATTGGCTGCTATGCTTTATTTACCTTTGGGAAGCATTTTTCCAAATGTTTATGTGGTACACTGCAATGCTGAGCATGACCTTTTAGGGGTGTGTGTATAGTGACTGCTAAGTTTTGTTTACCTTTAGGATGCTTATTTCTGCATGTTTGAGTGGTGCACCACATTGCTGACAGTATCTAAAAACCAATGGTGTATTAATTACTTGTGACCCTTGTTTACCTTAAACTAGGGCCAGTAAATGATGTTAGTGGTTTACTAGGCACATGGAATGCATCACAGGTAGGCAATCACAGTCAGTGCCTATGGCAGAGTACTATAAAGTATGCATACAGCCTACATTCTGATTTTTCACCCATACTCTGCACCAGTAGAGTATAGACTTGTGAATTTTAACTGAAAGAATGCTAGGGGCTGCTGCAGGTCTGCTACATCTGTATGTGGTAGATGCTGAAGTCAATGATGCTGATGGTGCCACTGACAATAGGCTTAGGCAAAAAATGGGAAGAGTGTTTAGGCCCAGGGTAACCTTTCAGGAGCTACATGAGCTGGAGACTCTACAGTGCTACAGAGTGGACAGAGACATACTACAAGAACTCACTGAGCTCTGCCACCCTCAATTTAGACACAGAGCCAACAGAAGGGAACCCATCCCAGTGAAAACAAAGGTATATGTAGCCCTTAGGATAATATCTGCAGGTACTTTCCAAAGAACAACCAGGAACATGATGGGGGTCTCACAGGCATTAGCATCCAGGGTACTCCACTAATTCCTGGATGCCATGCTAACACATATCATTGAGCACATTTATTTTCTCCTCACCCAAAATCCTGAAACTCAAAATCCTGAAAACACAAATATGTCACTATAAAGACACTAATATCTACCAACTGACCCTGGCCCTAACCCTAACCCTAAGGTCCGTCACTACCGCACACTCACCTGACCCGCGCCCTAACCCTAACTCACCTAAACCGCCCCTAACCCCAATATTTGTCACTATTGCATACATGCCTAACCTGCGCCCTAACTCACTTAAACTGCCCCTAACCCTAACATAAAACCAACCGCACACTTACCTGAACCCAACGCATGACCTAACACCACAGGGCTAACAATAGCAAAGCCACAATGACGTCAGTATGTCCATTTTGTGTTTTCAGGATTTTGAGTTTCAGGATTTTGGGTTTTCGGGATTTTGAATTTTCAGGCTTTAGTTTTCAGGATTTTGATTTTCAGGCTTATAGTGTTTCAGGCTTCTGATAGGGAACCATATATATATATATATATATATATACATTTATGTATCTATAATTTATGCATTTAATATGCTTATGTGTTAAGGTAATTAAATGGGAAGTTTCTGCGCATATGTATTTCCGCACTTAATATATTTATACACACACACACACACACACACACACATATATATATATATATATATATATATATGTAATAATGTATTTAAACAGGATATGAAAACAATTTTATGTGGTATTCGAGGGGCTAAAATGATTATGTATTGATTAGTAGTTTAATTGTTTTATTGATTAATCAATTTATTATGGTATGTGTATTTAAGGACTGCTGGTTATGTGAAAAGCTTTATCTTGAAGGTGAAAGGCCAAGGTAGCAGGATAATAAAGTGGTGCAATGGCTTCTTGTGTTGTTTGTTATTCTGTAACATAGCTATTGCTCACACCATTGTATGTCTCTCCTCATGCAGGATAAGGATGTACATATTTATGCTGTTGATTGTGTGATGAATGACTTCCCTCTGTCTGGTGACCTGAGTGGCTCAGTGTACTAGGGAAGCTAGCATGAGTGATGGTGTTGATGGTTCTAATCTGGAATTACTCACATCTCTTGCATATGAGGTAGTACTATGTTGGTGTTTTCACAGACTGTCATACCTCTTACTGCAAGAAATCTGGACACAGCCAGTAAGATGGAGGAGGGGGGGAGCCCAAACATAGGGTCATATTTAAAATATTGTCCCTATAAACCGAGAAAGTCACTAGAAGTAAAGGTGTTGCATTATTCCGTATGTTCTGAAGGATATAACATCTGAAAACAAATGTTTGTCTGTAAGTAGTATAGTGTAGTGATGTCAATATTCAATTTTTCACCAGAAGACCACAAATGTATGAGGAACAGACCAAACATATGAGGCAAAACTCTGGACATTCTGTGGAAATCAGGACAGTTGAGAGGTATGCAGACTATCAGTCTGTTGGTGGTGTAACACTACCAACCTTAGTTATATATTAAGTACACACACAGCTGGGGAATGAGTGAAGTGCAGTACTGCAGAAACAGGGGTGGATGTTAATGTCTGCAACATACAAAATCCTGGAGGAGTACAAGTAGGTGTGGACTGGGGTCACCTTGTAACACTGATAGTCCCACTGGGCTTGCCCATACACTTAGTTAAAATGAGCACACTCTTGTTGCCCCTTTAAAAAATGACCTGTTATGCATAATTGTCTTTACAGACAGATATGTGTATACATATCTGTCTGTCAGTATCTCTCTCTCTCGCATGCATAATATAGCTATTGCAATGTAGTGACAAATACATATGTACTGATATATATATATATATATATATATATATATATATATATATATATATATATATATATATAAATATATATATATATATATATATATATATTATACATACACCCCCCGTATGCATATACACACACTCAGCTAGTTATATATATACGTCCTTGTTATATACAGAAATATGTGTGTGGATGTCTGTATTGTCTGACATACCCTAATAATAGTGAGTTAATCTGCACTATCACACAGCCATACTTTTGCTTAAAGGATCCAAGCTAAGGGTGCAGCCATATAAATTCCACTTACCCACAAATCTCTGTGCCTGTTGGATGTCATTGCATAGACAGACATAGGTGATCAGGTGTTATTCTATATAATGTTCTCAATGCATGTATGGACAGGGCAACCTGTCCCTGCCTACAGGTACTGTATGCTTATGTAACTGCAAGTAGCCACATATGGCCATACTGGTAACTGTACACACATAGCTAGATAATTACAGCTATCCCACTGCTAGGATACTAGATGCAGAAAACAATATGAAGCAATATCACACTGCAGGCCACAGATGCTGGTCAGCACAGGCCTAGTTTGTGTAATGCACAAGTATTGTGCCTGCAATCGCACATGCAACAGACTCAATGTGTGGTGCATGCGATAAGTACTGTGATCTATAGTGTATAAGACTAGAGAGGTAGGGGTTCAAATGTCACTCCAGCCCACTTGGTGCATGACTGTGTCAGAGCGTATCTCCCTGTAAATGAACGGACATGCTTTCATGGGCTATCCAGCTGCAATTATTATACACTTTTTGGCCCTGTAACTTGCTGCTAGCTTCCACACTGCCCTCTTTTACAAGGCCTGATGATGTCGGACACCTTAAGACTACCAGCTGACAGCATACTTCTCAACCTCTTAGTGCAAGAAATTTTGACAAAGCCAAAAACAATGGGGAGACAAAGGTCTCAAAATAGGGACATATTTTAAATATTGCTCTTATATGCTGGGGATGCACAAGCCAATGCATTTCTTTGTGCCGGTCCCAAGCCTGGATAAATGGGGAGGTTTGCATCAGAAAGGGCATCTGGTGTAAAACTTCGTCAAAACATTTCATGCAGACACCAAGAAAAATTTTTATACCGGATCGGTCGAGGCCCGGGTTAACAATGACCACCACCAGTACTGTTAGCCTACAGGATGCTGGTTGAAATTGGGCTACTGTTGGCCGAAGGAGGAGAAGAGGTGGAAGACATGGCCGAAGGCAGGAAAAGAGGAGAAAGTCTAGGACTGTGGTAGTGAGGGTCGGAACTTTGAATGTTGGCAGTATGACTGGTATAGGGCGAGAGCTAGCTGATATGATGGACAGAAGGAAGGTTGGTATATTGTGTGTGCAAGAGATCAGATGGAAGGGGAGTAAGGCTAGGTGTATCAGAGGTGGGATCAAATTGTTTTATCATGGAGTGGATGGGAGGAGAAATGGCGTAGGGGTTATTCTGAAGGATCAGTATGCTAAGAGTGTTTTGGAGGTGAAAAGAGTGTTGGATAGATTGATGTTTATGAAGCTGGAAATTGATGGTGTAATGATGAATGTTGTTAGTGCATATGCTCCACAAGTTGGGTGTGCAATGGATGAGAAAGAAAACTTTTGGAGTGAATTGGATGAAGTGGTGATGACTGTTCCCAAGGGTGAGAGAGTGGTGATTGGAGCAGATTTCAATGGGCATGTTGGTGAAGGGAATAGAGGGGATGAGGAAGTGATGGATAGGTATGGTGTTAAACAAAGGAATGCAGAAGGTCAGATGGTAGTGGATTTTGCAAAAAGAATGGACATGGCTGTGACGAATATGTATTTTAACAAGAGGGAGGAGCATAGGGTGACATACAAGAGTGGAGGAAGATGCACACAGGTGGATTATATCTTATGTAGGAGGGCCAGTTTGAAGGAGATTGGAGACTGTAAAGTGGTGACCGGAGAAAGTGTAGTTAGGCAGCATAGGATAGTGGTTTGTAGGATGATGTTGGTTATCAAGAAGAGGAGGAGGAGTGTGAGGGCAGCACCAAGGATCAAGTGGTGGAAATTGAAAAGGGTAATTGTGAGGTGGAGTTTAGGGATGAGTTAAGGCAGGCACTGGGTGGCAGTGAAGAGTTACCAAATAGATGGGTAACTACAGCAGAGCTAGTAAGGGAGGTGGCTAGAAAGGTGCTTGGTATCACATCTGGACAGAGGAAGGATGACAAGGAGACATGGTGGTGGAATGAGGAAGTACAGGAGAGTATACAGAGAAAGAGGTTGGTAAAGAAGATGTGGGATTGTCAGAGAGATGAAGAAAGTAGACAGGAGTATAAGGAGACGAGGTGCATGGCAAAGAGAGAGGTGGCGAAGGCTAAGGATAAGGCATATGAAGAGTTGTATGAAAGGTTGGACACTAAGGAGGGAGAAAAGGACCTGTACCGATTGGCTAGACAGAGGGACTGAGCTAGGAAAGATGTGCAGCAGGTAAAGGTGATAAAGGATAATGAGGGAAACATACTCACAAGCAAGGAGAGTGTGTTGAGGAGATGGAAATAGTACTTTGAGGGGTTGATGAATGAAGAGAATGAGAGGGAGAGAAGGTTGGATGATGTAGGGATAGTGAATCATGAAGTACAATGGATTAGCAAGGAGTAAGTAAGGATAGCTATGAAGAGAATGAAGAATGGAAAGGCTGTTGGCCCAGATGACATACCTGTGGAAGCATGGAGGTGTTTAGGTGAAATGGCAGTGGAGTTTTTAACCAGATTGTTTAATGAAATCTTGGAAAGTGAGCGGATGCCTGAGGAATGGAGAAAAAGTGTTTTGGTACCGATTTTTAAAAATAAAGGTGATGTGCAGAGCTGTAGTAACTACAGTGGGATTAAACTGATCAGTCACAGCATGAAGTTATTGGAAAGAGTAGTGGAAGCAAGGTTAAGAAGGGACAAGATGATTAGTGATCAGCAGTATGGTTTCATGCCAGGAAAGAGCACTACAGATGTGATGTTTGCTCTGAGAGTGTTGATGGAGAAGTACAGAGAATGTCGGAAGGAGTTGCATTGTGTTTTTGTAGACTTAGAGAAAGCATATGACAGGGTGCCTAGAGAGGAGTTGTGGTATTGTATGAGGAAGTCAGGAGTGTCAGAAAAGCATGTAAGAGTGGTACAGGATATGTATGAGGGTAGTGTGACAGCAGTGAGGTCTGTGGTGGGAGTGACGGATGCGTTTAAGGTGGAGGTGGGGTTACATCAAGGATCAGCTCTGAGCCCTTTCTTATTTGCAATGGTGATGGACAGGTTGACAGACGAGATCAGACAGGAGTCCCAGTGGACTATGATATTTGCAGATGACATTGTGATCTGTAGTGAGAGTAGGGAAAAGGTGGAGGAGACCCTGAAGAGATGGAGATATGCTCTAGAGAGAAGAGGAATGAAGGTCAGCAGGACTAAGACAGAATATATGTGTATGAATGAGAGGGACGATAGAGGAATGGTGAGGATGCAAGGAGTAGAGGTGGCGAAGGTGGATGAGTTTAAATACTTGGGGTCAATAGTTCAGAGTAACAGTGAGAGTGTGGAAGAGAGGTGAAGAAGAGAGTACAGGCAGGATGGAGTGGGTGGAGAAGAGTGTCAGGAGTGATTTGTGACAGACGAGTACCTGTAAGAGTGAAAGGGAAGGTCTACAAGAGGGTAGTGAGACCAGCTATGTTATATGGGTTGGAGACAGTGGAACTGACAAAAAGGCAGGAGTTTGAGATGCATGTGGTAGAATTACAGATGTTAAGATTTACACTGGGTGTGACAAGGGTGGACAGGATTAGGAATACGTATATTAGAGGGTCAGCCCAGGTTGGAGGGTTTGGAGACAAAGCCAGAGAGGCATGATTATGTTGGTTTGGATATGTGCTGAGGAGGGATGCTGAGTATATTGGGAAAAAGATGCTAAGGATGAAGCTACCAGGTAACAGGAAAAGAGGAAGGCCTAAGATAAGGTTTATGGATGTGGTGAGAGAGGACATGCAGGTGGTTGGTGTGACAGACCAAGATGCAGAGGACAGGAAGAAATGGAAACAGGTGATCTGCTGTGGCGACCCCTAACGGGAACAGCCGAAAGAAGATGATGACTCTTATATGATAGAATAATAAGTTTTGTGTTTGCATGCATTTTCTGAAGAATATAAAGTCTGAAACTAAAATGTTTATACTAATAATTTAGTGACTGCAATCATCAGTTAGTTACCAGAAAACCACAAATTTTATAGCAAACAGACCAAAAATATAAAGCAAAAATCTGGACAGTCTGCAAAAATCTGGACAGTTAAGAGGTATGGCTGACAGTTTAATATCTGATGTAAGCCATAGCACATGTGACAAGTACCATGATCTATAGTGTATAAGACTAGATAGATAGGGGTTCTAATCTCACTCCAGCCACTTGGTGTGTGTGCATATATCCATAAGACATAACCTTGGTAGCTGAGACATAAGCAGGTTTTTGCAGTATTTTGTTTGTAGCAGGTGATGTGACCTCCCCTAAGGACTGACCACAACAAGGCCTGCATATCTCAACAAGCATAATATGTTCTAAAATAATAGTACTAGCAGACATGAGGTATGTTGCATGACATGAAGTGTGGTATGTGCACTACATACTGTGATCTTTAATATGTACCATTACGTAGGTAAGTGTGCACACCTACATACAGTCAACCTGCACTATGTGTGTGCCTTGTTGTGTCCTGTAAGCACTAATTGGAAGTGGTGCTAGCCTCATTGTAGCCATGTGTTTGTGTGAGCCTATTAGACCATTGTGCAGCATGTTATGGAACCATGGGACATATGGATTGAACACAGAGAGTACTATAACCTTTGGCTGTCACTGGTCAGAAAGATGTGGATGCATTCACTGTTGTAGAACCAATACTAACAGGTTTGAGATGTATATCCCAGACTGGCACTGGTATACAGAACGTGGCAGTCTTCACAGCTATCATTGAATGCAATGGCACCCTTGCCATGTCACTACATAGGCATACCGTAGAACTGCTAGCAGCCACACAAGTTCCAAGCTACACCACTGTACATTGTAAAGAACATATTCTGTGGAGTGCATGTCAGGAACGTACATATGTAGTCTGTCTCCAAAATGCTTTGAAGCAGATGTGTGTGGCTCCTAACAGAGAGGTCATTTCCTACTGTGTAACTCCCATGTATCCATGACTGGACTAACAAATCTGCTACACACCAGCAGCATCAGTGTAGTATGCATAGTACATGCTGTTGAGATAGGTATGTAGCACAGGCAGTAAACCCTACATGAAACAGATGCCCATGCATGTTACACACATATTTGCTGTGACACACATCATGTGCGGTTACACAGTGGGATGCAGAACACAACAATCATAACTGTTGCCAGGCAACTGTTGGTACTGGACAAAGGATATATGTAGATATATCATCTCCATTAAAATCCTGGTGGCACTTATGAAGGGTAGCAGACCTTTTCACAGATTAGGGATGTATGAGTATGCTGATTGCCAACATTGTCCTTGTTAGCCTGTAATACACATATAAACCTATGAAGACATGCAGTTATAGTGCTGCACCTTGCTGACGACATATGTCCACTGTGCTGACATGCCATCCTGTGCTGCATTATTTCTGCTGTGTATCCATAGGGCATCCCAACAAACGTCTGTAACAGAAACATAAACAGGCCCATGACACACCTGTAATTTTGTAACTATGCAGCCAATTCAACAACATACAACATAAGGATCACATAAGGTGCACAAAAGTATGTGGTGTGCATGTGACAAATGCCAGCATACAGTATCTCTCATTAACCACTACTATTGGCATGGTGAATCAACACTGCATTACACAAGTACATGTTTAGTAATATAGTCACCCTGTGCATTAGACACATACCTTAATTTCCCTGCATCGATGTCAAGGATGCCAGGGCTTTGGCACAGGTATCATCACTTGCACAGGGTGTTGTGTGGGGATACAGGAGGCCTAGGCTGGCCCACATGGTAGACAGCATGTATGTGAGTCAGGAGGAGCATGTAAGATATACCATGGAGTGGTGCTGTGTGTGTGAGTGTGTGCATGTACACAGTCAATCTCAGTGCTAGCCCTACAGGTGGGTATGTTGGATAGCTTTGAACCATTCATGGTAGAGATGACGGTTCACCATCTCTGGCCCTGAACATGGGAACTGGCTCTGCCAGGAGTTGCACTGGCATCTCCAAGCCCAAGGTCAGAAGTGGTGTTAGTACCTGCTGGTGACTGCTATTTGCTGGGGCCATGTCCCCCATGGGACCACCCAGGAAGACAAGCCCATGGCCTGCCACTTCATGGTGTAGACAGCACATTACCCTCTGTAGCACTGGATGTACTGCCACTATGGGAGTGTGAGTGTGCACAGCCACATTGACTCTGAGCAGATGGTCTTGCTGACCTATGTCCACGGGTCTGATGCTCAACTCCAACCACACATTCCAGAACAGACAATGTGTGGTCCAAGGCAGACACTGTCTCAGCCCACCATCTGTCCACTGCATCAGTCAACCAATCCAGGGTGTCCCCAATGTGGTGGAGGTTGTCACGGATGTCAGCCTGTGTGGCATACATAATCCTAAGAGTACGCCTGGTGTTCTATTCAGAACATGCCTTTGCCTCCATGACAGCCAAAACATGCGCCAGGTGACCCATGGTGTGACACCTTCAACAGGTGGTGGACAGACTTCAGGCCTCCTACTGGTACCCCAGTCAATCCATTTGTGTGGGACCTTGTCATCTCTCTGGCTATGGCCAGTGTCTACACTCACTGGAGCCATAGTTGCCACACTTTCCTGTTCAAAGTCACCCTCTGACTGTCCAATATCTGTGGCCTCCAGGGATGCGGTATGTGATGTCTACCTCTGGGACAGATTCAGCTCCCAACACCCCTATCTGTGCCTCACTGTGGCCACCATCATCATCAGTGTCCAAGGAGACACTGACATCAATTTGTGTAGGGGAAATACTCCAACCCCCACGGTCACCTGCAATAAGAAAGAAAAAAAGCAGTTCTTAATATCTGCACTATTGTGTACAAAAAGCATCCAAGACTCATAACTGGATTAGCGGCCAAACAACTTTCTTCTTTGCCTTCATCCACAACGCACTACCTCAGAATAGTCATATTCAACTCAGGACCTTTATAACCATCACTTGAAGTAATTCAAGTCAAACATGACCAGTAATATTTACCTTTTACTTACTCAGTATGACACTATAATTGAATAAATAACACATAAAACCCAGTAAAACTCTCTTCACAATTATATGGAAATACAAATCTCACCACCTAATGTATTTGTCTTCAACCTCTTGTATTTTAAAAGGCATTTTAGATTCTTTGCCTCGTTTAAACCAGGAACCTTATCTGCTCTTACCAGTAATGCTAAAGTGTATCTGTTTGCCACACTACACTCCTGTGACTACCCCTTCTCAAAACCTTAAGTACCTCATCCAGACGGGCATTTAATAACATCCTATGCTGTTTACACACAGCTATGTCTACATAGGGAATTACTCTGACCATTAACCATATTAGACTATAATTGTTCATTAACAAAACAAGTGTCATAATTACCATGGCAGGACCACAGCTTTGGCCAATACCTGCCAGACCTGTGAAAAGTTGATGGAGGGGTAATGTCAGTACCACTACATGTTGCAGCACAACAAGGTAATACACCCATATAGCTCACATCTACAGTAGCTACTGTGTTACTTCTTGTATTTGTCCAATCTGTGTATGAATGTATACCTGATGTTACACCCCCCCAGGAACAAAAACCTGACTCCCACATAAAAGTATCTAGAGCCTGATGGACTTACTGCTACATTAGTACAGTACTGAGCTGTGTAAGTTTATCTGCACACGGCTCAGCTGTGGAAACTGTGGCACCCATCTCCACAATGTACTGTGTGATGGATACCTGGGAGTTATCATGTGTGCCTAGGTTTACCAGGAATTCCTCAGTGGCTGGGATTTGTTGTTCCACTACAGGCCCTCCACCAGTGACATTACAATCCTTGGCTATATTCGCTGCCCATTGATGTGCAGCATTAATCATATCGGTTGTCCGGTGTCGGACCTGCTCATATGTCTGCCCTGCCCTGCTGGCCTGTCGCATTAACGTTATGGACAAGGTCTGACCACAATGCAGCCCGTTGTTCCCTATTATGTCTCCCCCTTGATAGCAGGATGCCATGATGCTGCCTTAGTCCTTGCAAGATTATCACAGTCTCTGCATCCAAGAAGAGTGGGTGTTTTCTGTGGTACATAATTCCTGAAAGACAACACAAGGGGAGCACATTACAGGATCAGATATGTGGATGTCCATTATGTACAGCTACAGCAAGGGCAAAATGGCTGGCATTATCCACTGCTTGCTCACAAATGTCATACCCCACAGTGTGACAACATACAACGTATGTGGATCAAACCGAGATAGTATCAATAGTGAGGTATTTCCTTGTGTGCCATGAGAAATTCTGCTTTCTGACCACATACCCAATACTCCAGTCTATGGTGGTATGTCTGCTAAGGCCAACCACCCAGTAATATGTTATAAGACCAGTGCCAGAGAAATAGCAGTGTGATATTACAACCACTGTGAAGGGACAGTCCAACAACAGCAGTGTGCCACAATGGCAAAAGACAATGCAACCTTGAAGTACTGTATGTCCTCTGTAGGTGTAAGTCAGCAGGTGATCACTGACATGTCATTACCACATGTCTATGACTGGCTTACTGCTATAATCGCTATTCCCCATGCCTCTATCTTCCCATCTGAATCCTGTTATACACAAAAACAGTTACATATCTGCTAGTGCAGTACACTTCCATTAAACTGTGTGTCTGGTAAGGTTTTACAAATGCATGCTCTGCATGAGTAAGGTCTCATACAAAATGGTTCCCCATAGTCAGGTACCTTCCATTTAAACATGCTCCCCATCAGCAGATGATTATCGCTAGACCAATCTATGGCTCTGAATTGTTAATTGCAACCAAAGCAGCTGAATTGCACTATCATTAGCCAATGACATGCAAACACTGTGCAATATATAAGGCCTTCATGTAGACCTGGGCCCCTTTTTTAGCTGTTGAGATGGACAAGGCTGGGGTGAGGAGACTACCTCATCACAGAAGGTAAGTCTGTAGCAGAAACCATTACATAAAGTTGTGTGTACCACAGGGTGCCACTGCTGCTGCAGGTAGTAGACAGAGAGTGTGAACAATTCGGAGAACAACAAGTTGTAGGTGTATCTGTGTCAGGTGTGTCAGCCTTGTTGTTGTGGCAGTGCCAGGGTGAGTGCACACTTTACACTTAAATTAAGGCATGTGTTTAAGGTACATATGTTAGGCAACTGTGTCAATAACAGAGTACTAGGTGACATATTGTACTGCTATACAGATATGTAAAGTGTGTCCCTACCTGCTGGCCTATGACTTAATGCATAGAAAAGCATTTGTTAATTTGCAATGCTTTGTGTGGATAAGGCATGTATTAGTGATCCATTAATTGCTGTCTTCACAATAATATAATTGAAATGCAGCACAACACTGGATTTGAACCCAGGACTGCATGTGGCAAAATGTACTGTATACAAATCATTTAACAGACTGAGCTACTTAGCCACTGCTACAGCAGGTGTACTTGCAAGATATATGTGCACACATACAGGCTGAGACAAACATTTTGTACATCCATCAGGATGTGCATGGCTTTATATGGATGTATTTCTGCACCAGAGTCCCAGATTAACATGTTTTTTGCCATGAATGCCTTAGCGGGTGACTTTCTACATTTTACTGATAAAAGGACACATTTACCTCCTATCACAGACCTCAGTTACATCCATCACCATGTCTTTGGCTGTCTAGTGGTGTACTATTGCACCATAATCCAAGGTACAGTTCCATTTTTCCCATTATTTTTATTCCAGTTTACATGGTGCAGCATGGCACACAGCTCCTCTGAAACATGCCTAATGACTTTAATTGACAATTACTATGTTTTGTTTAAACCACCTGTTTTAATTAAGAGTTGCGTGGCATGGCGGGTTAACGCTGTGTGCTGCAGGTGTGATGGGCTTGGATTTGAAACATGGCAGAGGAGTTTAGTTTGTACATGTGATTTACAATTTTAGAAACACATACTCATTATAGCTGTATTTAGCTGAGCTAAATGAAGCTGCACAATGCAGTGCACTGCACAAGTCCGCACTAAAATAATATAAAGAAAAAAATGGGGAGCTAGGGAAGTGGTGAAATGGGGGCAAGCAGGGAAAAACATATTGAAAGGCAGGGAGGGATGAGCAGGATGAGTGTAGGAATGAACCATAGCTATCCATTTCATGCAATGACTGCACACTTTGACAGATTTGTACATGAGTTTGGATTCTTAAACCCAGAGAGAGGGGTGAGGATAACATAGCTGTATTGTCAAGCCAAAGCGGTAGCGTTGTTGCCTCACAGCAAGAGGTTCTCCCATTCGATTTTTGGCTGGAGTGACTTCTGTGTGGAGTTTGCATGTCTACCTCGCGGTCAAGTGGCATTTGAAAGACATGCGTAAATGGGCGTGCCTTCTTTGAAGGTTGGGTGTCGGGCTGGCACCTCGGCACCATACAAATCTACTGCCAATCATTAGCGGACTGGTGATCCGCTGTGGCAACCCCTAACCGGGAAAAGCTGAAAGAACAACAACATGTGTCCAGTGGACACGCGAGAAATGGAGAGCTATGTATGGGAAAATATTTTCAAAATCTGCACATAATGTATGCTAATTCACCCATCATTTTTTTGTGTTCTTAGGGATAAAGAAATTGTGAGCATTACCTGACTGATACTGAAAATCTAGTGCTACATAGCGCTGGATTTGAACTCAGGACTGTGTGTGGCAAAATGAGCAGTGTACAAGGAATTTAACAGACTGAGCTACTGAGGCACTGCTGACTGATTGCCTGGAGACCACATGGAAACATACTATGAATTGTGCAATACAAGTTACAGGACATTTTTTTAGCATTCTAATACTGTCACAGTGTTTTACTAGACTGCAGTGCCAACAGAACACACATGCATGGTATACAGCCATACTGCATATATTACTACAGATTTATTTCACTTTCAACAATACAGGTGAACACATATTACTGTTATTGGTTTGCAATATCTGTGGAGTCCACGCACACAATATCTGGCCATGGAATGGGCTACCTCACCCATATACCTTTATTACCTGATGTCTGTGGAAGACAGAGCATTATGCGACCAGTATTGGCCTAGAGAAAGCCTTGAACAGTACTATGAGTTAAGAAATACCTTTTGCAGCCATTAGATTTGCATTTTACAGCTATTACAGTGTTATATGTGACTGCAGCAACCTTACCTTACAGACTCAATGCATACAGCTCTACTGCAATGGTTATGACACAACAGTTCTGATGTACACTATTTTCTTTGCTGTTATTGGCATTGTTTCTTGTTTTATTGAACTACAGTTGTTAGTATTCATTTATTGCACTACAGCTCTAATTCCAACTTTATTGCACTACAGACTTTATTGTATATACTTTATTTCAGTTAATGCTATACTCTTTCTTGATTATTTCACTAAAGTTGACATAATACATCCATACTCACCATGCTCAAGACACATCCTGGCCAGGTACCTGGCATGGGACTCAACATTGCGAACCTTCTCAGCTGCAGCTGTTGGGAGAGAAGCACACCATTATCCATACCAGTTTTGCAGACATTCAGATTACATATTAGTAAAACAAATGAAAAAGTACTTACATACTTGTGGGGCATTCCCTGCCCTCGCTTCTTGGACCCAGGTGTCCAAGGTTCCCTCATTTATCTTTTCAAGTTATCATGGTGGTGAAGACACTTCTCACCTGTGCGGTGAATACCAGTAAGACTGGTGAGTTCTCTGGCCAGCCAGTCCCATGCCTCCACCTTACACTGCGAGCATGGAAAACACCCTGCAGCAGCCTATCATCATGGTTTTTTACAAGGAGCCCAACCATGACCCTGGACTCCAGAATGCCCCACCATGGCACCAGAAAGTTTACACCTTCTCCAACACTACCAGCCATATTGACAGATAATAGTCTCCAATGGTTTCTACAAAATTCCCACCTAGTGCACTTTCTATAGGCTGGTTTCCCACCCTTACACATCATTGACTACACATCATTGAGCAACATTCAAAAACACACTGCATTGCCTAGCAGTGCACAAACCAGCCAAGCAGAGCTGGGCAGTGTGCTAAGATGCACAATCGTGGTTTTAGTGAAGCTGAGCATCATGCAAACATTAGCAGCCATTAAAATGTGGTGTTTAACATGAATGAGGAGTGCTTAGCAGAGCACAGCAGAGTCATATTTTAAAAGTTTGTCCATAACTTGTACAACAAAAATACAGACAACGTTTGACTTCCACGTGTTTGAACCCTGGACCTACTACACATACAGCTGTAATTCTAGCCATTAAGCTACGTAGATATTGAGGTATCTGGTATGCTTTCACATATACCACTGAGCTACCTGTTGGCAGTGCTGAGCACCATGCCACACAGACATTCTTAAACACACCAATAAATAATTAATTGCATCCAGTTTCTATTTTTAGATATCTGGCATGTGTCTGCCATGTATATGTATGGGGTCCACTCAGCTTAGCTGCGATCCAATCCTCACCATGCAAACGCCAAATAAAAAATAAATAAATAAACCACATAAAATGTCATTATGCTTAGTAATTACATCCAGTTTCTGTTTTTAGATGTCTGGCAGGTGTCAGCTGTCTACATGTGAGCACAACCTGGCATTGCTATGCTCTGCACTGTAGTGTGCAAACATGCATTTGAAAAAAAAAAAAGACAACACTGATTCAATATCCATGTTCCTTGGCTCTCCCTTGCAGAGCACCATCCTTAATATGCATGGTGAGCTAGTTAGGGGGGACCGTGGCCGTGTACACAGATACATTCTGTGTAGGCTCTACATAGTGCCTGCATGGAGTTTATTAAATCCCGGGGATTGTTTTTTACATTTTATTTCTATATGCGCTCATACAGTAGCACATGTGTAGTAACTTGTCAACACTGGAAAAAAGTCAGCATTTTCCGGTTGATGTTGTAAATGTCGATGTTTGGACCCATATATAAATAAATACATACATATGTATATATATGAAAACTTTAATGGAACCGTGAGATACGTATATGTATATATACAGTTATGGAAACAGAAAGATTTTAAGGTAAGCGATGGAAAGGATGAAAAATTTGGCAGCTGAGGTGCAATGCAAACAAATACATAAAGTATTACATTTGGGCCTAAACATTCCTGATATTAAATATCAACCAGGGAAATGACAGCAATGGAACAAGAAAAAGATCTGGGGATGTTGATCACACCTGAGATGAACCACAGGAAGCAGAGTAAGAAAGCAGTGTCAGGAACAAACCAAATGGTGTGGTATATTCTCTTGAGGATAGATTCCAGAAGCAAAGAGGTGATGCTTTCATTCTGCAGTGCCTTCTTCTGACTGCCTGTTGAGTACTGCATGCAGTTTCGGAGGCCATATAAAGAGGGGTGTCAGGCTGCTTGAAGGAATTCAGAGCAAAGCTACCAGAAAAAAAAAACTGTAAGATGGAGGAGGAGGGAGTATAACCACAAGGTGGAAGAGCCAGATCTGTTCACACTTGAAAAAGAAACAAGGCTGATTTGATACTGATGTACAGTGCTATGTCAGAGAAAGGATAGGAAATCATTCTGAGTAGGAAAGGCAGAGAGACAATGCTGGATGCAAGCAAAAGGTTGTAGAGACTAACTATAGACCCATGGAATCCCCACTACTGGTATGTTTGATGGAGAGGGAATCCAAAGAAGCATTCAAAGGAGCACAGAGCAGGTGGATAAAAAAGAAGAGGATGATTGAAGGAATGGAGGTGTGGCAAAACATTAAGGCACTTAAAAGACAGTACAGGACAAACCTGACTTCTTCTGATGTCAAGTAAGTGTAATGAAATGTAAAAAAGTGCATATCTTAGATGACATCTCTAAATATAAGTAAGATTCTTTTCAACCACATTCCTTGCATTCCTATATTTCTACAGTGCTTTGAAAGATTCTAACCCTTGTTTTGTAAACACCTGTAATATAATTTTGCCTTTTCCATTATAACTTTTATTTGGTTTCTTCAGACACAATATAGTTTTCCAACTTTGATTTCTGCTAGCCATCAAATTAAACTTCCTATGTTTGTGACCCTTAATTATGACATCAACTTTCTGTAAGGTCTTTGTTGCACATGTCAGAATACTACCGTGGGCAGAGATAGTCATAGCTGTGTGTGCCAGATCTGGTGTAAGACCTCAGTCAGGCCTGTCATGTTCCATGTATGCATTGAAGGAACCTGACTAAATCTGCTCTCCTCTGCACTTCCTTCTTCTCATGTTTAATGGTTATGTTCCCTTTAGTGCCCTCTTTGCTTAAGCTATAGGGTACTGCTGTGACTATAGAGTAGATTCTTCTTGCATTGCATACAAACCTTTGTTGTGTACTCCATCTAGCACAGTCAAGTCCTCTTCTTTTACTGGCCATATAATCATTATTTTCTGTATTCCAAATACTTGAAATACACAATAATAGCCACTGAATGGTGCCTAGCTTGCTTCGGTCTTTCTAAAATACAGTACTTGCCATTGTGAATCTCCAACATTTTCTTTCCTGCCCCCTCTGTTGTCATTGCCTAGGCATCATGAATGGAAACTTTAGTGCCTTGAGACAATTTTTGTAAATCCTTTATTTTTTTCTGGGTGCTTTGTCATTTTACCTTTGATTGACAGCTATTAGTCTCCTCCCAGATGTCACCCATTAATTCCAATAGCTGTTGCACCCGACATAATTGCACAGGTGGATCTCAGAGTTCCATCTGAGATTTGCCTATTGGTGCATATTCTTAATCACTGTTTTGTGTGACATCTATCCAGAGCTGGAGCCTGTATCCCTGCAGCCATAGGGGTTCGTGAGTCAATCCTCTGTTTTATCAGGACCAGTGAGTAGCCTGGTGTGCTTGTTGCTCCGTAATGGCACTCCTGTAATCCATGCACAAATCTACTTAGGTCTGTCAACAGCTACTACATATTTAGCTTCATGGCTACATGCATCACAACCCATACATGCTGAATTGTCTCTCTCCACTGGGTGTCAATCAAACAGCATGTTAGTCCTGGTTCTTATCAGGGTGGGTAAGCTGACAACAGTCCATCACTTTCATCCACCCCAGCTAGTTATTCCAGCACTAGACTACTACTCAGTCCTAGTTTATTTGGATTAGAGTCAGGGACTTATACTTTACTGTTGAGGAACTAACTCTTGTGAATGATTTCTGGTTGGAAACAAGGCTGTATGTGTGATTACATGAGGTTTGGGAACAAACCAATTTGTCCAGTGACATCTTCGGAGAGGATCAGTTAAGAATAGTTATGGGAGCTAAGATGGTAGTGGAAAAAAGTTAGTATGGAGAGGATGGAAGGGTTAAATTGGGAAAGTAGGTGGGTTGGGAGGAAATTATGTAATGAAAGGAGGGGTTTAACTGACTTTGTGTGAGTGTAACTGGGTAAGGGATCAGATTTTGGTGAGAACTCGCTACTCGCCCTCCCTCACCTTTGTTAGGAAGATTGAGGATTGAGGGGTTATTTCATAGGTTTGGTATTTAGGTAGAGAAGAGGGGCAGGCTTGTCCCTCTTATGTTCCTCCTCTGGTGTTGGATGCTTAATTTAATAAATTGGGGAAAACCACTGGGGATGCACAAGCCAGTGCATTTCTTTGTGCTGGTCCCAAGCCCGGATAAATGGGGAGGGTTGCATCAGGAAGGGCAGGAAGGGCATCCGGCGTAACATTTTGCCAAATCATAAATGCAGACAACAGTACAAATATACATACCGGATTGGTCGAGGCCCGGGTTAACAACGACCACCACTGGTACTGTTGGCCAACAGGGTGCTGGCAGAAATTGGGCTACTGTTGGCCAAAGGAGGAGAAGAGGGGGAAGGCATGCCCGAAGTCAGGTAAAGGCTAGGACTGTGATAGTGAGGGTTGGAACTTTGAATGTTGGCAGTATGACTGGTATAGGGAGAGAGCTAGCTGATATGATGGACCAAAGGAAGGTTGGTATATTGTGTGTGCAAGAGACCAGATGGAAGGGGAGCAAGGCTAGGTGTATCGGAGGTGATTTCAAATTGTTTTATCATGGTGTGGATGGGAGGAGAAATGCTGTAGGGGTTATCCTGAAGGAGCAGTATGCTAAGAGTGTTTTGGAGGTGAAAAGAGTGTTGGATAGAATGATGTTTATGAAGCTGGAAATTGATGGTGTAATGATGAATGTTGTTAGTGCATATGCTTCACAAATTGGGTGTGCGATGGATGAGAAAGAAAAATTTTGGAGTGAGTTGGATGAAGCAGTGGTGACTGTACCCAAGGGTGAGAGACTGGTGATTGGAGCAGATTTCAATGGGCATGTTGGTGAAGGGAACAGAGGGGATGAGGAAGTGATGGATAGATGTGGTGTTAAGCAAAGGAATGCAGAAGGTCAGATGGTAGTGGATTTTGCGAAAAGGATGGACATGGCTGTGGTGAATACATATTTTAACAAGAGGGAGGAGCATAGGGTGACATACAAGAGTGGAGGAAGATGCACACAGGTGGATTATATCTTATTTAGAAGGGCCGGTCTGAAGGAGATCGGAGACTGTAAAGTGATGGCAGAGGAAAGTGTAGTTAGGCAGCATAGGATGGTGGTTTGTAGGATGACATTGGTGATCAAGAAGAGGAGGATGAGTGTGAGTGCAGCAACAAGGATCAAATGGTGGAAATTGAAAAAGGGTAATTGTGAGGTGGAGTTCAGGGAAGAGTTAAGACCGGCACTGGGTGACAGTGAAGAGTTACCGAATAGCTGGGTAACTACAGCAGAGCTAGTAAGAAAGATGGCTAGAAAGGTGCTTGATGTGACATCTGGAAAGAGGAAAGAGGACAAGGAGACCTGGTGGTGGAATGAAGAAGTACAGGAGAGTATACAGAGAAAGAGGTTGTTGAAGAAGAAGTGGGATTGTCAGAGAGATGAATAAAGTAGACAAGAGTATAAGGAGATGATGTGCATGGCAAAGAGAGAGGTGGCTAAGGATAAGGCATATGAAGATTTGTATGAAAGGTTGGACACTAAGGAGGGAGAAAAGGACCTGTACCGATTGGCTAGACAGAGGGACTGAGCTAGTAAAGATGTGCAGCAGGTAAGGGTGATAAAGGATAATGAGGGAAATGTACTCACAAGCGAGGAGAGTGTGTTGAGCAGATGTAAAGAGTACTTTGAGGGGCTGATGAATGAAGAGAATGAGAGGGAGAGAAGGTTGGATGATGAGCGGATAGTGAAACATGAAGTGCAGTAAATTAGCCCGGAGGAAGTAAGGACAGCTATGAAGAGGATGAAGAATGGAAAGGCTGTTGGTCCACATGACATACCTGTGAAAGCATGGAGGTGTTTAGGTGAAATGGCAGTGAAGTTTTTAACTAGATTGTTTAATGAAATCTTGGAAATTGAGAGGATGCCTGAGGAATGGAGAAAAAGTGTTTTGGTACCGATTTTTAAGAATAAGGGTGATGTGCAGAGCTGTAGCAACTACAAAGGGATTAAATTGATCAGTCACAGCATGAAGTTATGGGAATGAGTAGAGGAAACTAGGTTAAGAAAGGAGGTGATGATTAATGATCAGCAGTATGGTTTCATGCCAGCAAAGAGCACTAGAGATGCAATATTTGCTCTGAGAGTGTTGATGAAGAAGTACAGAGAAGGTCAGAAGGCATTGCATTGTGTCTTTGTGGACTTAGAGAAAGTATATGACAGGGTGCCTAGAGAGGAGGTGTGGTATTGTATGAGGAAGTCGGAAGTGTCAGAGAAGTATGCAAGAGTAGTACAGGATATGTAAGAGGGTAGTGTGACAGCAGTGAGGTCTGCAGTGGGAGTGACAGATGTGTTTAAGGTGGAGGTGGGATTATATCAAGGATCAGCTCTGAGCCCTTTCTTATTTGCAATGGTGATGGACAGGTTGACAGACAAGATCAGACAGGAGTCTCTGTGGACTATGATGTTTGCAGTTGACATTGTGATTTGTAGTGAGAGTAGGGAACAGGTGGAGGAGACCCTGGAGAGGTGGAGATATGCTCTAGAGAGAAGAGGAATGAAGGTCAGCAGTACTAAAACAGAATATGTGTGTATGAATGAGAGGGAGGATAGAGGAATGGTGAGGATGCAGGGAGTAAAGTTGGCGAAGGTGGATGAGTTTAAATACTTGGGATCAACAGTTCAGAGTAATGGTGAGTGTGGAAGAGAGGTGAAGAATAGAGTACAGGCAGGATGGAGTGGGTGGAGAAGAGTGTCAGGAGTGATTTGTGACAGATGAGTGCCAGTAAGAGTGAAAGGGAAGGGTAGTGAGACCAGCTATGTTATATGGGTTAGAGACAGTGGCATTGACAAAAAGGCAGGAGTCAGAGATTGACGTGGCAGAGTTGAAGATGTTAAGATTTGCACTGGGTGTGATGAGGATGGACAGGATTAGGAATAAGTATATTAGATGGTCAGTCTAGGTTGGAAGGTTTGGAGACAAAGCCAGAGAGGCAAGATTACATTGGTTTGGACATGTGCTGAAGAGGGATGAAGAGTATATTGGGAAAAAGATGTTAAGGATGAAGCTGCCAGGTAACAGGAAAAGAGGAAGGCCTAAGATAAGGTTTATGGATGTGGTGAGAGGACATGCAGGTGGTTGGTGTGACAGAGCAAGATGCAGAGGACAGGAAGAAATGGAAACAGTTGATTCGCTGTGGTGACCCCTAATGGGAGCAGCTGAAAGAAGAAGAAGAAGAAGAGGGAAAAGAAAGTAAGCAAATGGATGCTGCTTGATAAATAAAAGTAAGTAAGCGGAGGGGAGGATGCTGCTTATTTGGTTAGGGTGAGCAGGGTTACTTTGCCCTAGTAAATGGTTATATGGATGTTCATGCTGTGATCAATAAATTAAAATGTTGTTCAATAATGTTATGTTTATGGAAGCTTAATAAAGCTTGTCAAATGTAATTTGGTGCTGTGTGTTTTTTGAAGGGGACTGGGACAAATTATTATGCTGCCTATATGCAGAGTGCATTTTCAATATTGTTCCTATTGTCTTATTAGACATCAAGTCTGTATATCTGTAGCTTCCCACTGTGTACATTTGTCTTGCTAATTGGTAGCATATCTCCCTTAAGTTATTCTTCACTCAGGAGTACTCTCCAGTGAAGAATAAAGTGCACTTCTAATCAGTTATAATAGTCATTTGTGCTACATGCAATATTCACCTGCTTATCGTGGTCCTTGTAATGTGATATGCTATTTACCATTTGTTGTATTTAATTAACCTCGCAAGTGAAGTGGACCTAGAAACCTTTTCAATCACAGCCCAGTCTACAAGGCAACATACAAACTACAATACACATTCACAGAGCTGTGATGAATGTGTGGTATTGCTTACTAAGTGACAGACATCATTCCTTAAGTTATTTCATTGAAATGTGTACATTTTAATTAAGCTATACAGTGTCTCCCTATTGATATATTGGCACTTGAAAAGACTGAAACCAGGGAGAAGCATGAATCTTGAAAATCACACTTCTCTTTAACCCCCCCTAAATTATATAGTTTATATATACCAACTCCAAGATTGTTATACCTCGGAAGAAAGGGAATATTCTGAGAAATGGCATCTCGAACTTAGTACATATAACTCCATTGTCACAGATACTCAGTCTCCTTATTTCAGGACTCATTCTATCAGGTCCCGGCATTACAAATGGTTACCGTACATGGCACCATTGTGTTTTATAATGGGTTAGAATTCCTTATGAACTTTAATTTGTACATAACACAAGCAAAGATGAGATTAGCCAAAAATGATCTCAAGATATTAGTTAATAAATAGGTATCACTAGGCTAGGAAGATAAAAACTGTTTAATCCAAACTCACAATGGCAACACTCCTGATTCCTTGTGTCTCAGTCAAAAGACCCACTAAGGAGAACCAGAGACTTATACTATACATTTAGCCATAATAACTGACAATTAGACAGCAAAAAGGAATCAATAAAACAGGAACACAATAAAGGAAGATTAAACCAATTAGACACGATTAAGTTTGAAAGGGTTCTAGTGAAATGATGGACAGCATCAATCCTTCACTGTTTAAACTGATTCTCCTGTTTATTACCCTTTTGAAAAGAACTAATATATATCAGTGTTAGGGTCAGGGTTAGCACCAATCACTAGAGAGGGCAGAGGGCTCAGAACAGACTTAGCCAGTTAAGTCACACTTTTTTTTGCTTACAATCTGTGTGAATTTTTTTTAGTAATACAGTGTTAAATGTTCTTTCACACAAACATTTTGAGATGTTGTTTCTCACTTTATCACACAGCTCCGCAGTTTCTATTCTAATAGTACTATGTAGTTAGTGATGTGGGGATGCTCCATATTTAATACATTATATGAGAAAAGTGTTTAATTCATAGAAAGGTCTCTAATTAACATACTTATAATTCTGTTTGTGATTAATTCATTATAAAAAAAATAAACTGCATTGCTGTCTCCGGGCTAAATGTAGGTCTTAAATAGGTAGAAATGCATTATTACATACAGGCTGAGTATGCTGTTTGTCTTAATGCATGACACCTCAGTTTGTTATATAAGAGCTAATACAAATGCAATTCCCACAAGGAAATATAAGACACATTGTCTGAATATCCAGACATGGTTATAATAAAGCTATGCAGTTGGTATCAGCAGTTTTTTTTTTTTACCAATGGGACCTTTGAGATGCATTTCAGTTGACTGAATATAAGACTGTACCTTGAAAGACTGTATAACAAACAGGTGATGTGATCACATTACTGATAAATGCTGTTCTGTACTTTGTCTAATGAAATAAGGAAATGGATTAATAATTTACTTATTAACTTGCTTTTAACAGGAAAACCCCCTTCCTCTCACATAGCAGTCATTGTCCATGCTGGTGTCGGACATCGAGGAGCTCTGATTATGTAGCCCAGGCAGGGGATCCAATGTCTGTCTGCCTGGGATGACATGAAACCTGGTTCAAGGCTCTGAGAGCACCCCAGCACTAACAGGTTTCAGACAACACCAAGAAAGGAGGGGGGTCCATATTCATAAAGGACACCTACACCTCAGGGGTGGTGGCAACGCGACGATGCATCGGAGACCATAAACATTGGAGGGATAAATGTATCTCAAAAACACCATCACTAGGTGACTTCTTCACTACCTAATATAGTCTAACTAGTCACCATCCCCACAAGAGGAGAAAACATACTTGATCTCATCATCATGCACAGGATCAGATCAGATCATAAACTAATCTCGCTGGAGGTCCCCCTCCCCCCCCCCCCCAAAAAAAAAAAAAAACAGGGAAAAAAAAACTTCTCAAAAGCCGATTTCACACTTCTAAAAACTAGTGTGGGCCCTTTAAGGCCCCCTGAGCCAGTGGTAAACATTACTCAAACCGCTCTGAATCTTACAAAACCTACCTACCTACCTGGGACTGCATGGATAAATGATGTGCAAATTACTGAACCCTACACATTGCCAACATACTGGCTGACAGGTTCAGTGCAAACTTCTCCCCCCCCCCAAAAGGAGAGATATCTATTTGAGGATTGTCCCCAAACATCTCCAACGCCCAGGTGAATCATAATGGAACTCATAAATAAAGACATAGGAACTTGCAGACTTTGGATCCCAACCCAGTTTGGCTTTGTCAAAGGCAGATCCTGCCACTTTTAACTGACTTTTTTTTTTTGAGACACAAGCAAGGCCATTGATGAGGAAAAGGCAGTCCACAGCCTACCTCCGACCTGGCAGCAAAGGCCTCACAACACAACCCCACTCAGGTATCATCTGGCTAAGTGACAGAAACCACAGGGTCAGAGAGTTGCTGAGCCATGTCAGACTCCACAGGGCTCAGTCCTGGTCCACTCTTGTTTGCATCTACTCTTTCTAGTAGTTAGGAAAACCTTCTATATACCCCCCACTGATCATGAAGGGATTCACATCTAGATCAAGGGTCTCAAAATATGTAGTATGCTGCCCGACTGAAAGAACATGGATGGGAGATCGCAGATATACCAGGAATTACTTCAGCATAGTTTTATTTCAAACTAAAGGGGGTGTAAGCCTGAACCTATAGGTAAGCACAGGGGCTTCCCTCCCTGAAAAAATTGTTTTTTTTCCCTTCTTCTATTCAAAAACTTCACAATGCTGAGTACGCATGTAACAAGCACATTACTCAGCTTCCTGGTTCTGATATTTGTTTGACAGGAATTTGTGAACTGGGTTGTGCAGGTTTGAGGACTAATATCACATAATTGTTTTTGCTTTTTATACTAAGGAATGAAACAGAAAGTGTTGTGCAGTCATTTGTGTTGTACTTCTAGTAATACCCGTTCCCTCAGAATTTCTGATCATGCAGTATCATTATGATGAAACTGCTCTTATTGTTAAACACCTGTAGTTTAGGAGATATTTGGCCAGTCCATTCCTGCTGGGATACACAGATTAGCATAGCCTTGGTATGCACTACTAATATTCTAGGATTCATTTTTTGGGGAGATGGATAAGAGGGTAGTGCAGCAGCTAGGAATGAAAATGCATTGCAACAGCAGTGAAACGCATGTTCTAAGTCATTGGGTTCAAGCTTATCATGTGACTCAGAAAAATAATACTCTATTCTGTGATACCATAAAGCACAGTCCTTGCAATGAGGAAAAGAGGAATTTCTTATAAATACATTACCAAAGGCAAAAACCTGTTTAGCGAAACTGTAATATGCACTTAACTTCAATTTGTAAGGCAAGGAAAACCCTAGGCATCCCTTGCTAACAATGATCTCCATTAGTCCTCTGTGTGCTTAGAGCTGAAACTTGTATGTCTACTGTGCTGCTCAGATTGCATTCTCTGGATTTATAATCAAAACATAAACTTAAACATCTAATCATAACTGTATTTTTGTAACACGATTCCCACTTGCAAGTGCTGCTCAAGGACTGTAAAAAGGAAAAACTAGTTGATGTGGAAGAGATTTTCAGATAAGGTAAACTGCAAACAGCTCTAAATGTCTGAGATGTACTTTTACAGTCTTTTAGGAGTGGAGTTATTGAAATAAATCATTAATATTAAGTAAAACATACTAGAGTTATAATAAACAATACAAATTATAGCTCTGTAATGTGTTATCACATCCTTTCCATGACACCTCAGAAAATACAATTGCTTCCTTCATAAAGTTATAATCTTCCATACAACAAAAATTACTTTTCTACTTGGTAGACTAAATTATCTGTGCATTGACTATTAAACTATGCCATATATAGCAATCAGGCAGATAAAACAACATTTAGATTTAATAAACATTAATACAGACTTCATAATTATTAGTAATGCTGAACATACTGTAAAAGTTTTATCTAGGGACTGAAACATGCCGCACATCATCCTGGCAAACATCTCCTCTAACCTTGATAAGCTAAATGTTTCTCACCCAAAACACATACAATTTTTGCTCTGATAATTATGATGTGATGTTCCTTGTACAGCATACCAGATATAAAAGAAAAAAATGAGACCATCTTGAAAATGTTTTCAAATGGTGTCCAAGACAATCATCTAGCTCAATATTACTTCTGTGTTGGAAAAAACGATAAATACAGGTTCTGTAAAACACAAAAACACAACTGGAGACAGCTGCACATCTTGTTGCTTGTGTAATATAATCATGACATTTGCCCTGTATACTGAAAGGTGCAATAGCGTGGCAAGACTGCTGCACTGGAGATTGTGCAAACACAACAAACACTACATCGCAGAAACAACTGAGAAGCACTGGAAACATGAACCACAAAGCATTATACAGAATGATGAGGTATATATCACATGGGATTACCCATTACCAGCAGTTTAAAAGATGGATGTAAGAAAATAATAGTTCATGGAAAAAATTACTACAGTCAGTGATTACAGTATCTTACTTGCAGATAGACAACAAGCCATGAAATACTAGGTTTTCCAAGCAGAAATGAGAGTGATGTGAAAGAAAGACAACCAGACAGTTCCAATGGTAGTAGGAGCAACAGGTCTAAAAAAAAAAAAAAAAAAAATAGTAATATAAATACCACCTTGGGTCACCCCAGAAAAGAGACTACTAGTGTAGTGGCACTAACCTGCTTGACAAAAGGATAAATACATGAACTATGAATTTTGAACTACAGAAGGAGGCAATTTTAGGTACATTGTAGCTGCTATGAAGAGCACTCTTAGCCAACATCAAAGACAGAAATGGTACTAATTTCATGAACTCTAATCAAAGCCTGACTTAAGAATGGGGTCTATTCTTTGTGATGGTATTAAAAACTCAAAAACACTTGGAAAAAGTAAACCATGAGATACCCATCCTTGGCAATCTATAGGTGAATCATTCGTGACCCTCTGCAAGACGTGAAGCAACTGTACTGATAAGCTCATCAGTGTGAGACATAACTGTACTGTAAAATTCTACAAAGTAGAGTTACAAAGTTGACAAATTGCTAAATAAAAAATGAAACAAATTCTTCAAATTTTACCCAAATCAGTGCAAGGAAGTTAATGTTAACTAACTCCATCTATAAAAAATAACTCACTAAAATAATCAAAAGAAGCAAAATTTAATTTAAGGAAAAGCTCACTATCAGGGTAGCTGACATTAATAATATATTCCACAGTCACACAGAGAAAATGAATGGGAAGTCATAAGAAGGTAGGTTAGTTCAGGGGATTAAGACCGTCAGCTGTTAACACATTGTGTCCTGTGGTACATTTGATTTCTTCTACCATCATTTGCTTGCTTTGTGACCTTGTGCAAGTCATTTAAGCAGACAGTGCTTTGGGGCAACTGGAGAATTAGGCCAGGTTGCTCAAGGGTTTCTTGGACTGCATGCATAGTAACTATTTATGAACTATTATGGTAGAACAAATCTGTACATATAGTACTAAAAACAAGGCTTGTGCCCATGTGGGAGGAAAGTATAGTTTGGACTGATCTAGACAGAGTTACTGTTGCAGGGCTCTGTTTAGGGCATTTTGATTGTGTTTATACCAGTTTGTGTTTGTTTGCTCAAAGCTGCAGTGAGTTAGGCCTTCTGCCCTTGATCTACTGTTTCCCAAATATCTGTAGAGAGACTACAAAAGATTAAGTGCTTATTTTCAACTGTTTTCTGCACATTCTGATTAAAACAATATTTGCTGCATATCTGTTTGTTTAAACTGTGCAACTACATTTTCTTGTACTTTTTAGATTGTCTGTTAGTTTAATTCCTCTCACAATTCTAATTACTGTTCATCTGCTTGTTTTGTTCATTTTACTTGTTTGCTGCAATTGAAAAACACTAGCATAAACTAGGTTCAGGTTTTTGCTGAATCTAGTACTGTTTGTGACCTTTGAGCTTATAAAACAGTTAATCCTTTGTCTAGAGAGGCTTCCCTGTGCCATCCTGTGAGGAAGGTACAGTTTAGACTGCTCTAGCTACAGTTACTGTTGCAGGGCTCTGTTTAGGGTGTTTTGATTGGATAATTTGAACTTTTAACTGTTTCCTGTTTTTCTTCTTTAAAAGACCTATGTGTGAACTGGTTTGTGCTTGTTTGCACCTGTTTGCGCATCATGCAGCATCACACACTACTGCGCAGAGGGATTGTAGGTTACAGATGCCTGCTCTCTAGCCTCACAAATATTACCTAAAACAGAGCTCTTCATTACTAAACCTGCTAATACCTGCCCCTGCCATATTCCCTCTTCAACTGTTATAGCCAGACCAAGATTATTCCTGGAACCATGAACTGTCAGTTTTCCTCCTTTTCTCTTACCAGCCTGGTTGACATGGGTTTACTGAGGTTACTCAGGGACTGCCACATGTACACTGGCAACCCACTTCTTCTAAATCATTTCTTTACCATTTGTGAGAGATGCACTTGCATTATGAATCTGGAACCACAACTCTCTCGCAGAATAGATAGCAATGTAGAGCTGGTTGACAGCCCACCTACCACAACTCCTATTCATGACACACAGCATATACATAGACCAACATATGCAGAGGTAATCACAAAAAAATATACCTAAACACCAGAGATCTCCAAAACACATACATACTAAACCAACCATAATGATCATAACACCCAAAACATACAATACATATAATGCCACAAGCACAAGTCTCTCACCATCAAAGCCCATAAGGCAATGTACATTCACTTCAAATATTTTAGTCACAGGATACTTTATAGTGAGACACACAGATGTCCCCATCACCAGGTTGAACAAGGAGAAAGTTATGGTCAGCTGTCTTTCTTGTGCTAGGATTTATAAGATCACGCAGACACACAAGTCTTTCAACAAGTACCATTATGATTCGGTATTAGTACATGTTGGTGTGAATGACTTGAGACATACCTCCCTCGATTACATGAAGAGAGACAAGATTGAGCTCTCTAATTATGAGTCACAAGCAGGTATGTCCCAAGCCTTGAGCAGCATATTACCCTTGCCTAGGATGATACCACAACATAAAGAGAAAATCATTGACTCCAATAATTGGCTTAGTTTTTGGTGTCATTCTAAGGAGATCCAGATTCTGTCAGCCTGGGATGACATGATGGATAGACCTCGATGCTTTGCCAGAGATTGATCTTCCTCTGTCACCCCTAGGATTTCGCTTACTGGAAAAGGTTCTTGCCACCCTCATAGTGCCTTTTTTAGGTAATGTCACAAGGATAAAATTCCCAACATAAAAATTTCATCAAAAAGCAACCTCAAGGTTATGCTGCTAGAAGTCGTAGCATGAAACTGCACTCACTGGAAGTAGTCCTCACCTTGGAAGACACTAACATCTGTGCAGTCATGGAGACCTGGTTCAAGGCAGTGTAGAGCACCCCAGTCATACCAGGTTACATCTCCTACAACACATTCAGAATATGAATGGCAGATGTAAAAACTAAAGGAGGTGGTACATCAATATTCATTAAAGATAAATACACCTCCAGATTGGCTAAACAGTATGATTCCCTGGAGACACTTCAGGTGCAACTAACTGTTGGTAGGACACCTACTTAAGTCTTTGCCAGCAACAGAACCACCACTGTGAATTAGGACACCCGCTCTGCCTACTTGGATCTACTGGAATCCATTAAGATACATCCGAGCACCATGGTTCTGGGTGATTTTAATTAACCATCCATTGACTGGGTAAATTGCTCATGCTCAAACTCACTTGCTCAAAGGTTCCTCGAGTCCACTTACTCCAATGCCATGGACCAGTTGGTGGACACCCCAACTAGGGGCAACAGAATGTTGGATCTGGTGCTTACCAATTTGGGAGACCACTGTAGCGCCCCCCACTGTGAGGTCTTCTCTTGTCAGATCTGACCACACATCAGTCTTTTTTGAAGTAACTATCATTCTGGACCCCCACCTAGCAGCAACTAAGCTAAAAAATGTCTCCAAAGCAGATTACTTCCTTCTAAGGGATGGTATAAATAGCTTCACTGCACCTACTCCTCAGATGGAATTGGCAACTATGCCGAGTCCCACACCAATGATTTTTACAAACAGCTGTATAACTGCATTGACATGGTTGTACCTGATAGGACCAAAACAAGCTCTTCAAGGAAAAGTAAACCTGCCTGGTGGACAACTGCCATTAACAGGCTTTACAATAAAAGGAAGAAATTGTTGTCCAAAAGTAAGAGGGAGCATGCCCTTAACTGGAAATACTCCCTCCTCAGATTAAATAAGCAAATAAGACTTCTTATAAAGTCCTCCAAAGCAAACTATGAATCCAATTTAGCATCCTCAACTAAGGACAACCATAAGGCATTCTTTAGTTACATCCGTAGCTTCAAAGGTAAGACCCATATTTGTGCCGAACTGGTAATAAATTATACCACATACGCTGAGCCTGTGGACATAGCAAACCTGTTGGCTGACAGGTTCTGTGAAAGCTTCACTCCCCTGTCCCCACCACACATACCCCATGACATTCCTTCCACCTGTCCCCCACCATGTATCTCTAGAGAACAGGTCATGAATGCCCTCTCTAAGGCCAAAAACACAGCATCTATGGGACTTGATAACATTACAGGTTGTGTCCTATATGGGCTCCAGCAAGAATTAGGAACACTGTTGGGTACTCTTTTCAATCATGGTTTAAGCACTGGTCTCATCCCAACTGAATGGAAAATGGCCACAGTTATCCCCTAGCACATGGGTGGTGCTTTCACTGACCTGGGGAACTATAGACCTATTAGCCTGACTAGCCTTATCTGCAAGGCCATGGAGCGAATCATCATAGACCTTATCAACAAAAATATAGGTAATCTTCAAACACTTGATCCTACTCAGTTTGGATTTGTCAGAGGGAGATTGTGTCTATTAAACCTGGTGGACTTCTTTAAGACAGTCACCAGAACCCTAGACAAGTGGAAAACTATGCATACACCCTTCCTGGACTTGGCCAAGTTGTTTGACCCTATCCCCCACTCAGGCATTATTGACAAAGTCAACCAGCTAGGTATCAATCCTTATATTATTAGGTGGGTCGCTGACTGTCCATTGATAGAACCTATAAAGTCAAAATAGGGGAATTCACCTCCAACAGCAGACCCATAAACAGTGGTGTTCCACAGGGATCAGTCCTGGGACCTCTACTGTTGGAATGTGTTTCTCCAAAGTACAAGCAAAAACTAAAGGTCTGTGGCTGACAAAGTTTGCTGATGACTCCAAATTGGGAGTGGTCATAGAATTCCCAAATGATGTCATCATCCTACAGGAGGGTCTTATGCAAACAATGATTTGTGCCAAAGTCACGGCCTTAAACGCAATGCAAAAAAATGTATTATCATCCCTTTCAGTAAGAGTGAGGTTCCTGCTAACTACCACATCAATAGAAACACTCTAAACGCAGTGATGAGAGACCAGGGCACACAGGTTGACAGCAACCTTACCTATGATCACCATGTCTCCACAGTGGTAAGAAGGGCATTCTGTATTGTTCTTCTCATAACTAAGGGCATTGCCTCCAGGAAAAAAAATAAGTTATAACATCCCTGTGCTCTCCCCTCATCAGGCCAATAATTTAGTACAACACCCCTATTTGTATGTACCTTTCCAGGCACCTGCAACAATTGGAGATACCACAGAAGTTCCTCACAAGGAGAATTCAAGGTATTCAGCATCTGTCCTGTGTGGATCAAGGGTAATCACTGTCACTTTACTCCATTCCATACAGACTATTCAGAGGTGAACTCTGCCTTGCATATAATGCACTCTCTGACTCTGCCTTATTGGAAATGCAGCATATCCTTAAGTCCAATGGCTCACAGATTTCTCACTCTAAAGACCTTAACCTGGTATCTGACATTAATAGAACCTGCTGCAGGGACAGATTTGTCTCCCAGAGGTGGAATAAACTCCCAATTCATGTCAAGCAGAACACCTCTTTGGCCCTCTTCAAGTACAATCCAGACGACTGGATGGGTAGCCATAAATTTATCCTGGGGTTCCACTTGTGTCTGTCTTGGAGAGGAGCAATAGGTGCTGATTATGGAAACAAGGGCAGAACTTGGCTAGGCTTGTAACAGCCCTAGGGCCATTAGCCTAGTAACTTCTAATGGTGCTATGATCCTTTGAGGTGTGTTATTTATTACCCATACATGGTTTTGAGTTTGATGCACAACGCATTTTCTAATAATAGTATCCACACATTTTAAGTTCAGGGAGGGTTACAAAGCAAACAAGAAAACCAAAAGGCTCACGTAGTGTCTTGTATAAATAATGGGTATCCAAGCAGTGACTCACCCATATAGCATTACAGCAGTCAGTAAATGATTACAATTAATTGGAAGCAATGTTCAAATGGATGCATGTAGTTCTTTTCAACTATGATTTTACCAGTGTGGAGTATTTTGAAGGTGTCGGTTATGTAAAGTATTGATTGACCACAAATAAAATCACCTACTTTCATCACCCAGTAGTAGCTCTGGCTTCTATCTTGTGTAGATACCTTGACCTGAAGTTTGATAGTTGCCTCTGAAACCCCTGTTGTTAATACAACACAAGTTTCATGGTCATGGCTTGTATGCATTATTTAGAAAAAAAGAAATCACCTTTGTGGTGGTTTCCTAGCAGAAAAGAAAACATGCTCTTGGGGGGAAACAGGTATTTAGCTATCCAGTGACTCCTTGCTGGTCTAGTGGCAGTGACAAAAACATAGAATCAGTGTTGTCCTGGGATCAATCCTCAGACAAGGGTCAGAGTTTTCACTGAGTTGTAAGTACAATACTCGGATAATGGTTTGCACAGTATATTGTATGTTTGTGTGTTAAAAAAGCAAACAAGCAATCAAAAACTCACCTTTATGGTGCTTTCCTAGATAAAAAGGAAAAAATGTTTTTTGGAGAGTTAAGGTGCCTAAGCTCTGACACCCATGCAGATGGACAATACAGTTACGACTACTGAATCCTACACAATTGCACTTTATAAGCACTTACATGAGTGCATGGATCCTGCTATCCCAAACAGAACCAAGACGCTATCTTCCAAAAAAAGGAAGCCAATCTGGTGGTCTCCTGCCATAAACAAACTGTACAACAGAAGGAAGAAACTCTTGCAAAAGAGAGTAAAATCCCACAAGTGGAGGAGCTCCCTGGTCAGCCTCAGTAAGAAGCTGTGATCCCTGATAAAATCCTCCAAAGCTAGTTACGAAAACAAAATTGCCACTGATTCTAAAGACAACCACAAAGCATTCTATAGCTATGTCAAGAATCTCAATGGCAACACTCAGATCTGCTTTGAGTTACAGCACAATGGCACTAAATATACAGACCCAACTGATATTGCCAACATCCTGGCAGATAGGTTCAGTGCTAACTTTACCCCCTCTCACCCCTAAAGAGCCCATCTCTATACTGGAAGAATGCAAAGTTCCTGTAATCATGGCTGCACAGGTAAAAAACACACTCTCCAAAGCCAAGAACACAGCATCCATGGGACCAGACAGCATCCCAGGCTGCATTCTACATGAACTACAGAACGAACTGGCACCCCACCTAAGTACCATGTTCAATCATAGCCTCACCTCAGGCGTTGTGCCTGCTTAATGGCGCACAGCAATGGTTATCCCACTCCACAAGGGGGGAGCCACCACGGACCCCAGGAACTACCGCCCCATTAGCCTGAAGAGCCTGGTCTGCAAGGCCATGGAACGTATCATCATGGAACTTATAAACAAAGATATTGGTAATCTCCAAACTCTGTATCCCATGCAGTTCGGGTTTGTAAAAGGCAGATCATGTCTCCTAAACCTGATAGACTTCTTTGAAGCAGTCACCAAAGCCGTAGACAAGGGTAAGGTGGTTCACACAGCCTATCTAGATCTTGCCAAGGCTTTTGACACCATCCCCCACTCTGGAATTATAGATAAACTCACTAAACTAGGTATAAATCCTTATGTCACAAGATGGGTTGCCAACTGGCTCACTGACAGAACCCACACTGTGAAAGTAGCAGACTCCAAATCCGACTTCAGACCAGTGACAAGTGGAGTACCACAGGGTCCAGTCCTGGGTCCTCTCCTGTTTGGTATCTACTTCTCTGAAGTACAGGCTAACACAGAAGGTCTTTGGCTAATGAAGTTCGCAGATGACTGCAAACTAGGAGCCATAATCGAAACTCCTAACGATGTGGACATCCTACAAAAGGGCCTCACTGAGACAGATGCCTGGTGTCAAAGCCATGGCCTCAAGCTCAATGCCAAAAAGTGCATTGTCATCCTCTTTGGTAAAAACTCTGTACCCATGAACTACAACATAGGCGGTAGTATACTTAATACTGAAAGTGTGATAAGAGACCTTGGGACACAGGTGGACAGTAGTCTTTCCTTTGATATTCACATTGCCACAGTAGTCAGGAAATCCTTCTATGAGGCACACCTCATCACAAAAGGTTTCTCATCCAGAAAAAAAGAGGTCATTGTTCCCCTCTACTCATCACTCATTAGACCCATTATAGAGTACAATGCCCCTTTTGGTATGTACCTCACAAGACATCTACAACAACTGGAAAGGCCGCAGAAATACCTCACAAAGAAGATTACCGGCCTCAAACAGATGCCCTACACAGACCGTTTCAAAAAACTCCAGCTTTACTCCGTCGCATATCGCCTACTCAGAGGTGATCTCTGCCTAACATACAAAGCTATGTCAAACCCAGAGCTGTTGGACATGCTCCACTTAAAGAAATCTCAATCCCTCCGAGCTACACGCTCTAGGGACCTAAACCTTGTCACCACATTAAACAGAACATGCCGGAGGGATAGATTCCTGTCCCAGAGACTTCCCATACTCTGGAATAAACTACCTATCTATATCAAACAAAGCTCCTCATTAGCACTATTCAAGAAAAATCTTGATGATTGGATGGGAAATAGGAAATTCACCCCGGGGATCACCTCTGTGGCTCTGCTCGACAGTGGCACAGGAAAATAATTTTCTTGGGTGGCAAAAGCCAGGGTACCTTTTTGGCTGGGCTTGTATAGGCCCCAGGGCTGATAGCCTAGTACCTACCTATGAACCTATGAACCTAACTAGCCAAAGAATCCTTTTTTGTCCAGTGGAACTGACAAATGCACAGATAGAACCCACTTAGTCAAAATAGGAGAAGCCACCTCAAGCAGTCGACCTGTAATGAGCGGTGTACCCCAGGGATCAATCTTGGGGCTTATGTTGTTTTGGATATGCTTTTCTGAGTTGCAGGCCAAAACCAGTGGACTTTGGTTGACCAAGTTTGCAGATGACTGCAAGCTGGGTGCTGTCATCAATTCCCCTAGTGATGTGGACATCCTTCAAGAGGGTTTCATCCAAATGACTGGTGCCAGAAACATGGCCTCAAACTGAATGCCAAAAAATGTATCATCATCCACTTTGGGGAAAGAGACTTCCGCACAAATTATCACATTGATAATAAGGTCCTAAGCATGCAATCAGTTGTGAGGGACTTAGACATCCAGGTTGATAGCAATATTGACCACAATATTGCCTCCGTTGTACAGAAAACTTTCTACATAGCCCACCTCATTAGTAAGGGTATCTCGTCCAGGGAAAAGATGGTCGTAACATCCCTGTATTCTTCCCTTATAAGACCCATTATTGAGTACAATACCCCTTTCGGCATGTACCTCACAAAGCACATGCAGCAGCTGGACAGACCACAGAGGATCCTCACCAGGAGAATCCAGGGCCTCAAGCATCCACCCTACAGATATAGGCTAAAGGCTCTGTCCCTCTATTCAGTCTCCTACAGACTCCTCAGAGATGACCTCTGTTTGGCATACAAAGCAATCTCAGACCCTGCCTTGATGGGACTGCTGCATATCCGGATGTCAAGTTCCACTCGAGTAACCCACATGTGCGACCTCAATCTGGTCTGTGACATCAATAGGACTTGTTGGTGGGACAGATTTGTGTCCCAGAGACTCCCCCTTCTGTGCAATAGACTCCCTCTCCACATCAAGCAGAGTACCTCATTAACTCTTTTTAAGTGCAACCTGGATAACTGGATGGGGAACAGAAAATACACCCCTGAGATTCCACCTGTGTTCCTGCTGGACAGTGGCATAGGGTGCTGACTTGTTGAAACAAGGGATAAATTCTTGGCTAGGCCTGTAAGGGCCTCAGGGTTAATAACCTAGTAACTTCCTATGATCCTACGATCCTATGTGGGGGTCCTGGGTTCAGTCCCCAAACAAAGGTTAGAGTTTTACTTTCCTGCTGAGTTGTTTTACACAATACTAGGTTTATAGCTTGGACTGTGTTAGATGTTTGCATGTTTAAAAAATAAAATCACCTTCATTGTGATTTCCTATTTGAAAGGAAAAACTGCTCTTCAAAGAAACCAGGGACATAACTGTCCAGAAGCTCCTTGCTAGTTCAGTGGAAGAGACAATTGCACATAACACAGGGTGTCATGGGTTTACTCCCCAGACAAAGGTGAGATATATGTTTTTCCTGTTGAGCTGACTCTATCAAATAGGGTTTAGTCATTTCATACCCGGTAATTTATTCCATAAAGGGGATTTATCCCCTCTCTCACTCACCTGTCTAGCCACATCAAAAGCAAACTACTGAGAAACAATTACATAAATACTTATTATTATTTTTACTCCATCTGGATCCTCATAAACTCCCTATCCTTATTCTGATCCACTTTCTTATGCTTAAATTAAGGGTACACTATTAACTTATTACCCCATATATGGTTCTAGTACACATCTGTATACTTATACTCTTAATAGGTTACCAAGATGTTAAATTCCAGTATCAAAAGTGACAACTGCCATTACCTCAATGATATATTTTCCATTATAAAGTATTCCATTCTGTGCATTTTCTTCCTTGCATGGATTTACAATATTTTGATGTATTACATGTTACATAAAGTCATTCCTTATATTGTTTTTTCTTCATTGTATTTGAGTGCCTTGATACATTTTGTCATGTGTTTGCTTTATCTGACTTGTGCTCAGTTGTGAAATGTCCTATGTGCTTTGCACCTAGGTCATTGCTGTAAAGGGACCTAGGGCTAGGTCACCCATCCAGTTAACAAACACAATAAATAGATATCTGTCACCTTTTGTTTTCCTGCCATCTCAGAAGATATTCTGCAGCCCCCATTTAATTCCTTAGCTACTTTCCATGTAGCAGTTGTTGTTGTTTGTCTTTTCGGCTTTTCCCAGTTAGGGGTCACCGCAGCAGAACTCCGGTCTGCTAATGATTGGCAGTAGATTTTTATGGTGCCGAGTTGCTAGCCCAATGCCCGACCTTCAGCGAAGGCACACCCATTCACGCATGTCTTTCAGAGGCCACTCGACTGCAGGGAGGACATGCAGACTCCACACAGAAGGCACTCCAGCCGAGAATCGAACAGGAGAACCACTTGCTGTGAGGCAACAATGCTACCGTTGTACCACCGCAGCTTCGTATTTGCAAATAATACTGTAGTATATAGGAAAACAAAAATTAGTTACAGAACTGAATGCAGGTGAGAGGTTCACGTGTAGTTCTTTTGGTAGAAGTCTAACCATCTCTGCTGAACATCGATAACCATTTGAGTTGCCACACATAAGTGATATCATTCCATAAATAAATTGTCTTCATTTTTAATCTGTCATCACAAAACTTGAGCCAGAGTGATGTTACCACACAGTGCAAACATTTGGTCAAGCTATAGTCATTGAGAGCTGTAGTGGAATGGAAACTGAATGTCTGAGGTCCCAAAGACCAATGTGAACAACATAAAATGGATGTTGATGAAGAAACAAAAATGATATCAATGATTATCATAAATCATTATCAGGATGCTACCAGTGGTGGCTAGGTTCTTTTATTTTCTAAACTAGGTACCCAAGAAATAGCTAGGAATGGTGGAGGAGCAGTGCATATCATGACTACATCTGGCAAAAATTGTTGCTGTAGATTAATGCTGTTGGTTGGCATGGCCACACAGTGCAGGCATGATTCTACAGTGACTGACATACATCACTATAGAGGAGAAAGACACCAGAAATAGTGGTCTTTCTCAAATACACTAGTGAGGATGACCCACCCAGCTATAACACTGAGGGGCGTGCATTCAGATCTGGATGAGTGAACTAATGTTGTTACCCCTGCATATGTCACACATTGTAGGCTAGACTAGAACAATAACTGTATGTCTATTCTAATAGATACACATTTGCATCATGTTTCTTGAGAAGATCAGCCAGACAGTGATTTTACATTACACATATTGCCCAGGTTAGACATGACTGGTGGTAGATGCATTATTCCACAAATAAACAAATCATCTCTGCTGCATTTCTGAGACTGAGGATTTATTCTGTGTGATCACTGATGACATAAGTTAGGCCTTTTGTAATCTGCTGGGTTTCACAGCTACAATGTACATGGACATTATATTGCAATGATGCATATTATTCAGATGTACATGACTAATGTGACCTTTTCTGAGGAACCAGTGGGTGTCAAACATATGCCAGGTAAAAGATCATGGACTCTGCCAGGGTATCACACATATGCATATGTCCTATGGTGCCATCTACATTATAGATTATCTTGCATTTCAGAATATGGTAGTGCTTTTGATTGATGTTAGTGTTACCTTCAAGTATAATTGTGCATTTATGGCTACATGAATGGGGGCTGTTGTTTCACATATTGCATGTAGAAATGTGATGACTTAAAACTGCTGCAGTTATCTATCTCCCCTGCTCTCATAGCGAGCAAACTATGTTCCCCAATCTTGGTATTGCTACTATGAACAAGACGAGGATTGTTGGTGTGTAGCAGCCTTACCTCCTTGAGTTGAGTTTCTTTCTTAATTTCTTTTTTAAGCATAAGCAGGCCAGATTTTGGCAAAGTTTCATGCTTAGAAGACAATGCTAGCAGGCCACATGTAGCCCATTAATCAGGATACGGAGGCCCTGCAAGGGAAAAACTAAAGGTGATCCTTAATGAGCTTTGAAATATGTCAAAAACAGGAATTCCTAGTGCTCTGCAGACTTTGGGCTCCCTGGTATGGGATTGCCATGAAGTGGCTGCTAACATATGTGGTCTGCTAATTCTGCAGATCATCCCCTAATGATTCTCATCTACCATGCACATGCCTTATTTTACCTAACATGTGAAGTCCTAAAATATCAGACACTGTCATCACTGTGCTCATGATCAAAGTTTCTACATTTCTGGTGTCTACTGCAAATGCCATGATCTAAAAATCCCACTTGCTATGAATGGTGCCCACACCAGCTCTTTTTGGGCATCCACTTCCAATATTTATTTTATAGCTTACATAATTTGACTTTTTCCTGCTTTGGTTAGAATACTGTTATGATTAGAGGAGTAAGAATAATTAAAAAGTTTGGAATTTGTTTGGCTTTATAATTTCATATGCAATATATTCTTTTTTTTTCATTTAAAATATTTAGTTAACATATTGAATAAATGTGGCAGTGCTTTTCAAAACATAATACATTTTTGTTTTACTATCCATACATTCAATATTTTTGAGTCACATACAATTCCTATAGCATCAGCATAAATAGCTGCACCCATCTATAGAGTTTACTAGGCAAGTAGGTAATGAAAGTAGGTTGCCAGGCCTTAATTCTGTATCAAATACACACACACACACACACACACACACACACACACACACACACACACACACACACACACACACACACACACACACACACACACACATTTGACATGTAGAGAATTTAGAGTTACCAATCCACATACCACATGTCTATGGGATGTAGGGAAAAACTGCAGTACCAGAGAAAACCCAGCTGATCATAGGGTGGACATGTAGATTCCTCACAGAAGCTGATTCAGCTGAAAACCGAACAGCAGAACATGTTGCTTTGAAGTAACAATGCTACTCACAGCACCACTGTATTGCCTTTTTTGTAACTGTACTGGTTGACATTTTCTTTTTTAAAGTAACCTGCTAAGGATTACCATTCTTTTTGCAAGTCATTTGTAACCATTTATATCTTAAAAACAATTGACTGAGTTCTGAACTTTGGTTTTGATTTGTATGCCAAAAGCTGATGTACTAGCTGAATGTATACATCTTTACCTGAAATGCCAGGTAATAGATGTAAAATGGACAATACTAGAAAAGAAGCAAGAGGCGCCATAAGATGCCTAGCCATATACACCTTTAAGTCGACATACTTAATGTTACTGTCACCCTTTTCAAGTACATAGTAGTGCTCACCTCCCAAATCAAGTAGGGCCATACAAAACAACACTGGTGTAAATTTTTGACTACCAATCTAATTGGCCATGCAAAATAACACTGGTGTAAACTTTTGTCTACCAATCTAATTGGCCATACAAAATAACACTAGTGTAAATTTGAATGGGCCTAGCATGATTTAAGCCACCTCAGAGAAGCCTACAAAGAACATGGAAGGCATGCTAATTTAGTGAGATAGATGAAGGTTTTAAGGTCTTTAATTTTCTAGTTTATTGCATCAACTTTTATTACCTAAGGTGATGTTGTTACCTGCATAGATCAAATATGTTTTTGATTTTCTTAGTAAAATTAAAAATGTACAGCTTAACATGAATATGCATTTTATTACTTTGGATGTTAAGAGCCTGTATTTAATTTAATTACTCATGCTTTTGGTATTGAAGCAGTTAGGTTTTTTCCTTGGTGAATCTCCTGCCACAGAATATGTTGTGGAACTTTTGTCTTTTTGTCTCAGTAACAACATTTTTTGAGTTTACTGGAGAAGTTTACCAACAAAGATGAGGCATGGCTATGGGGACAGCATTTTCTCCCTCATATGCTAACCTCAGTATGGGGTTATTTGAACATGAATATATATATATATATATATATATATATATGTATATATTGATCTTTATTTTATTTTTAATATGTCAAGTATTATGCCTGTTTTATTGATGACTTGATTTTTTTGTGTGTTGGGGGAGAAGATAGGTTGGATGAATTTACAGAGACTATACAGTCTAATAGATTTAATTTGACATTTGATGGCATACAAAAGGGAAAATCAGTCTCTTTTTTGGATGTTGAATTGGATATTTCTGGACAATATGGACTACATACTAAAGTACATAGGAAATTTGATGGGAGTATACAATATTTGAAAGCTTCTAGTTGTCATCCCCCTACACTATTGAAGCTTTGTCATATGGGGAAATGATATGGATTAGTAGGTTATGTAATGATTCTATAGAACTTCAAGATGATATTTTTAAAACTTGTTCTATGTTTGAACGTAGGGGTTATAGCAGGTCCATTATTAACAGAGCTATTACTAAGGTTCGGAATAGAGAGAGGGGATGTTACCCAATCTTTAATGGGGCTGGTCCCCTATTAAATGGAGTTCAGACTGATATTTGTTTTGTCACTATCTACAGTTGTTTTAGTGAGCTTTTGATTGGTTTGGTGAAATATTACTGGGAGTATATGCAATCCAGTAGAGATTCCCAGCAATGGTTACCTGATAGGAAAAGGTTTAAAATATTTTTTATTTAAAGGGAAGTTTGTTATGCCCCCTGCTAGTTTATATAATATGGGGTTGAACCCCGGTACTCATGTCTGTGGGAAATGTAAGGCATGTAAACATATTGTTAACAGTTTTGTAAATATTAATGGGCGTAGGTTTATAGTTAAGGACTTTTTTAGATATGATACTGTTGGCATAATTTATGCCCTTAAATGTCCATGTGATAAGTTTTATACTGGCCAGTCAAAAAGGGCATTTAAAATCAGAGTCTTAGAACACATGTGAGACATAGAACATTTTAAAGACTAGTTCTGTGGCAGTTCATTTTCATCAAGTACATCAGGGCTCTTCAGTGGGTATACAAGGGACTATTTTAGAAAAAATGTAATATGTTTCTACTGATACATGTTTTAGGAACAGACTTTTGCACAAAGAAGCTATTTATATACTTAAATGTGATACATTAATACCAAAAGGTATGAATTCTGAGCTTAATTGGAGATTTCTCCTTTAATGAGAATGTGACTTTTTAATTGGTATTTGTATTGCGTAATTAGATGCAGTACATATATATTGATTGTTTTGTTTGATGTGTATTCTCCTTGAAGGCAGTTCAGCCAAGAAGTCAGAGAGTGAATTAAGTTTCTTCGCTTTTTATTGGATCAATGGTTTGTGGTTTCTATTACATTTTTTGTTTTATTATTTTTATTGTTGTGTATTATTTCTTTAATTTTGTAGGTCAGAAATCTTTGGGGCCTTTCCAAGTGACAAACCAAAATAGAAAAAACCAAACCAGTAGAAGACACAATCCACGGGACCCTTGTCCGGAAGAACAAAACTGCAATGAAACTGAACGCGTTTTTATTATTAAATGAAGCGTTTTCGCCACAACTATGTTATGGCTTCATCAGAGAAAATAAACAACCGGGCAAACAGCCCCAAGAAATATTCAAAAACCAGGAAATGACATATTGTCAACTTCCTGAAAACAGGATAATACAAAACGCTGACGTGTACCATCAAATAAAAGTTTAAAAGCATATATGAACACACGTAAAATTAAAAAGTTTTTGTAAAATTTAACTAATTTACTTACATTTAAAAAATGTAATATATGTTTTTTTATAAAAAAATATAATGTAAATAGTAAAACTTTCAATGGATAAACAACCCTCTCTATAAAATAACAAAAATATGTAAATACCAAGAAGTGCAATTTGTCCAATGCAGCAGGAAGTTGTTTTGGTGTGTGTACAACCATAATTTGCACCAATTCACTACAGTTTACAAAGATTACAACAGTGTACCTATCTTAAATAACTCCTTAATTTCAAAACAGGAGTAATGTTACAATTAATGTTAAGCCCAGGATGCCAAAAAGCATCTAGACGCAGCTGCCATTCCAATTCACGGTTCTCCAATATGAGTGAGAATGGGCCCCCCCTAGCTTTCAATGGCACATGGTCTATGGCCATAAAATGAAAGCTATGACCCGGGTAGAGGTCAATATGCTTGGCCAGTGCATTTTCGCTCTTCCTATTTTTGATAGCATACATGTGTTCATATACCCGGTCACGGACTCTGCGGTCCATTTTGCCGACGTAGAAGGCGTGACAACAATCACACATGGCTATATAAATGATGGACTTACTCTCACAATTCAATGGAAAACAAATGGAGTATTTCTTACCCCTAACGGTGAACGTTTCACCTGATTTAACCTTATTGCAAAATTTGCAAAATCCACAAGGGTACATTCCTTTATGTTTGTTAAAAGTGTATTGGGACATGTCCCTTTGTAACAGTTCCTTGAGGTTACTGGCCCTTTTGAAGACATATTTAGGTGCACTACCAAGCTTTTCCACTAAAAAGGTGTTAGTGGCTATAAAATGCCAGTTTTTATGTATTATAGATAAAATACCTTTGGAATTCTTACTAAAAGTAGTAATAAAACTCAAGGAAAAGTCACATTCTTCACCTGGTGAAGGTGTTTCCAAGTGAGTGATTTGTTTAATTTCTGCATACAAAAGAGAACATTGTATTCAACAGCAGGTCTAATATGAGAAGAATACACAAGCAGGATGACTTTTATATATATTGAGAATATTGCCTTTGAAAGCTTTTTGGACCAGATGGCATGATTTACTGACAATGGTGGAAACATTATGATAGAATGTGACAATGTTATCCACCTAAGTAGCTATATTGGTCATTACTATGTCTGTCTGAAGAAGAGTGCCATTTACGTATAAGGTAAAAGAAGCTTTTCTGCCATATGCCACTATGCAGCACATTTTTGTACTTAGTATGAGACAATTTTTGATACATCTTCTGGAGCTGTAATAGTGCCCAGCAGGCAGTCATCAACAAAGTTGGCCAACCATACTTCTTTATTTTCTGTTTTCCAGGTTAGCCCCACCAGACCAGTGGCCTTTTATCATGGAATATTGGAAAGGGCATTCATATAGATGAGGGGAAATCTGGTCAGGGGATCTGGGAAACTTCTGGAATATTAGTTTGCCTATCTGCAAAATAAATGCCAAACAGGAGTGGGCCCAACACTGATCTCTGAGGTATAGGTACCGCACAGGTTACAATTTTATGTTTAGAGAGAGTACCAGCAACTCTGACAACTGGAGATCTGTTTGGATATCCAATTTGCAATCCAGTGGGCAATGTATGAGGGTTATATTAAATTTATCTAATTTGTTTTAATATTATCATGGTGTATAACATCAAAAGCCTTGGCCAAGTAGAAATAACCAGTATGCACTGTATGACTACTGTCCACAGCCTCTGTAACCTTATCAAAGAAGCTTACTAGGTTTAGTAAACTAGATCTGCCTTCACTAAAAAAAAAAAAAAAAAAAAATGACTGGGGTCTAGATCAGTTAGGGTGACTATTTATGCATACGTAAGCTTTATTATGATACATTGCATGGCTTTGTATAGGTTCATAGGTTCATAGGTTTATACTAGGCTATCTGCCCTAAGGCATTTATAAGCCTAGCCCAAATTATTGTGGCTTACGCCACCCCTTATATGAAAAAATACTGTGCCCATTAGTTTGTTGTGCCTCTGTCCAGCAGTGACACAGAGATGATTCCTGGGGTAAACCTACGATCTCCCATCCACAGGTCTAGATTTCTCTTGAACAGAGTCAGCGAGGTGCTCTGCCTCACATGGACCAGGATTTTATTCCACAGCATAGGGAGTCTCTGAGTGATAAATCTATCCCTCCAGCACGTCCTATTTATATCCATGCTAAGGTTTAAGTCGCTTGCTCTAGTGGTTTTGGTGGATTTGGATTTTTTGAGGTGGAGCATGTCCATTAATTCCGGGTTGGACATGGCCTTGTATGTCAGACACATGTCACCTCTGAGCAGACGGTATGCGACTGAATAGAGCTGGAGTTTCTTCAATCTGGCAGCATATGACAGATTTTGGAGTCCCTTTATCCTTTTAGTGAGGAACTTTTGGGGTCTCTCCAATTGCTGCAGATGTCGGGTGAGATACATCCCGAATGGGGCATTGTACTCGATCATTGGTCTGATAAGTGAAGAGTACAGGGAACAATGACCTC
>NC_056733.1:1635015005-1635235005 GCF_019279795.1 Protopterus annectens
AAAAAACGTCTACAGCTATAGGAAAAAACAACAATACAAGAACCAGTAACTGAGTGCGCTTTAATGTGTAAGAACTTCTTCAGAAATAAGAAGGTACAAAGAAAATCAGTAAATATACACTCCATATCGTTATATGGCAATAAAGCAGTAAAACAGTAGCAGCCAATGAAATAACCCTATCCTTCTTAAAATATGCACATATCATTATAAGGTAATGAAGTGACCTGAAAAACCATGTACAGTATAAAGCAAACTAGTGTAAAGCGAGTCTGTCATGTGAACTCACGTAAACCATTTCAAAGCACATAGGTTCATAGGTTCATAGGTTCATACTAGGCTATCTGCCCTAGGGCATTTATAAGCCTAGCCAAAGTGTGTTTGGTTTTCGCCACCCATTTTAAATTAATTTTGCTATGCCCTTTTTCGAGGTTAGTATACTGTGCCTCTGTCTAACAGTGACACAGAAGTGATACCCGGGGTAAACCTATGATCCCCCATCCACTCATCAAGATTCCTCTTGAAGAGAGTCAATGAGGGACTCTGCCTAACCTGGACTGGGATTTTATTCCAGAGTGAAGGGAGCCTCTGGGTTATGAATCTGTCCCTCCAGCATGTCCTATTTATTTCAGTGCTGAGGTTCAAGTCTCTCGATCATGTAGCTTGATGGGATTTGGATTTTCTGAGGTGCAGCATGTCCATTAATTCCAGGTTGGACATGGCTTTATACATCAGGCACAGATTGCCTCTGAGCAGGCAGTATGCCACTGAGTAGAGCTGGAGTTTCTTTAACCGGGCAGCATATGGCATCTGTTTGAGCCCTTTGATCCTCTTGGTGAGGTACTTTTGGGGTCTTTCCAGTTGCTGCAGGTGTCTGGTAAGGTACATGCCAAAAGGGGCATTGTACTTAATTATGGGCCTGATGAGGGATGAGTAAAGAGGCACGATGACCTCCCCTGATCTAGATGTGAATCCCTTCATGATTAGGTGGGCTATATAAAATATTTTTCTAACAACTTTGGCCACGTGGTTGTCAAATGAGAGATTGCTTCAACAAACCAGGAACCAAAAACCAAAAATGTCCACAACGAAGAACCAAGTCCAAGACGAAAAGGTTTAATACATCCAAAAACACAGACAAAAACAAAAACGATACAATAGCGATAAAAAACGATTGACCTAGGTTTCGTCCACAATAATACGGACTTCTTCAGAACATTTAAACAAACCCAACACACCACTTAAATAGCTTAATGAAAGAAGGAATACATATCATTTGACTTGATCAATTAAAATGTTAAAGCACTCCTTACAATTAATACAAAAAAATCTAACCGTATAAAAATACATATAACAATACTTTACTACATTAATTTATTAAAATATTAAAAACAATATGTTTAATATATTAATTATATTTATAAAATATTATAACTTATTTAAAATTTATATATGTTATTATAATATCAATGTTAATTCATAAAACTGTGTTGAAAAAAAATTATATATATGTCCATAAATCTTTGTGTTTATAGCAACAAATAACATTTACTATGATCCATATAAGAAATATAAACTATAAATTAATAACATCATAACCTTTGCACTACTTATGCCCTACCATTAATATGCTTAAGTTTAAGCACAGGCTTAATAGTGCAATATTCATTTAGACCAGGAAAATTTTGTGCATTCAACTTTAATTGCCATTTTAGTTCACTTAAATCCAAATGCATATCCAAAATTCTACCTTGCTGGTCACAATTTATTTGTTGTAAAACACAAAATTTGAATGAATGATCATGATGGTCCATTATATGTCTAGCCATAGCATTAGTGGGTTTTTGATGTTTCAAATCTAAAATGTGTTCCCTTATCCTCTCTCTGAATAACCTACTAGTTTTTCCAACATAGGCCATACAACCAAAACATTTAGCAAGATAAACAACATTCTTACTAAAACAATTAAAATGACCCATAATGTATACCTGCTGATTATTTACTTCTAATTTGCCCCCAGTCATTAAAATATATGAACATATGGTACATCTCCCACATTTAAAATTACCAATTTCCCTATTAATGGTAACATTTTTATACAAGGAAAATATTTCAAAGATTTTTTTAAAAGGTAAATCTTTCTTATACACAATTTTTGGAGCATCCATAAATTTAGAACCAACATTCCTATCTGTTTGCAAAATTTCCCAATTTTTTAATATCACCCTTGTAATATAATCTGAATCTTCATTAAAAGTTAAAATGTACATCAAAGAGGACTTTCCTGTATCAAAAATAGACCCTTGCCTTACAGAATCCATTATAATACTATCAGAGTCTAATATACACTTATAAAAACCACTTTGTCTCTTTTTCATGACCTCATGTAATAAATTCATACATAATTCCTCCGGATAGCCTCTATTCAAAAACATAGACACCATACAATATAATTCATCCACAAATTATTTTTCTTTACTAACCATCCTGGCTGCCCGAACCATTTGGCCCTTAACAATAGCCTTCTTTTGGTGGCCAGGATGCCAACTGCTGTAGTGAAGATAAGAATTTGAAAAAGTGGGCTTCCTATAAATTTGTGATTTTAGCTTACCCTGTATCTGATCCAAGGTTAATCTAACATCCAAATATGTGATAGTGTCTATATGGAATTCATGTGTAAAGTTTAAAAAACAAACCGTTTCATTAATGTACTCAATAAAGGCTTCCATTATATTTAAATCACCCTCCCAAATAATAAATATATCGTCCAAAAACATGTATACAGTTTGATATATTCATTAAATGTGCTGGTGAATAAAAAATGCTCTTCCCAATATGTCATAATGTAATTGGCAAATGTGGGAGCACACAAAGCTTCCATAGCCACTCCTTTATTTTGCCTAAAATAATGCCCCTCAAAAAACACAAAGTTGTTATACAACACTACTTCCATTAGTCTAATCATGATATTAATTTGTTCTTGGTCAAACATCCCTGTTACTCCCAGTTGGTCCTCTAACCATACCAACCCTATGTCTTGCGGGATTGCTGTAAACAAATTACATACATCAATAGTTAAAAATATAATATTACTATTAACATTAAAACCTTTCAATTTCTCCATAAAATCCCAAGAATCTTTAATTATATAAGGAAAATATTTCAAGCCCTTCTTCATATGAAAATCTAAATACTGACTAATAAAACAAGTTTTACTTCGCTTACCATCCACAATAGGTCTAAATTGCACATTATCTAGTCCTTTGTGGATTTTGGGAACACCAAAAATTCCACTCACCACTGGGTATGGGTTACCCATAAAATTATATTCATGTTCAGTTATTTCATCCTGGAATAACATATCATCTAATAAAATATTTACTTTTTTATGTGCAATATTAATTTCATTTTTACTAATCTCATCATAATTATCATCCAACAACATAGCCATCATGATACTAATATAATCATTGTTATCAACTATCACAACTCTATTACCTTTATCAGGTTTCATGATGCGTATATTTCCAATTTTTCCTATCGCATCTAGAAGGGCTTGTTCTTCTTTAGTCAAATTCACATGTGCTTGCTTCTCATGATGTCTATAATAATCCCTTATATCCATCTCACACATTTTTTCATAAGTGGATATCGTGGGATTTAAAGGGGGATTAAATATACTTGATTTTCATAATGTATCATATTTGTCCACAGTCTGTATGTTACTATTCCCTTCACAATAAATTCTCAAATTCATTTTGCGTGTAAATAATTTTAATTCTATAAGTGTATCTGCTATAGAGCCTGTTCTACAGGGAATAAAAGTAAAACCTTTAGAAAAAAGATTAACATACTCTGTGTTAAATGGAAAATGAGAATAATTATAAAGTTTAAAATCATGTTCACTGTTTTCAATAATACTAGGATTACATAAAATACCCCGCTCTGTTTGATGTACCATATCTATCTCTAATATAAGTGAGTCAATGTCCACTTCCCCACTATTAGGCTTAATAGGACCATCATATATTTCAGATATTTGATTAATATTATTTGTGGCATTCATATTGTCAACATTCTGAAAATTCTCACAAACTTGAGTAATAACATTTAGTTCATTAATATTTCCTATTTGGTCAAGTAAAAAATCTTGATTAACATAAAAATCATTAATACACACATCATTTTGATCTATGACATTAACATTTGAACAAGACACACAACTCAAATCATTCGCACTTCCATTTCTTATTGAGTACATGCTTAAATACATTAATTCAGAGTCTATTTTTGTAAACGAAAGTCCATTGTCAAGTAAATGAAACTTCGTAACTTTTGTTATCCCCGAATTAGTCACAGAATTGTTACTACTAGAACAAAGGTTAATGTCCATTGTATCATTATTTAAAATATTATAAAACTAGTCATTCTCAACACAGTCAGTAAATTTCAGTTCAAAATTCACATCAAAAGGGCTTGTCGTCTCATTCACATAATTATTAATCAGTTGTTTACAACAAACGGGCTTACCCAATGTATCAACTACTTCACTCCCATCCGTTGAAAATGAACAAATCACCTTCTGGGTCTCCACTGTTCGTTCTGGGGTTTTCCATAGTAATAATTCTTCTTGGGTCGAGCTCCCATTTGACCATAATCCCTCTCCTCGTAATACATATCCTTGTTTCAGATTCTTTCCGAACGTCTTAAACCATCCGCTAAAGGGCTGAAGCTTTCAGCATTTGAATCTTTATCCCCTGTGCGCATATTCGGTGTGATCGTCATCTCGCCTTCCATCTCCTGATTGGCTGTCCCTTCCTGGTTACTATACCTACCAGAACCAATCTTAGATTGCAGATATACTTGGCCCGTTTCATATGTTTTAATGTCCCTCTGAATTTTATTTAATTTCCTTTTGTATATTACATCACAACTACGATCCACTTCATTTAATATATTGGTGTAATTGGTATAATAATGCCCAAACAGCAAGTCTTTAACAATTGTGTCATTGATGGTTTCAAGTTCAGTCAAATAACCATCAGTTTTATGTTTGTTATATTTTACCATAATCTCCATTATGGCAATCCCTGTTTTATTAAACAATTCATGCAATTCTTTAATCATATCTCGATTTCCATCTATCCCATTCGGGTATCGCCATACGCGTAAGCCTTTCTGCACCAAATCTAACTCTATATTTTTACACAGGTAATTGTTCTCAAGTTGAGTTCTTTTTAGTTTAAATAATTTAGTTTCAAAAATTTTAAGCTGTTCAGCCAAAGTTTGGTTTGCTTTAACTTCTGAATGATCAAAGTACTTGCCTCCCATATTAAAAGTAAATTTACACTTCCTCCATTGCTCACTATCCACTTTGTTCATTTCGGACCTTCCACCAGAAACGTTTTTATTAATACTGTTAACGCCAATAATATTGTCATTTCTGTTAGTCATATTCGGTGTTGTTTGGGTTAGTGGCATACCCAAACTACTACTTACTGATGAAGTTGGACCAGCATTTTGTTTCTCTAATAATGTTTGTATATGGGCAGAATGTTCTGTTAACTGCTCCTTAATTTGCTGCAATAAACCCAAAATATCCGTCGAGGAAGCAGGGTTCTCCATTAGACTGACTCAACAAACCAGGAACCAAAAACCAAAAATGTCCACAATGAAGAACCAAGTCCAAGATGAAAAGGTTTAATGCATCCAAAAACACAGACAAAAACAAAAACGATACAATAGCGAAAAAAAATGATTGACCTAGGTTTCGTCCATAATAATACGGACTTCTTCAGAACATTTAAACAAACCCAACGCACCACTTAAATAGCTTAATGAAGGAAGGGATACATATCATGTGACTTGATCAATTAATATGTTAAAGCACTCCTTACAATTAATACAAAAAATCTAACCGTATAAAAATACATATAACAATACTTTACTATATTAATTTATTCAAATATTTATTAAAATAACGTGGTTGTCAAATGAGAGATTGCTATCAACTTGGGTCCCCAGGTCCCTAATTACTTCTTCTGTACTTAATTGATTACCACTTATGTGGTAATTTGTGGGCACTTTGTTTTTGCCAAAGATGATGACTATACACTTTTTGGCATTTAGCTTGAGGCCATGGCTCTGGCACCAGTTGTCTGTTTCTATGAGGCCCTTTTAGAGGATGTTTGTGTCAGCTGGAGAGTCGATTATGGCACCCAGTTTGCAGTCATCTGCAAACCTGGTCAGCCACAGTCCTTCTGTGTTGGCCTGTACCTCTGAGAAATATATACCGAACAAGAGAGGTCCCAGGACTGAGCCTTGTGGGATGCCACTTGTAACTGGTTTGGGGTCTGACATGGCTCCAGCAATTCTAACCATGTGGGTTCTGTCCTTGAGCCAGTTTGCAACCCATCTAGTGACATAGGGGTTTATGTATAAGCTGGTGAGCTTATCTATAATGCCCGAGTGGGGTATTGTATCGAAGGCTTTTGCGAGGTCCAGGTAGGCTGTGTGGACCACCTTCCCCTCGTCAATGGCTTTGGTGACTGTTTCAAAGAAATCGACCAGGTTTAAGAGGCAGGATCTCCCCTTAACAAAGCCAAACTGGGTAGGATCCAGTGTCTGTAGGTCCCCAATATCTTTATTTATAAGGTCCATGATGATCCTTTCCATAGCTTTGCAGACCAAGCTACTCAGGCTTATGGGGCGATAGTTTCCAGGATCCGTTGAGGCACCACCTTTGTGGAGAGGGACCGCCATTGCTGTACGCCACTCTTTGGGTACATATCCTGTAGTAAGGCTGAGATTGAACAGTAGTTTTATGTTTGAGTTTAGCTCTTCTTGGAGTTCATGTAGGACGCAGCCTGGGACACCGTCTGGTCCCATTGATGCTGTGTTTTTTCCTTTGGAGAGGGCTGCTCTTACCTGAGCATCTGAGATGTCAGGGGGGCAGCACTCTGCTGGGATAGATATTTGCCCTTTTGGTGGGGAGGGGGGGGAGTTTGCGCTGAACCTGTCAGCTAGGATGTTGGCAATGTCTGTGGGTTCGGTGTATTGTTTGTCATTTTGGACTAATTCTGAGCATATCTGGGAATTCCCACCCAGGTTCCTAACATAACTAAAGAAAGCCTTGTGATTATTCTTAGTGTCCTGTGCAATGTTTATCTCAAAGCTGGCCTTAGACGATTTTATGAGTGCCCATAGTTTTTTGCTAATACTGATCAGAGATGCCTTCCCTTTTTGGGATTTTGCTCTATTATGTAGTAGCTTCCTCCTTCTATTGTATAGTTTGTTTATGGCTGGGGTCCACCAGACAGGACGTCTGCCTTTGGAGAATTGGGTCTTGGTTTTATTTGGGATTGCATGATCCATGCATTCCTGAAGGTGTTCATAGAATGCGTTTATAAAGGATTCTGCAGTCTGGGCCGTATTTTCCACAGGCCTGGGGGCTTTGAAGGATTCCACCTCGGTTTTGAGGAGTGTGAAATTTAGAGGAGATTTTTCACTGTGGTTTTCTGGGCAGGGGGTGGGGTAGGGATGTGAATATCCAGTGAGATATTATCCTTCAAACCAGGAGCTTAATCTGCTCTCAGCAAAAGTTGCCATCTGAGTTCCCTAACCTCCCAGAAGTCTAGCATAGTCGCCAAAAAACTGTTCAACTTGCTCTAATACTAAAAATAGAAATTTTTCAAAATTAGTACAAGATAACAAATGCCTATCTAGTGCATTTTGAGAGTCAGAACTTCTGATAGCCCTACAATGTTCCTTTATTCTGTCTGACAGCTTCCTGCAAGTCTTTCCCACATAGAAAAAAGACAAGAATTACAAACTGCAATATAAATCAAATTAGTGGATGAGCAGTCAAAATGATGGGCAAACATATATTTTAAGGATAGGATTATTTCATTTGGTGTTACTGTTTTACTGCTTTATTGCCATACAACATGGAGTGTATATTTTACTGATTTTCTTTATACCTTCTTATTTCTGATGAGGTCCTTACGTATTAAAAGAACGGAAGCACGCTCAATTACTGGTTCTGGTGGTGTTGTTTTTTCCTGTAGCTGTAGACGTTTTTTGCCAGTGTAAAGTTCTTTCTTCATTTTGCAGCTTGTCGATTTTATTTTCATATATATATATATATATATATATATATATATATATATATATATATATATATATATATATATATATATATATATATATATACATATATATATATATATATATATATATGTATGTATATATACACACACACACACATGGGTCTACTTCAGCTGATCGAAGTTGTAAAACTTCGAATTTCATATCACCGAGACCATAGGTTTGAAGTTTCAAAATTTCGAACACCTGAAAGAAAAAAAAAACTTTTCCTGGATGCTTTTGCAGGGGGAAAGCCCCCCTGCACCCTCCACACCCCCTGCTGCTTAAACATACCAACTCAAGATCTCACTACAGCGAGGAAAAGGGAAATTTCCTGTTTCACACTGTATGGAGATTTCCGTTCAGAACGTTCGAAGTTTTAAAACTTCTTGTCTCGGGCATATGAAATTTGAAGTTTTAAAGCTTTGGTCATCTGAAGGGGACCCATATATGCATAGATATATATAGATATATATATATATATATATATATATATATATATATATATATATATATATATATATATATATAGATATATATACATACACACATACACACACACTCACACACTTGTGGCTTTATTTTTGTGTAGCTTAATCAGTCATTTAGTGCAATTGTAACACTGCTTGCATATTATACTTTACCTTGGTCAAAATCAAAGAACTGACCAAACAAACTTTTAAAATAAAAAAGGAAGGGCAATGGCTCCAAAAGCTCCAAAACAACTGTTTAATGTAAGCGCTTTCATTTATTCTAATTACGTTGGTAATATATTTTTATTTCATTTATAAGCACTATGCACTGTATAGTTAATTTATGTAACTGCAACATATATAAAGAGTATTATGATGCAAATGTGCATTGCCTTCCCCGGGATTCAGCAAGCTCTGCACGGCATGCAGGAATAGTGAAAGAGCTGCTGGAGGTAATATGGCCGCCGAGAGATCCAGGAACAAGCTCCCGGCATGTGCATGAGCGCTCCTGCACTATTTCTGCATGGACACAGCTCCTGTATGCTTAATTACCTCATTTGCAGGTGAAAACCATGCAAATGATGTGAATTAGTGATCCAGGAAGCTGGCAGCCATCCGTGCAGAATTAATGTAACTACAAAACGGAGCCATGACAGCTCCAAATAAAGGATGTATATAATGTGGGAGGCATGCCAATGGCCATTGGCATGGAAAAACAGTTTCAAAATAACAAATGTGGGAGGCATGCCAATGGCCAAATATATGGCCATTGGCATGGAAAAACAGTTTCAAAATAACAAAAAATAACTTTTATTTTTTTGGCCGATTTCAGTTCGTTTAAGTGTAGGGCAGCGGCATGCAAAAGAGATCGTCTCGAAAATAAAATTAAAACCTTGAAAAAACTTTTTTATGCAAAATCACAATTTTGCCATTATAGTCAATGGCAGGTATTGTCATTTCTGTTAGTGGCAATGGCAGGCAGAAGACAACAAGGCCAGTGAATAGTGGTTGCTAAGGGGGAAGGCTCAGTGTCAGACTTGTAACAAAGCATTAGCAAGCAATTCTATGCAAATGAGGGGAATGATACTGAATCAGAGATTTTCCCTTATGGCTAGCCTGCAGCCAACTGTGTAGGTGCAGGAAAACCATGGTGCAAGCCTAAGAGTTAGCTGACATCATAGAGGGTTGTGTCAGGTATACTGTAAACTTATTGGAGCTCTGTGGCTTGGGTTTGCCCTTAGCTTAGCAGAGCTAAGGAAGGGGGTGTGTCTGAACCTGCCTAGCACTCTTTACATTGCCTAAACAGGTGTGTGTGCCGTGCACCGGGTTTTAAATGAACAAAAAAAAACAATTAAACCAGGAAATAGCAGCTCCATTCACGTCTGAGCACTGGGTTTGTGAGGCATGCCTCTGGGCTTAAACAGGAGGCAATGGGAAGGGAAAACAGCAGTAGGAAGGTAATCACCGAGAACTAGCATAGCAAGCAGGTGAAATGTATCAGAATCAGCCAATTACACAGACAGCAGCCCAGCCCAGCACACTACTATAAACTATGCAAACACCTTTTCCTCTGTTTTTTCCCACAAACTCTACATGACCGGTGTACACAAATAGGAAAATTTTATCTAACAAAAGCAACAAAATGATAGGGAATGCTTTCACTCTCATAAAACAACATGTGGAAGAGGCTGAGGGTGGTGAGAATGAGAATGCTGATGACCAACCCACAGTGAGTAGAAGGAGAAGAGTGTACAGACTCAGGCTAACCTACCAGGTGCTACATGAGCTGGAGATAGTGGAGTGCTATAGGGTGGACAGGGACCTCCTACAGCAAATTGTTGAGCTGTGTCGGCCACGGCTCACACACAGAACCAACAGAGGGGAGCATCCCAGTGGATACCAAGGTATGTGTAGGCTTAAGAATACTAGCCACAGGTACCTTCCAAAGGCCAACTGGGGATATCATGGGGATCTCACAGGCATCAGCATCCAGGGTACTCTACCAATTCCTGGATGCCATGTCAGCACATGCCGGTGAGCACATATATTTCCCCAACACTCATGAGGCATTGACCAGTAATATGCATCTCTTCCACCAAAAAGCAGAATACCCTGAGGTAATGGGTGCTATAGACCTCACGCAGATACACATCAAAGTACCACCCAGTGAGTGGGGTAGGGTCTACATAAACCGCAAGGGCTTCCCCCCATCAACTGCCAGGTTGTGTGTGATGCCCAGGGCATTATAATGAATGTGTGTGCTGGCAGCCTGGAAGCTATCATGATTCCCACATCTGGCATATGACGCAGTTGTACCAGAGATTTTCCAATAGGGACATCCCATATGGCACCTAGTGGGGAATGCTAGTTACACACTGGAGCCGTGGCTGATGACACCCATCAGAAATGCACACACACCTGAAAAAGAACTCCATAATGAGGTACACAGATAGACCAGAAACATAATAGAACATATGTTTGGGATGCTCAAGTCATGGTTCTGGTGCCTGGACATATCTGGTGGAACCTTGCAGTACTCACCAGCTACATGTACCCAAATTGTCATTGTATGTGCCATGCTACACAATATGATCCTGCAGAAACAGCTGCAGCAGGAACAGCATGGGGCAGGGCCACACAGCCCCCTACCATTGCCAAGTCCTGCACAGGCACAGAGTGACTTGGAGGAGGAACAACCTGAGCCTGCCCCAGAAGGCAGAAGGAGGCATGCCCAGTATGCCCAGGCCTTGGCAATGAGGCAGCGCATAACACATGCACTGACATGGTAGGAACCAGGGAATTACCCCTTCACTCCAACTTGCACATACAGTAAAAGGAATGCCAAACATGACACAACCTGTGCTTAACAATGCATAGGAAGTGTACAATGTGCATCTGACATAGTCAGCCCTCTAGCACCATCCTCAATACTGGCACAGCCATAAGGTAAGTCACACTCACTATCAATTGCTAAATGTAGTAGTATGTTCTGCTATCTGTATCTATGGTATGGATGTGAGCATGTTAGGGAATCGGGTGGCTGAATGGGATGCCAGCAGATAGTAGACACCTATATCGGCAGCATGACATCCTTAACAAATACTGGTGTCAACATAGTAGGCAGTACTAGACAAGGTGACAAAACCCACTGCAGGACATGTGGTGGGCTAAATGTTTGTCCATAGGACACACACATGCATGCCAGTGAGGCTCACATACCCAACAACAGTCTCAGCCAGCAGAACAGGTGTAGACAAACATAAAGAAAGGCTGTGACAAGGCCTCTGATTGATGGTTATGTATAACAGCCCCCCTCCAGACCTACACAGACAGACTACAACAGGTCAGGCAGTGGGATGTTAGTTCTGAAGGGTAAGAAGTCTGAAACTGAAATGTAGGTAAATAAACCTAAGAACTGTAGTACACTGATATGCCTCTAGTCTGCATGATAGGTCAGAATACAGAATAAAATGGAGTACCTGAAATACCAGTACAGTCATAGCAAATGTTTACAATTGTCAGGTGTGCCCCCCATACAATCCTATGTAGAAATGTAGCAACATGTATGTGTAGGTATAATAACAGTGGAACACAGATTACCTGAGCTGGTCAATGTAGCAGGATAAATTGTAGCATGTGTACAATATGATCAGGCTCTGTGTGTTAGGTTGTTCTGTGTTGTATATTGTGCGAAAGTGGTCAGCATGTGTCCTGGTGGCCAGTGGCCAGTACTGTTGATGACAGGGCCAAGTTCTCACAACTGCACTGCTAAACACAATGCATCCCAGCAAGACACAATCCAGCAGTAATCCATACTAATTGTTAGGATTTAATATCTGTCAGCATCTGAAAGATGGACATGTCATGAATGTGGGCCCAGACATACAAATAGTACACAGGTGGAAGTACCCTAGACAGAGAGTATATAAAATGTTACTGTCAAATGGACCCACCTTTGGAATTGTACATGCAGGTTAGCAGCACATTAATTGGCTGTGTAGTATGGCATACTGATGTCATCTGGCCAAACACTGGCAGACCACAAAAGACACAGGTATGAAGTATTGAGAAACTGCTGATGTCCCTGTGCAACCAGCATAAGTGGAATGCCCCATGTATATTTGTGAGTCAGCTGCAAGTAGCTTCCATAGCACACATGCACCTAGCTCACCCTACCATCAGCCACAGGTACCTCACAGGTCTTATCCCTGCTGTTGGGAATGAGTACAATATGACCCCCACCTCTGTATGGAAATAGCCACAGAATGCAGCATGTTGAAGAGGTGTCCCACGCAGGTGTGTCCCTAGCTGTAAGCTGCACCCTGCCAGTATCCACACCAATGGATCAATAAGGACAGAAACTATTGACATTAGCACCTTGCACACCTACCCTGTCACCCCAGGGGAATATAGTGGCTTACAGCCTGGGACTGCAGGAGTGACACAATAGACCGGCTGCTACAGATGGCCTGCATCACTACCAAATGCCCTACAGTCCTACATCAAAGGCCTATGTCTCACCCGTATTGCTAATGCATGTTATCTCATGGACTCCCAAATAACAATATAACACAGTCCACAGAACACAAATGCAAGGCCATGTTGACAAATCCCAGTAGCATGTCCACCATGTCCTACTGCATGAACTGTGGACCAACCCCTAAATACTGCTGGGATGAAGTGATAAATATGTGAGGGATACTTATCAGATAAAGTTTGCATAATGTTCGGAAGAGGACAGAATAACAAATGGGGGGTAGAAGCATGGACGCCAAGGATTGTGTGAAGTCTGAAACTCAGATGTGTGCACATACTATCCCTGCCTGAAAACACAGGAATGGGTGGCTACAAACCTTCTCGTAAACCACAATGTGAAAGGGTAATAGCCAGAAATAGGAGCCCTGCCTCTGGGTAACCTGTGTGAATCTGTACAGCTGTGAAGTATGGCCACAGCAGGATATGGCCATACTGTCACGTTGATGGATGTACAAGCATGTGATCTTCAGCCACCACAGGACCAAGGTGCTGAGCCTATTACAAAGACCCATCAACAAGTGTCTGCAGCTCCCCCTCCAGGATGGCATGATTGTACAAGAATATGTGGACTGCAGACCGCAATATTGGACACAGCTTCATTCATCTTGTGTTCCTCAGGAAATTACTGCAAACAAGTATGTATACCTTTCAGTGGTTGATGACATAAAACATCACAGTGTAAAATAGTACATATGGCTGAATATCTCTGCTAACACCAAAACCAGGCAGCAGAAGTAGCACAGACACAACTAGTTGCAAAATCCCACTATCCTTTTCCCATTGTGACCCCATATTGTCACTCAATCTATAGATATCCTGCAGAAACAGGTTGCTATCTGTAGGTGTAGAACACAAAAGCCTGCACTGGAGTACAACCTACCCGGAATGAATTCACACATTTAATACAGAAGGTCATACTGGGCATGCTCCCACTCTTAGAGAAATGAAGCCCATGTCTGACAACAAAATACTGAAAGGTCATACTGGGCATGCTCCTACACTTAGAAATGAAGCCCATGTCTGACAACAAAATACTGAAAGGTCATACTGGGCATGCTCCTACACTTATAGAAATGAAGCCCATGTCTGGCAACAACAGTGGACTATAAATATCTGTCAGTCTCAGATGTTTGTTCATACACTCCACATTGCACACCAGTCATGCTTTGCAAACACATCGGATAGAAATACACACATATATCCAAGGACAACACACTATAATAGGCCAAACTTACACATGCATAGATGTGTGGAAGAGAGTGACAGACAGTGACAAAGAGCTTCCCATCATAAGGCCTGTCCCACCCAGCACACATCCAATTGGCTAATACCACATGGTGTGCAAATGTTAATCACTGTAGACATTTGCTTCTGGTATCCCTCAGCACTATAGTGTCTGTGGTGCTTGTGATAAATGTGTAACATGACTGTACAAGTCATTATTCATCTAGCAGTTGTATACATGTTCCTGTTAAATGTAAACCTGTGTGTGAATGAGTGTTGTGTGTGTGTTTCCAGATGAATGGTTTATGGCCCATTCACACACACTGCACTCCACATTGCTCTACTTTGGTGAGCCTGCTGATGTCATTCACCTTGAAATACACCTTTGGGGAAGGAATAGCCCTATAAGCTCCATGGCATGTGCTAAAACTGAGTAATGCAATAGTATGATGTATTAGTTAGGTAAGAGTTCTAATCCCAGACACGGCAACTGTGAAACTCTGTGTGTGTTTGTTTGTCTGTGTAGTAATCCAAGCATTTGAGTCCATTCACAGTCACTATACTTTCCATTGCCCTACTTTGGTAAGCCTGCTGATGTCATTCACCTTGAAATACACCGTTGGGAAAGGAATAGTCCTATATGCTCTATGGTGCATGCTGTAACTGTGTAAGGCTGTAGTATGATGTACTTGTTAGGTAGGAGTTGTAATCCCAAACATGGCAACTGCAAAACTCTGTGTATGGCTCAATGCTTTTGAGGCCATTCACAGTCACTACACTTTCCCTCTCCCTACTTTAGCAAGCCTGCTGATGTTACTCACCTTGAAATACACCTTTGAGGAAGGAGTAGCCCTATAAGGTCCATGGCATGTGCTATAACTGTGTAATGCTGTAGTGTGATGTACTAGTTAGATAGGAGTTATAATCCCAGACACGGCAACTGTGAAACTCTGTGTGTGTGTGTGTGTGTGTGTGTGTGTGTGTGTGTATGTGTGTGTGTGTGTGTATGTGTGTGTGTGTGTGTGTGTGCACATGTTTGTTTATGTAGGGATCAATGCTTTTGAGGTCATTCACAGTCACTACACATTCCATTGCCCTACTTTGGCAAGCCTGCTGATGTCATTCAACTTGAAATATACCTTTGGGGAAGGAGTAGCCCTATATGCTCCATGGTGTGTGCTATAAATGCATAATGCTGTAGAGTGATGTACTAGTTAGGTAGGAGTTCTAATCCCAGATGTCGCAACTGTGAAACTATGTGTGTGTGTGTTTGTTTGTCTGTGTAGGGATCAATACTTTTGAGGACATTCACAGTCACTACACATTCCATTGCCCTACTTTGGCAAGCCTGCTGATGTCATTCACCTTGAAATATACCTTTGGGGAAGGAGTAGCCCTATAAGCTCCGTGGCATGTGCTATAACTTTGTAATGCTGTAATGTGACATACTAATGAGGTAAGAGTTCTAATCCCAGACATTGCAACTGTGAAACTCTGTGTTTGTTGGCCTGCGTAGGGATCAATGCTTTTGAGGCCATTCACAGTCACTACACTTTCCATTACCCTACTTTGGCAAGCCTGCTGATATCATTCACTTTGAAATACACCTTTATTGAAAGACTAACTCTATAAGCTCTGTGGCACATGCGATAAATGCAGTACGCTGTAGTAGCAATAAATAACTATGTAGGGGTTTGAATCTCAGCACTGTCAAGTGTGTGTGTGTTTGTCATCAGTATCCTGTGTGGAGGAAGCTGTGATTGTGTAATAACAGGACTCATTATGGGGCAGATTTTACAAATTTCTTATATGGAGGACCTATTATATGTCACAATTTCCACCTTAAAAGGACAACAAATTTTAAACAGCAGAGAGACTGGTGTAGACAATCCATACCCCTACATGTGACATTATGGATTGGGGAACAATATAGGCAACCCTTATATTACCCAGAGAGCACTATCCATACTTGTCTCATACACAAACACACTTGGCTAGGCAACAACCACTATGTTGGTAGTTCCCAGCATATTGCCCACAGATTGTAACCATGGTGTCATTACAGTGGACTACAGAAGACATGGCACCCTGTTCCATCCCTACAATAGGCAAATAATTGCTTACAGTGGTCCTTTGTTATGTTCCCCATTTGGATGCCTGCAACAACTGTAGAGCCAGCAAATGTAATCCACAAAGGAAATACCATGCCTTATAGACATGCCCTGTATTGACAGATGCCACTAACACTGGTGAGTACCTGTATCATGCTGTCAATGTAGGAGCAACCTGAGTTCCATAGCCAGTTCTCACTACATGAGGTCAGGAATGCCACATCAGATGATAACAAGTTGTCCACACAACATGCCCCAGACAGCCCAAGTACACTTCCACATGTCATAGAACATGCATGTGGGACATGTGCACATTCCAGACACTGTCCATGTTATGGAATATAGAACACATACATGGCAAGCATTGCACAGTACTGGCCACCTATGATAGTTACCCAGATGAGTGGATGGTGAATACAATACCCACCTGTGTGGGTCAATCCAGGCACTACACTGCTCAGCCATACTGCAGACCATTGTTATGTGGCCTGATGCCAAGGTATACCCTTTGCCTAACCTTGTACAGCCTTCTGGCACAGTCAACCACTACACACCTGTGAAGCAATGAACCCATGCATGTCAGTACTGGCAAATCTGTGTCTGTGTATGTGTGCAGAGATTAATGATTTGGAAGCCATTCACACTCACTACACCTACCATTGCCCTACTGAAGCATGCCTTCTGATGTCAGTCACCTTGACATATCCTTTGCCCATATATCAGCCTGATAACCTCTGTGGTGAATGTGATACCTGCGTAATACTGTACTATAGCAAACTAGTTAGTTAGGAATTCTAATACTGACCCTGCCAACTGTGATAGTGTGTGTGTGTGAGTCCCTGAGAAAGTGTGGTTGTGTCGTCCTTGACACCTGCTTTTGTGGACAGGCACATGTACTACACCTACTTTATCCCTCCTTTATCACTGTTACTGATGTCACTCACCTTCAAATATACCTTTGGACAGCTCTCCAGCATGTAATCTCTGTGGTGCATGCAATAACTACATAAAAATGTAATAGCAATACATAGTCAGCAAGGGGTTTGAAACCCTGTACTGGTAAGTGTGTGACTCAAACATGCTTTGCGCTTACTCTCCTACCCCCTTTCTTTCTTACTTTGTCTCTGTCTGTTTCTCTTACTCCTTTTCTGGTGGATGTGGAAAAGTACACCTGCTTTGCTTAAACAGCAGCTTGTGTTTTGTAAGTGATGCTCATGATCAGGTGATGGCCTGTGCATGAATTGCAGTCCCACACTAGCTGATTGCATGTGGAACAGCTGTGGTAACATTCCCATAGCCAATTGCATGGAAACACACTCCTATAACAAGGAACATCATATGGGTATTGGCCCTTTTCATTCACTGTGAGCAGGACTTCATGTCTGTGTTTGGCAAACGGTATCACAGAGGGTAGTGGGATATACCTCTTACAACATACACTGTGTTGACAGACCAACAAACAGGAGGGGGATATTCCAAACTTGAGGGCAGAATGTAAGTCTTGCTCTTCTACATTTGAAGTAATGTTGGTTTAACAGGGTTTGTGTGGATATGGCTGGTCTACATTATTTAATACCTGTCATGACAGTGTTATGTGGTTGAAGAAACTCTCACCTGTAGGGCTATCTGCAGACTGGCTAGTGTTTGGAGTCTTACATGTGTTGTGTTACTCACAGATGACCTGTCTTTAGAAAAGCAGTAGCATAGTCTGAGCATTGCAGTCAGTACATATTGACAGCCATGAAAGTTACTGACTTCATATCGCTGAGAAGACATGTCACAACAAACCCTGTTACACCAGTAAATGTATGAGTTTATCACAGCAACATGCCAATATTGGCTCTGTGTTTGTGCCTCCAGCCACAGCTTTGTCAACCTTTGTACATATGTCATGCAGTAAGAGGTGCATATTTTCAGTACACCATTATTTATTGACATCATACCTGATAACAAGCCAGTGAGCTATCAGACTGCTAGACATGTTATGTATAGTAGAGCTTATATTTGAGGACTAAACCTGCACATTCTGTTGTAGTGTGTACAGTAGTGAGATCTGTGTACTTATGGTGATTGTCGACAGAGTGTGTATTGCGAATATGTACCTTGGCCTGTGTACAGACTGTGGTAGATATCATTGTTCTTGGTCTTGTTCTATCTAATGTTGCATGCTGCTCCAGTGTATGGTACCCTATCAGCGTACATGTTTGTAGGGCCAAACCCACACATATCCCATACCACAGTCAGGCATCGGAATACACTATGTATTGACCCAGTATATGCAGGGTTAGTGTGTGAGTGGCACATATGAGGATGGTGTTGATCAGTCCATATACTGTAATATTAAGCATGCTTACTATATGTGGCTGTGGCTGTGTTCATATTGGTTGTGGGTATGTGCTTTCATACAGGTTTCTGTTACTCCATGCTGTTACACACTGAGCAGCATGGAGGAGGGGCATTGACTATAACTCTGATCTGAAATATATAACAATATGTATCCTGTTTTTTGGCTTATTTGTACTGGTTATTGCTTCTAGCAATTTGTATATAGCACTTTTTATTGCCTGCAGCATACTTTTTACTGTATTATATTGCTATTAACTAGTCTACATGGAAAACTGATTTGTTTGCAGTTAAAAGCATTCTGTAGAGTCTCCTTGCTCCTTGATCTGTTTAAAAACTTTCGTTTTGTGGCTCACTGCGGTGATAAAAATTTCTATAGTGTTCACTATCTAAAAGAGTGTAAGCTAATAGCTTTAATATTGTCCCAGTTCAAATTTGCTGTCTCTGGGCCTTTTTGTTTTTTTGCAGTGATTGTTCTGAGCATATGACCAGGCCATCTTGAATTAGCAGAAGCCTTTCTTTACCTTCGTGGCAGGATTGTGTTGATTGGCTACTGGCTAATTGGGATTGGTTCTTATGAGCTTTTTTTTAAAAAAGTTGTCTAAGGTTGTATCTTCTGGTATTTAAGCCCTAACTTGGAAAGGGTTTCTGTCCATACACACTGAACAGAGTGGAGGATGGGCATTGATTACAACTCTGATCTGAGATATATAACAATGAGTATCCTTTTTTTGGCTTATTTATACTGGTTATTGCTTCTAGCAATTTATATATAGCACTTTTTATTGCCTGCAGCATACTTTTTACTGCATTTTATTGCTATTAACTAATCTGCACGGGTAACTGATTTGTTTGCAGTTAAAAGCATTCTGTAGAGTCTCCTTGCTCCTTGATCTGTTTAAAAACTTTCATTTTGTGGCTCACTGCTGTTATAAAAATTTATGTATTGTTAACTGTCTAAAAGAGTGTAGGCTAATAGCTTTAGTATTGTTCCACATCCTCCCTTCCTGTTGGTGTCTTGTTGTTATACTTAGTGGATTTGCAGTTGCCCGCCCCTACTGTAAATTTGATCTGGGACACTCCTCCCAGTCTAGTGTCATTAGCTCATTCTACCTAATATAGAAAGAATATCTGAGAAGGCCAACCCACTTAGTTTCTTTCCTTCTGTTCCTCCTTTCTCCCTTTCTTTAAAAAATAAATTGCCTGAATCTCCTAGTGTTCTGACTGTGCTTCTCAAACATTTTGGAAATAGGGTATATTTTAGTGCATTTATTAAAAATGTATTTGCCTTAATATTGCTACAACTCAAGTGCTCTAGGTTGCACTGCATCTGAATTAAGTGTGTTTTAGCTGCTTTTCTGTATATAGACTTATCTGTATATGCAGACTAGCTACTTATTCTACTGTATTACTGCCTCTTAAATCATTTTTCAGTTGTGCACTTGCCTTGCTTCATTTAAAAAGTTTTAAATTGCTAATTTTGTAGAGTTCTAATTGCATTTACTGTTTAGGGCTATACACTCAAGTGTGTTAGCCTTTTCTGTGTATATTTATTGCATTGTTTATCTTGTTTTAACAAAAAAACAAAAAACAAAAAGAAACAAAAACACACTATCTTGTTTGCTTGTTTCCCACCTTTCCTAGCAAGTATAGTCCAGATCTCAGGCGTTGCTTGTCTCAGGACTTTATTTTCTGTGTTCAGAGCTATCCATACCTTGCTGAGGTAGAGGGAAGTCCTACTGCTTACCAGTGGGAGTGGTGAGCATTGTACTGACTAACACTAGAGGAGTGGTTTTCAGCTCTGAAATTGTAATTTTATTAGCCTTTTTTGGCTGATTTCTATCCCTTTCAACTTTCTGGCTTAAAAACGCATGTGTTTCCGCATTTTTCACATCATGCAGCATTGCAGGGCTACGGTTAAACTATTCCAGGTGCCAGAAAGTCTGCTCTTCAAATTTTCCCTTAGAACTAGCTGGTTTCTCAGAAGTAGCACTAAAATCTAAACCCCTGTGACTAGCACTTTCTCTAGAACCTGCTGGAAAGCACTAGGATGCCTTAAACTGATACAAGCACTCTACTCTCCTTGTCAATAAGGAGAAATTAATTATAGGCACTAAACAGCCTATAACTGCAAAGTACCTTGCAAAGGTAATGGAAAACAGCTCTTGTACTTTACGAAAAAGCACCTTATCAGGCATGTCCAAGGGTCAGCTTCCGGTGATTTCTCCTTTCCACCTGGTAAATCTGGGCATACTGAAGCAATGCAGCAACTGCCTCATGTACACAGACAACCCTCTCCTCCTACCACCCAACACTACAGCCTGTGAGAGATGCACTTACATAGCCAAACTGGAAGCAAAGCTCTCTCCAGCCAAGCTTGTGTTAGACAGCCTAAAGGAGAAGGTTAACACCTGCACTACACCTCAAGCAACACATAGCCCTTCAAAACCCACACCAACACCCACACTTAGCAACACTAAACCCACATATGCGAAGGCCCTTAACATTAACCTGCCCAAGCAATAGGTACTTCAGAAGCTGAAATGCAAACAAACACCAGTCACAACCAAAGTGACACATAACTCACAACACCAGTGTGCCACCCAACAACCGCCCCTAAGGCAAAACAATGTACCCAACACTTTAGTGATAGGTGACTCCATAGTCAGACATACAGATGTCCCAGTCACCAGGCTGAACAAGAAGAAAATTACAGTCAGATGCCTGTCAGGTGCTAGGATCCACCACATAGCACATGCACTCAAGTCACTCCACAACAAGTGCAAATATGACTCTGTCATTGTCCATGTTGGAGTGAGTGACTTGAGATGTACCTCCCTGGACTACATGAAAAGAGATGTGGAAGAGCTCTTGGATCATGTGGCCCAGGCAGGTATGACCCTAGCCCTGAGTAGCATCCTGCCTTTGCCCAGAATGACACCACAATATAAGGACAAAATGATAGACTTCAAAAATTGGCTAAGCTTCTGGTGTCATTCAAAGGGGATCCAGTATCTGTCTGCCTAGGAAGACATGATCGACAAGCCAGGATGCTTTGCCAGAGATGGTCTGCACCTGTCACCCTGTGATTCAGGTTACTGGCTAAACCTCTTGCCACCCGTATGGTGCCTTTTTTAGACAAAGTTCAAAGGACAAAACCACCACCATAACAGATACAAGCATGCAAAATCTGAAGGTAATGCTACTCAATGCTAGAAGTCTAAACCTCAAAATGCACTCTCTCGAGGCACTCCTAAAAATGGAGAACATTGATATCTGTGCAGTAACTGAGACCTAGTTCAAGGCTCCAGAGAGCACTCCTGCAATACCAGGCTACAACTCTTACCACACTTTTCGGCCATCAAACCAAGACTGAAACACTAAAGGTGGAGGAGAGTCCATATTCACCAAGGACATTCACAACTCCAGGTGAGTTGCCCAACACAATGCATCTAAAATTCTCCAGGTGCAAATAACACTAGGTAAGACTGCAATCCAAATTGTAGATTGATACAGATCCCACACCATGCCCCAAAATTCTCCCTACATTTCTAAACATACTGGAAAATATTAAGATACAACCAAACACCCTAATACTGGGTGATTCCAATGACCCTGCCATTAATTGGGAAAACTACTTGGGTACCAACACTTTTTCTTAACGGTTCTTGGAATTCATAAATTCCAACGCCCTGGATCAACTAACCCATTGTCCCACCAGGGGCTCCAATATCCTAGACCTGGTCATTACCAACATGGAAGATATATGCTCCACACCAGTGGTCACCCCCCTCATTGGTCAGGTCTGACCATAAGCAAATCACCCTTGACATCTAGATCCCACCCCCAATCCCCAGTAAGGAAACCTCCATAAAAAACTTCTCCAAAGCCAACTTCATGCTACTCAAGCCAGAAGTGACAAACTTCATGACACCCATGCAGATGGGATCTGAAAGTTCGACTGCTGAATCCTACACTAAGGCACTGTACGAGCACATCCACTCATGCATAAATCGTGCTATCCCAAATAGAACCAAGATGCTCTCTTCCAGAAAAAGGAAAGCAATCTGGTCATCCCCTGCCATAAACAAACTATATAACAGAAGGAAGAAACTGTTGCAGAAAAGAGGAAAATCTCAGGATGCAAAAAAACTCCCTTACTAGCCTCAGTAATAAGCTGAGATCCCTCATAATTTCCTCCAAAGCTAGTTACGAAAATAAAATTGCCAAAGATTCCAAAGACAACCACAAGGCATTCTATAATTATGTCAAGAATCTAAATGGCAATGCTCAGATCTGCTCTGAGCTACAACAGAATGACATTAAATATACTGATCCCAAGGATATTGCCAATATCCTGGCAGATTGATTTAGCGCCAACTTCACCGCCCTCTCACCCCCTAACAAGCCCATCTCAATACCAAAATATTTCCAAATTCCGGTAATCATGGCCACACAGGTAGAAACTGCACTCTCCAAAGCTAAGAATATAGCATCCATGGGACCAGATGACATCCCGGGCTGTGTACTACATGAACTACAAAATGAACTGGCACCTCACTTAAGTGTCATGTTTATCATAGCCTCAGCTCAGGCTTCGTGCCCACTGAGTGGTGCACAGCTACAGTTATCCCACTCCACAAGGTGAGATCCACCTTGGATCCTGGGAACTACTGTTCCATCAGTCTGACGAGCCTGATCTGCAAGGGCATGGAACGCATTATCATGGAACTTATAAAAAAGACATTAGCAACCTTCAAACACTGGACTCAATGCAGTTTGGGTGTGTGAAGGGCCGATCTTGTCTCCTGAACCTGATTGACTTCTTCTAATCAGTCTCCAGAGCTGTGTATGAGGGTAAGGCAGTCCACATAGTCTATCTGGACCTCATCCAGGCCTTAGAAACAATCCACCACTCTGAAATCATAAATAAACTTACTAAGCTTGCCATAAATCCCTATGTCACTCAATGGGTTGCCAGCTGGCTTACTGACAGAACCCAGACTGTAAAAGCAGCCGACTCCAAATCCAGCTCCAGACAAGTGATAAGTGGAGTACCTCAGGGTTCAGTCCTGGGACTGCTCTTGTTGGCATCTACTTCTCTGAAGTACAGGCCAACACTAAGGGCTCTGGCTAACAAAGTTCGCAGATGAATGCAAACCGGGTGCCATTACTGAATCCCCAAATGATGTGGATATTCTACAAAAGGGCCTTACAGAAACAGATGCTTGGTGCCAGAGCCATGGGCTCAAGCTTAATGCCAAGAAATGTATAGTTATCCCCTTTGGTAAAAAACATGTTCCCATGAATTACTACATAGGTGGCAGTACACTAAACACTGAAAGTGTGATGAGAGACTTAGGGACACAGGTGGACAGTGGTCTCACCTTCGATAACCACATCTCCACAACAGTCAGGAAGTCCTTCTATGTGGCACACCTCATCACTAAGGGCTTTTCATCCAGAGAAAAGGAGGTCATTGTCCCACTGTACTCATCCCTCATTAGACCCATTATAAAGTACAATACCTCGTTTGGTATGTACCTCACAAGACATCTGCAACAGCTGGAAAGGCTGTAGAAATACCTCACTAAAGGAATCACAGGCCTAAAGCAGATGCCCTATGCTGACCGTCTAAAAAAACTCCAGCTATACTCTGTGGCATATCGTCAACTCAGAGGTGATCTCTGCTTAACATACAAGGCCACTTCAAACCCTGAGCTGTTGGATATGCCCCACTTAAAGAAATCCCAATCCCTCAGAGCAACACGCTCCAGGGATCTAAACCTTGTCATCACAATGAGCAAAACATGCTGGAGGGATAGATTCCTGACCCAGAGACTCCCCATACTCTGGAATAGACTACCTATACATGTCAAGCAGAGCGCCTCCTTGGCCCTCTTCAAAAGGAACCTTGAAGATTGGATGGGAGATAGGAAATTCACCCCTGGGATCATGTCAGCTGCCCTGCTAGACAGAGGTCCAGGGAAGTAAATATTGTAGGAAGAAATATCCAGGGAATTGTTATGGCTAGGCATGTATAGCCCTAGGGCTGATAGCCTAGTACCAACCTATAAACCTATGAACCTATGTAGAGCCTGTTATATTTGCAGGTACATGTGTATTCCCTCATAAGAAATGTAGGCCAGTGTTGTGGCAGTCTGTCTGTAGTTTTCACAGTGCTTTGTGACATGCCTAGCAGCTCAGTGTACTTACCCAGTGTGATGTTATGTCCAGATATTTGTCAGATACACTGCTGCCGGGACACCATAACTGTTCTGTATTTCTGACAAAGCAGTGGGATGCTGTACAGATGTATGTCACTAACTAGTGAGTAGTATGTGTGTTTGTGACCTCTGCTCCTCTGGTTAATATGTGTCAGGACAGACAGGAGTATGTGAATGCATAAACTGTGTGAGCATATCTGTTCTAGTAATTACGTGATATCCCCATTTGCATGGCTGCTAACATCCACTTTGTCAGGCTTGGTCCACATGTCTTGCACTAAGGGGTTCTGTGTACACCTCTGGACTGACCAGAGTGTGTCAGTCTGTCCACATTTATTGGTCATATCTCTGCTGTATTCCACAGGACCATTACTGTGATATCTATGGTACTATACTATGATGATCTTAGGATGTGTGTCAGTAACTGATGGCGTACATGTCAATATCAGATGCGACTTCCCACACATGATATTTCTGTTAAGTCAACACCTGTTACACTAGCAACGGTCTACATTTATATCTGCAATACTTACATGACATGCCCTTGCACTAAGACGTTGCGACTATTGGTACTGAGGTATACCTCCACAACATGTTGTGGACATATGTTAAACATATATGTATACATACATATATATATATATATATATATATATATATACATATATATATATATATATATATATATATATATATATATATATATATAGATATATATATATATATATATATATATCTATATATATATATATATATATACACATACATATATATATATATCCATATATCTATATAGATATATACACATATACATATATATATATATATATATATATATATATATATATATATATATATATATATATATATATATATATATATATATATATATATATATGTCTACATATATAGATTGTTTAATGAAATCTTTGAAAGTGAGAGGATGCCTGAGGAATGGAGAAAAAGTGTTTTGGTACCGATTTTTAAGAATAAGGGTGATGTGCAGAGCTGTAGTAACTACAGAGGGATTAAATTGATCAGTCACAGCATGAAGTTATGGGAAAGAGTAGTGGAAGCTAGGTTAAGAAGGGAGGTGATGATTAGTGATCAGCAGTATGGTTTCATGCCATGAAAGAGCACTACAGATGCAATGTTTGGTCTGAGAATGTTGATGGAGAAGTACAGAGAAGGTCAGAAGGAGTTGCGTTGTGTCTTTGTGGACTTAGAGAAAGCATATGGCAGGGTGCCTAGAGAGGAGTTGTGGTATTGTATGAGGAAGTCGGGAGTGTCAGAGAAGTATGCAAGAGTGGTACAGGATATGTATGAGGAAGTCGGGAGTGTCAGAGAAGTATGCAAGAGTGGTACAGGATATGTACGAGGGTAGTGTAACAGCGGTGAGGTCTGCAGTGGGAGTGATGGGTGTGTTTAAGATGGAGGTGGGATTACTTCAAGGATCAGCTCTGAGCCCTTTCTTATTTGCAATGGTGATGGACAGGTTGATAGACGAGATCAGACAGGAGTCCCAGTGGACAATGATGTTTGCAGATGACATTGTGATCTGTAGTGAGAGTAGGGAACAGGTGGAGGAGACCCTGGAGAGGTGGAAATATGCTCTAGAGAGAAGAGGAATGAAGGTCAGCAGGACTAAGACAGAATATGTGTGTGTGAATGAGAGGGAGGATAGAGGAATGGTGAGGATGCAGGCAGTAGAGGTGGCAAAGGTGGATGAGTTTAAATTCTTGGGATCAACAGTTCAGAGTAATGGAGAGTGTGGAAAAGATGTGAAGAAGAGAGTACAGGCAGGATGGAGTGGGTGGAGAAGAGTGTCAGGAGTGATTTGTGACAGACAAGTACCAGTAAGACTGAAAGGGAAGGTCTACAAGAGTGTATTGAGACCAGCTATGTTATATGGGTTGGAGACAGTGGCACTGACAAAAAGGCAGGAGTCAGAGCTTGATGTGGCAGAGTTGAAGATGCTAAGATTTGCACTGGGTGTGACGAGGATGGACAGGATTAGGAATAAGCATATTAGAGGGTCAGTCCAGGTTGGAAGGTTTGGAGACAAAGCCAGAGAGGCAAGATTACGTTGGTTTGGACATGTGCTGAGGAGGGATGCAAAGTATATTTGGAAACTGATGCTAAGGATGAAGCTGCCAGGTAACAGGAAAAGAGGAAGGCCTAAGATAAGGTTTATGGATGTGGTGAAAGAGGACATGCAGGTGTTTGGTGTGACAGAGCAAGATGCAGCGGACAGGAAGAAATGGAAACAGTTGATCCCCTGTGGTGACCCCTAACAGGAGCAGCCAGAAGAAGAAGAAGAAGATATGCACATATATTTATAGATATCTACACATATATATATATATATATATATATATATATATACATATTTGATATACATATATATATATATATATATATATATGTATATGTATATATATATATATATATATATATATATATATATATATATAGATCTATATATGACCATATATATATAACACAATATACAGATGTATATAAATACATATATATGAATATATATATATATATATATATATATATATATATATATATATGTGTGTATGTACATGTACACATATATCTACATATGTATATATATATATATATATATATATATATATAAATATATATATATATATATATATATATATATATATATATATATATATATATACATATCTTTGTTATGTGTAAACATGACTGTTGTATATACCTTCCCAGATGTATCACAACGTGTTTATCTGATATGTGTATATTTAGATATAACAACATACATGATTCAACAGTAATATCACTAACAAGTGCTACACAATTATAGAAGTAGATTGACTCATTGATGTAGAGACCTATTCTTTAGTATAGGCTTTAATGGTATCCTGTCATTTAGTCCCTTACCTCTGTTGCCTATTAACCTGACTATCCATCCCAGTATGAATAGGAATTATGTTAGCAGTAGTATTAACTATGTATGTTTAATCAAAGTTATGAAGTTTATTACAGAATGGTGCATATTTAGGATGAAATTGAAGTATGACATGGGAAACAGTTAAAGGATTCATTTTATTATTTTTATGTATGTATTTTATATATTTTTATATACTTGTATATGTGTTTTTATATTAGTAAACTTTGAATAGAAACAATGCAAGTGATTCAAGTAGAGATGAATATCTCTTTAAAATGAATGGGTAATTACTATTCAATTGGTATTACCAATTTAACTTGCCTTATAAATAAGTGGATAGTACTGCTATTGTAATGGTCTGATGAAGTGGGAGGTAGTCCCATGAAAGTGCTTACCTACTGCATTTTCATAATAAAGCTGTGTTTTTATTCTACAAGACTTGCTTAAGGAAAACATTTTTCAAGAAATTATTTGGTATAGCAAGTTTCTGCTTGGTATATGTTCCCAGGTTTTTTGCACACAATACAGATAATGGCAGACAGGTAAAACATTTCAAATACAGGAACATTTATATAGTACTGTTACAGCAACATACCAACATACCTGACTAAATAAGTTAAACATTTTGAGTAAAAGGATTAATAAAACATTTTTCTGAGGGTAGCATTGTTTATAAAGTTTACCAAACCTTAAGAGGTGAGCTACTAAAGTACAAATTAAGAGAGAATATCAGAGCACCTGAAATAGCATGTTAAAGATAGATTTTAAAGAATGGTCCTGCTAGGGGAGAAAGTGTCAGTCAGGATTTGTGCACGAGCAAAGCCATTGGGCTTTAAGGAAGATTCTTAATTGCTTCTTGAAAAGTGGGGTGGAAGAAAGAGCTGTTAGTTCAATAAGATCCCTCTGATACACCTGGTCATGGTGATGTCATCATCACATACCTGGTGTAGCACTACCATACCCTTTTCGGGCGTACAGCCCATGATCTTCAGGAGAGGACTGCCCTATGGAACGATCTTGTCCTTAGGGTAAATGATGTTGGCCTACATAACAGCAGTTATGAGAAGGACAGACATCGATGCACTGATCTACTCCGCCATGCCAGTCGGCATGCTGTTGTGGTTAGGGGGGATTGTGTGGCTAGCACCGACCTCCACTATGCGCTCAGCCGGGTCTTGTGCTTGCGGTTGGGCAGGTGCCCCGAGGCTGGCGAGGAGCTCCTCAACATGTGTCAGGGGGGGCTGGATGGCATGACCCCCCCCATTGCAAACTGGTCCCCCCTAACCGCAACAGCACGCCGACATGACATTCCCCATATTTGCTGTCCTAACATAGGATTCCATATTACACATTCATTGCTCGTGTTAGGACCACATTGCAGGTTGTAAGGGTTGCAGTATTGTGATATGCTTTAGTGTAGATCTGTAATAGTTGCCATTGTAATAGTGGTATATACACTATTGTAGCACTGTATAAGGGTGATTTTTCAGACATGTCCCTACTGTAGGCCATTTGTCCCACCATTATGTTTATCTCTGTGCAAACATCTTACAAGGATAGGTTGTTAGTTATATTGCAGTACTCTTACATACCCTTCAGATATGCCACCATGGTGACCACTGTGATGCAGTGCAGTTAACAGCAACAATACGTGAACATGTACAGCATGCATTATGGGTAGGTGTGTTAAATGTGTGCATGGAATATACCATGGCCATAACATGACAGGTATATTGGCAAACCTGAACAAACACCATACTCACCAGCTACAGGCTGCTGCACCGAAGGTATACCAGAGAAACCTACATAATTGTGTGAGCGATGTGATGAGCCACACCTGTGGCATTGGTACAGGGTGCGGGGAGCATAACAGTACATCAACAGTACAAACCCACAATACTACAGATTATACACATCTGTTTATTACTACAGCGCAGCAACAGACTATATATATTTCATCTCACATATGCATGATTATGCTCTATAGATGCAGATGGATAGGCAACAGTGGTCTGCTGATGTGCCCTGTTGCCTTACCAGCATGGTCCTCAGCCATTGTGTGAGTAGCACCCACTTCCACTATGCCCTCTGGCTGGTCTTGTGTTTGTGGATGGGCAGGTGCCTCATGGCTGGTGAGGAGCTCATCAACATGTGTCAGGGGGGCTGGATGGCATGACCCCCCTGTTGCAAACTGGTCCTCCCTAACCACAACAGTACGCCGACGGGCATGGTGGAGTAGATCAGTGCATCGATGTCGGATCTGCTCATAACTGCTGTTATGCAGGCCGACATCGTTTACCCTGTAGACAAGATTGTTCGCTAGGGCAGTCCTCTCCTGCAGATCATGGGCTGTATGCCCGAACAGGGTATAGTAGTGCTGCACCAGGTATGTGATGATGACATCATTCTCCAGCGCTGTGTACATCAGAAGTCTCTCCCTGGACATTTTGCCTGAAAGATATAAACAGGGAAATAGGTCTGAGGACCTCATACTGCAAGGATATTGTAGTTGTTAATAATCTCTTTCTCCGCCCCCACCATATCTGCAACAAGAATCTGACCACACAACTCAATGGGTATGTCTACAGAAGACCTACCGTTGGGACATATATCATATTGTACAACAATTTGTGCAATGTATTTGTAGTCATGTTCCATGTTGAAACACTATCATTGGTGGCCTGTTACATACAATGTAACTTGCATGCTATTGTAAGGGCCACAATGGTTTCATATATGCATGTGTTCTGTTTGTTATGTGATTACTGCACATCTGTTGTTTTGTGTTAATGAGGATATCTATGCATGCTGCTAAACATAATCCTGGAATGTGCAGACTATTACTACCTACATATGTTCTATAACAGTGACACAATAGCATGTTTGGGAAGACAGTTGCCACCAGAACCACATACCCAACCTCACCTGGCTAAGTTACCATGCCGCATCACATCTGGGACCCACCCATGCACCTCATCATCTACTGGTCCTGCACTACCTTCAGGAGGAACCACCTCAGGGGATAGTGTTCACCCCACCCCCCCGGGAGCACACACAGATAGGATCCTGTCACCTGAAGTCAGGTCAGGTGTCTGGTGCATAGGGTGCTCTACAGAGACTTGGGGATGTGCTAAAGTACCTTGACGCCCTCAGTACACAATCACAGGGTCCACATGTTCCTTCTGCTCAGCCCACAGCCCAGACACTTTCAGGGTCATGAAGATGCTGTTGTGACTGCCCATGGGTGGGGACCTTGGTCCCATTGTTTTGATATGGGGGCTCATGGGCTTCCACATTCCAGACAACACTCCTCTTCCAAGGTGTTTATACACCACATGTGTCATACACTGCCCCTGTATGCTGTCTTGTCTGTCTTCCAACACAACCTACCTCCTCATATATACCTACTATCCTTCCCCAAAATTCCAATCCCACCTTCATAACTAAGGGCAATGCGTTCCCAACATGGAGTTCACACCACACATAACTGTCTATTTTGCATCCACTTACTGCTGTATACAAATATATATATATCTATATATATATATATATATATATATATATATATATGTATATGTGTATATATATATATATATATATATATATATATATATATATATATATATATATATATATATATATATATATATATATATATATATATATATATATATATATATATATATATATATATATATATGTGTGTATATATATATATATATATATATATATATATATATATATATATATATATATATATATATATATATATATATATATATATATATATATATATGTATATATATATATATATATATATATATATATATATATATATATATATATATATATACATATATGTGTGTGTGTGTGTGTGTGAGTGTGTGTGTACTATGTGTGATGTTCTCTCACACATATTGTACAGCACTGTCATTCAACAGTACATATCTATATGGGGTGTATTCAAACATCAGGTCCACACTCTCTAACTCTCCTTCTTGCACAGCTGCACTGTTCTGCCTTGCTACAACACAGACAGGTGTCACATATGGACACAGCCTAACATAAGGGGGTATATATAGGGACAGATTGCAGGTAAGCCTATTACACACCTATGACATTTGTACATGCTACATTACACGTTAACATGACTGTCCTGCAAGTGATGGGCTTTGAAACTCATGTGTCCATCATAACGGCATTACTTCCATCACCAGCTATTGGCCACACTAATATATATGTCTTGCGGTACACAACACACACTACAATGGCTTACATCTTGTCATTCAGTGCTGATCTGCACATTTGACAGGTATGGCCCACTGCCCACAGGGACAGACATTATTGTCCATAGAAGTTGTTCAGCAGGACATCATTGCAAAACACCTGATGGCACATATAAATCATTCCACATCATCTATCCCATTATTATAAACCAAGTACTACATTCAGTTACATGCATATATGCTTCACATACCTGTTGTGGGATTGTCGTCTCTTCTGGATACAGTTTGCTGTGTCCCCTTGCTTAACTTGGGATGTCTGTAGGTTCAGTTGTTGAACATTATATTTACTGAATGGATGTTTGTTTGTTTTTTCTTTTTATCTCTCTCGCTCTCTCTCTCTGTCTCTCTCCACTACATGGATTGACCTGCTTTGAATAGATTGCAGCATGGATTTTGTAGGTGATGCACATAATCAGGTGATGGCCTCTGCAACAATCGATGTTCACCAGTTCCTACCTGCATGCTGCCTGCTGTGTAGTACTTCCAATTACCACTGTCATGGCAACTCACTACTATAAATTACTAAATCATGTGGGTGTGGTCCCTTTACCTTTCCTGTATGGAGGACATCTTTCCTGTGTGTGGGCAGCAGTGTTACAGATAGCAGGTAGCAATACCTCTTACAAAAGGACTTGCAGACACAGGCCAACTACATATTTGTATAAGGTTCCAGACCTACAGACAGTACGAGTAGTGTTGTTATATGCATTGTATACCACTAGTGTTACGGGGTTTGTATGTACATACTAGTTTAGCATGGAATGCAGTCTGCCTGCATAGCTCTCAACTGTGGGCCTATCCACATGATGGCCAGAGGATTGGCTGTTATGTTTTGTCTGTCCACCACACAGTTCATGTCTCAGATATATCACTGGCATTCTGTCTGTTGAATGCTATCAGTACATGGCTACATCCATTTGCATTTCTGACTTCATATTCCTGAATAAGGGAATGCTGCATCCAATCCCATAACACCAGCAACTCTCTCATTGTATAACACCAATATTGCAAATATGGCCCAGTGTTCCAGCCTCTGTCCTCCACCTATATACCAGGCTTTGTCCATATGTCAGGCAGTAAGGTTGTTAAGTAGTGGCCTATTATTATGCCGTGCTGCCATTCCTGCCACCATTACAGTGATGTTGTGGCCCCCACACATATTGTGGGGTAGGGTCCATATATATGTGGGCTACAGCTAGATAAAATGCATGTGCCCTTGTGCAGTCAAGAGGTCAGTGTATGTAACACTGTTATATTCCCCTGTAAGTCATTCTATGAGGGAGGGGCATGCACCATATATAACCTAGGCTGTTACAACATGTGAGCGATATGAATAGTAAGACACCTTAAGGTATATGGCTGTAAATTTTCATACATTTCAACTTGAGAACATTGGTGGGCTAGTGCTTACTTTCTTACAGACTGTTCTGTTTGTTAGTGTGATAGTGATGTTTTAATTTAAGCATTATTATGTAATAGATACATCTTCATTGTGACAGCTTAATTCTTTCCTCCCTAGGGTTGAGTACAGAGTGTAATTGGAGGCTGCTGAACTACATCTGCATTACTTACTGTTAATTCATTCTTATCTTCTGGGCCAGTGTTTCTTTACTGATGTACTACTTGAAGGCCTTGGCCTGGACAGCAACATATGTTATGCTTTCAGATTACTGTATAAAATGTTTTGCTTGAGAGTTGCATTACTCACTTAGTATGTATTTCTAACACCTAACAGCTATATGACATGGCATATACAGCTGTAATAGTACACAAATAAACATTTCTTATGTAGGAAAACTTTTGTGTGCTGTCATATCCTTTGACTTCTCTGTGGGTGTATGTTTCATGCAATAATTGTCTTTTGATGAGAGAATCATACATTGTCCATTTTAAATGGTGGCAACTTTAGGAATACTGGCTGTTCAATATGCTGTGCACCCTCTAAATATGTATTTTCCTATACATATCTGTATGTTGTAATATATGTATATATATGCGTGTATGTGTATATACATATATATCTATATGTATTATATATATATATACATATATATATATATATATCTATATATATATATATATATATATATATAGATAGATATATGTGTGTCTTCATGTGTGTGTGTGTGTGTGTGTGTGTGTGTGTGTGTGTGTGTGTGTGTGTGTGTATATGTATCATTGGAATGTTTACTGTTTCCACATTGTACATTCCCTATGACAGACAGACTGTTCTGCATGATATGTTATTGATACCATTCTGACATCATATAGGTGGGATGGATTACTGTTAACTTCTTGTGGCTATATTGTGTAGGGTCCTGGGTTTGAGACTTGCATGTGTTGGTATTGTGTTGCAAGGCAGATCTGTTTGGCTGTGGAGGAGGGGGTGAGATCAATAATTACAAGAGGTACTTAAATTGAGCCCCCTCACCCCCATTAATGGTGCCTTTGGTCATATATATTTGTTGTGTTCTCTCTTATATATATATATATATATATATATATATATATATATATATATATATATATATATATACATGTATGGATGCCTGAGGAGTGGAGAAAAAGTGTTTTGGTACCAATTTTTAATAATAAGGGTGATGTGCAAAGCTGTAGTAACCACAGAGGGATTAAATTGATCAGTCACAGCATGAAGTTATGGGAAAGAGTAGTGGAAGCTAGGTTAAGAAGGGAGGTGATGATTAGTGATCAGCAGTATGGTTTCATGCCAGGAAAGAGCACTACAGATGCGATGTTTGCTTTGAGAGTGTTGGAGAAGTACAGAGAATGTCAGAAGGAGTTGCATTGTGTCTTTGTGGATTTAGAGAAAGCATATGACAGGGTGGCTAGAGAGGATTTGTGGTATTATATGAAGAAGTCGGGAGTGTCAGAGAAGTATGTAAGAGTGGTACAGGATATGTACGAGGGTAGTGTGACAGCAGTGAGGTCTGCGGTGGGAGTAACGGATGCGTTTAAGGTGGAGGTGGGATTACATCAAGGTTCAGCTCTGAGCCCTTTCTTATTTGTAATGGTAATGGACAGGTTGACAGATGAGCTCAGACAGGAGTCCCCGTGGACTATGATGTTTGCAGATGACATTGTGATTTGTAGTGAGAATAGGGAACAGGTGGAGGAGAACCTGGGGAGGTGGAGATATGCTCTAGAGAGAAGAGGAATGAAGGTCAGCAGGACTAAGACAGACTATATGTGTGTGAATGAGAGGGAGGATAGAGGAATGGTGAGGATGCAAGGAGTAGAGGTGGCGAAGGTGGATGAGTTTAAATACTTGGGATCAACAGTTCAGAGTAAGGGAGAGTGTGGAAGAGAGGTGAAGAAGAGAGTACAGGCAGGGTGGAGTGGGTGGAGAAGAGTGTCAGGAGTGATTTGTGACAGACGAGTACCAGTAAGAGTGAAAGGGAAGGTCTATAAGAGGGTAGTGAGACCAGCTATGTTATATGGGTTGGAGACAGTGGCATTGACAAAAAGGCAGGAGTCAGAGCTTGACGTGGCAGAGTTGAAGATGTTAAGATTTGCACTGGGTGTGACGAGGATGGACAGGATTAGTAATAAGTATATTAGAGGGTCAGTCCAGGTTGGAAGGTTTGGAGACAAAGCCAGAGAGGCAAGATTACATTGGTTTGGACATGTGCTGAGGAGGGATGCAGAGTATATTGGGAAAAAGATGCTAAGGATGAAGCTGCCAGGTAACAGGAAAAGAGGAAGGCCTAAGATAAGGTTTATGGATGTGATGAGAGAGGACATGCAGGTGGTTGGTGTGACAGAGCAAGATGCAGAGGACAGGAAGAAATGGAAACAGTTGATCAGCTGTGGCAACAGGAGCAGCCGAAAGAAGAAGATATACATATATATATATATATATATATATATATATATATATATATATATATATATATATATATATATATATATATATATATATATATATATATATATATATATATATATATATATATATATATATATATATATATATATATATATATATATATATGGATCCCCTTCAGTTAACCGAAACGCCACAACACCGAAACACAAATCACCGACACCAACAGACCAACAACACAAAATACCGACAATACACACAACATGCAGGTGGTTGGTGTGACAGAGCAAGATGCAGAGGACAGGAAGAAATGGAAACAGTTGATTTGCTGTGGCAACAGGAGCAGCCGAAAGAAGAAGATATACATACATATATATATATATATATATATATATATATATATATACATACATATATATATATGTATATATATATATATATATATATATATATATATATATATATGGATCCCTTCAGTTAACGAAGCATACAATGCGAAACACAAATCACCGACACCAACAGACCGACAACACAAAATACCGACAATACACACAACCATACATGCACTAACCGTAACCCAAACCCTAACCCTAAGGTCCGACACAACACACTTACCCTACCGCACCCTAACCCTAACTCACTTAACCCACCCACCCCTAAACCCACAGTCCGTCACTATCGCACACACACCCTACCTGCACCCTAACCTAACTCACTTAACTCCCTAAACCCACAGTCCATCACTATCGCACACACACCCTACCTGCACTCTAACCCTAACTCACTTAACCCGCCTCTAAAACTACAGTCCCTCACTATCGCACACTTACCTGTCCTCTCCCTAACACTAAATCCCTCACTCTATCGCACACTTACGAGTCCGTCGGGTTCTCACCTTGTCGGTCATCTCGTTGGTGATTTCGGCCCGTCGGATTCCTTGTCGGTCTAGTGAGCTTTCGGGCATCTAAAGGTGATCCATATATATATATATATATATATATATATATATATATATATATATATATATATATATATATATATATTATATATGTAGACATATATATCTATAGTTGTGTGCATACATATATATATATATATATATATATATATATATATATATATAGAGAGAGAGAGAGACAGACACATACATCTACATATATAAATACATTTCCACTACTGTTGAATGATTGGGCTGGATGATATGTTTGAGAAAACATCACTATTATGTATATCTGACATGGCTTAGTGGTAAAGCACCTTAGCTATGGTATGCAAGTTCCTGGGTTCGAGACTGGTAAAAGTTGATTATTTTGTTCTAGAAGGAACAAGAGCTGATGGATGGGTCTATATTAGAACATTGAAGTTTCAAATCTTCTAATGTTGTAATATTGACCCCTATTCAATGAAAGCTGAAAACATCAAAGCAACAGAAAACCAAATTTTTTTCCTAGGGAAAGAATTTGGTTGTCCATTTCTGTTGCTTTGGTATTTTCAGCACTGAGGTGGAGAGTTACAGGTCGGGTTCAGGTAAGTGTGTGATTGAGTGCGGGTTAGGTTAGTTAGGGTTAGGGTGTGGGTTAGGTATTTGTGCGATTGTGTGTACGTGAGGGTTAGGGCAGGTTATGTGAGTTAGGGATAGGGGGGTGTTTTAGGTATGTGTGCGATTGTGTGAACGTGAGAGTTAGGGCAGGTTAGGTGAGTTAGGGTTAGGGCGCGGGTCAGGTAAGTGTGCGATTGTGTGGACGTGAGGGTTAGGGTGGGGTAGATGAGTTAGGGTTAGGGTACTGGTGAGGTGAGTGTGCAATAGTGATGGACCTTAGGGTTAGGGTTAGGGTTTGGGTTAAGGTAAGTGGATAGTGGTGTGTGTATAGTTTAGTGTAGGGTAGGTGTAAGATTTTAGGTGTATGTATGTGGATTGCTGTTTGTTTGGTGTGCTTGTGTTGTGTGTATGTGTTTTGGAACAGCAGATTTTTTTCCCTAGGAATAAATTTGCTGTTCTGTATTTTCGATGTTTTCAGCTTTCGCTGAATAGAGGTCGATATTAGAACATTCAAAATTTTGAAACTTTTATGTTCTAATATAGACCTGCTGTTGGATACAGAGTGATTAAGGCACTTTTAACCAGTTGTAAGAGGGTCTGTGTGGGTTTGCGTGACAGTAAGCAATGCTAACTTCCGGTTAAATATACTTACACTCAGTTAGCCTTTAAATTGCTTATCCTGTGTAGGCATTGCTTACCCCCAGCAAACAGGATTAAACCCGCTTACTGCTCATTACAGCCGAGTGAGCCTCCTGGCATTTCTGCAGTTACCTCCTACTGCGCCTCTAGGCGTCAAATATCACTTGTTCATATTTGCATAAATAATTCCAAAACCATGCTACATCCAAGATGTCAGAATATTTTATCTTGAAGCTTACATGATATCAAACACAATTGCACTGAAATTTGACCTCTGTCAATAAGTATTTGTTAGAAATGTAAGGTGATACCTTCATTTTTTAAAAGCTCAATCCACACCCACTGGGAGTTAAAGGTACACACTTAAAATAGCTGTAATGGAGGGAATGAGTTAAAAGGGCTTACTCTCACTTACCCTGCGCTAATTTCTTTAAAAGAAAAGAAAAAGTGGTGATAGGAAAGTGGTGCAAAAGGGGCACAAAGAGGGAAAGACAGTAGGGAAAATAGTTAGGGATGTGCAGGATGGGTGTAGGGAAGGTCCATAGCTGCCCATTTCTTCTACAGCAACAGCTGTGCATATACACTGATTTGGAGGCAGATTTGGACACTCAAACCCAGAGAGAGGGGTGAGGACAACAATAATATGTTGTGAAGCCAGTTAGACCAGATTACATGTGTCCAGTGGACATGTGTGCAAAATGGACAGCTATATATGGAGCGAGATTTTCTTTGGGGAACAGATTGCCTTTTTTTTAAGGTGAGATTGGGATGTTGGGGATGGATAGTAGGTATATTTGGGGAGGTAGGATGACAGACAAGACAGATAAGACAGCATACAGGGGTGGTATATGACACGTGGGGGTAAACACCTTGGATGGGGAGGGATGTTTGGAAGTTGGAAGCCCATGAGCCCCCAAATGGAAACAGTGGGACTAAGGTCCCCACCCATGGGCAGTCACCACTGCACCTTCATGACCCCATAGGTGGCTGTGCTGTGGGCTGGGTAGGAGGGGCAGGCTGGCCCTCTATATTTGTCATGCCACCCCCAAGATGGCGTAGCTGATCTCTGAACTCCCTACAGAGCTCACTACACACCAGACCCTGGACCTGACGATAGGTGACAGTTTCCTATCCGTGCCTGCTCCCAGGGGCAGGTGAGCCCAATCCCCTCAGGCAGTTCCACCCAAAGGTGGTGCAAGACCAGCAGACAAGAAGGTCCCGGGGTGGGCCCCAGATGTGCTGGCGCCTGGTGCCATGGCTAGATGAGGTGGGAGAGGTGGGTCCGCTGGGACCGTCCTTCCCAAACGTGCTATGGTGTTTCAATTCTAAAACATATGTGGGTTAGTAATAGTCAACACATTCCAGGATTAGGTATAACAGCATGCATAGATATTCCCATTAACCCAAAACACCAGATATGAAACAGTTGCATAGCAAACAGAACACATGCATATATGGAACCACAGTGGGCATTACAAAAGCATGCAGGTACATTGATGGCAGCATGCCACCAATTTGGGAGTATTTCAACATAGCACATGCATAGAAACAAATTTCAATATTTATCAAACAATAGGACATCTGTCCCAACAGTAGATTTAATTGTACACATACCCATTGAGTTGTGTATTTAGATTATTGTTGCAGATATGGTGGTGGTGGGGGGTGATGTCAATTAACAACTTGTGTATCCCTGTAGTTCTCAAATACTTTCTTAGTCAGTGCTGTAATCTGTACCTTACAGGTATTATTACACTACCCTATGGCCTTAGTTTGGACAGTGGTATGTTTGTAGACAACTATATATGTGAACTGTGTTTTACCTGCAGTATACACCTCTTATCTGGTATACCTGGGGAGGTATTGTTTGTTAACACTACCTGACTGTTTCTATGCATATTCCCAGATTCCAGGTTGTCGTTATGCAAATACCTCTCAATATCTTATTGTACACACTCTGGGCAAGTCTTGACAACATGCAGGTGAAACTGGGACATATTTTGACAATTGCCCTCATAAATCTTTGGTGAGTTGCTGCAATAACAGGTTTGTTTTCATATACATTTTCTGAATATTTACAGGTCTGACAGTCAGTTATATGTCATTAAATGCTGCCTACATGTCAGAGATCATCACGCTGATTTGCCAGGGGGACAAGGTAACAGACAGTGGATATGGGCCAATTATCTGGACATTCTGAACAAATTTGTACAGTTGAGGTGTATGATTCTGCATACAGCTTACTACCACTCCCAGGATTCAAACCATGGCTGTGTCTGCTAAAAATAAAACAGCCTAGGTGACAGATACGCTAAATCTCTTTTTATTCAACCTTTTCTACTTCCTCAGCCTACTTTCACCCCTTTAACAAAAACGTAGGCATTTTCTTCTCTTCCCCTTTGAACAACCCCTTCTCATACTCAGTTGAGTGTGCGATTTAGATATTACTCTGTATCTTTTCACTGATTTCTGTCTATAAGCTCCCATGGTTTTACAATCTGACCTTGTAATTACAATACTCTTATACAGGGATTCCTAGTCAGTTTTATTATGTAGTACAGTGTGGATGACAGTGATGAGTAATACATTATTATTCAGAGAAACTGCAACATTAACAATGCCATACAATACCAGACTAAACAGTACCAGTCCAGGATTTCAATCTTTTATTTCCAGGCACAGTTTTCTATCTGACAGACCTGCAGAGGGAATGCTTGTTAACACTATCTGAATGTTGCCACACATATTACCAGATTCCAAGTTATTATTATGCACATACATCTCACTTTGTTAATGCACGCACTCTGGTCATAGCTTCACAACATGAAGGTACAGATGGGACATACTTTGCATATTTTGGTGAGTTGCTAGAGTGACAGGTTTGTTCTTATAGATATATTTCTGAAGATTATGTCTGACAATCAGTTGTATGTCATTATGTGCTGCCTAAACTTCTGGGATCATCCCACTGATTTGCCAGGGGGGGGGGGGGGGCAGGGTGACAGGCAGGAAATATAAGCCAATTATCTGAACTTTCTGACAAAATCTGTACAGTTGAGGGGTATTATTCTGCATACAGCTTACTACCACTCCCAGAATTCAAACCATGGCTGTGTGTGCTACAAATACAACAGTTTACATCTCAGTTGAGTGTGCTATTTGGATTTTGTTGTGTATCTTTTCACTATTTTTGTCTAAGTCTCCCTCAGTTGTACAGTATGACCTTGTGATTACAACAGTCATATACAGACATTCCTACACATTTTATTTATGTAGCACAGTGTGGGTAACAGTGCTTAATATGACAGTACTATTAAGGGAATGCAACACTACATTACCATATGATACCAGAGTAAGCACAATCAGTCCAGGAGTTAGACCTTTACTGCCAGGCTGTTACCCTTTTATTTACATACAACCTATATGAGACTCTTCCTGCCATATTGTTTGGTTTATTCAGTACATCTCATACACAATACAGGTTTTATACTGGCAATTAACTTTCTACTACTTTTAGATTTATTTCTTATGACAGTACATGCAAGATTATTACTAACCTGCCTCGTGATGCAGCCTCTGCAGCCTATATGCATGGGCTACCTGATTCACAGCCCACTCTGCTGCTGCTGTCAAAGACATAAGAGGAATATTTAGCCATACCTATCCATAATATACATGAGCTGGTAATTATTAAACAGGTAGTATAATGAGTACTTACACACTGCTGGGACATCACCCTGCCTAGCTTCATGGATCCACTGATCTAAGAGCTCGCTCTTCCTCCACTTCAGGACAGCAAAGTGATGCCTGACCTGCTCACCAGTTCAAGGGATGCTAGTGGCACTGCTGAGGTCATGGGCGAGATGATCCCAGGCTTTCGCTTTCTATTGGGAACCCTGGTACTGGTCCTGCAGCAGTCTCTCTTCATGGTCTTTTACCAGGAGTCCTGCCATGACCTTGCACTCCAGGGTGTCCCAGCAATACGCTCAGAAGTGCGATCCTTCTACAAACCAACCATAGTGCCTACAGGAGGAAACTGCAACCAGTTATGAGATGTATTCCCACCTGTGGGGTTTAAATAGGGCTGATTTCTCACACTTTGCCATGATTGGGCAGTTTTAAAAATGCTAATCTATGGGCAAACCTGCTTCCTTAAGGTTGGCATTGCTTGAAGGGGTATACCAAAGGGCAAATTGATTTAGCTGGGCTACGCATTGCTTACACCTAGAGGTGTGCAATGCTTAGCATTGTTTATTTTTAAAATTGCACACTGTTTGCTATTTGGCATTGATTTATCATTCATTACATGTTATATATTTATTTAGTATCCGTGATTCATGTGTACGTACATTGTATGGGGTACTTGTATTTATTGGAGGATTTCACCACTTTATTACAATGACACCTCACATCTGGACTTAATGCAGTACTCCAGTTCACATATACATGTTATTTAGTAGGTTATACAACATAAAACTCTTTATAGATTCCTTTCACATGTAAATTGTGATTTTGCTGTAGTGAGGATCTGTTTGGTTATACCTCAATTTTTATGTACAGCTGTGATGGCTTACTGGTTAACTGCTGTGAGTGTAGTGTACAGGGTCCTGGGTTCAAGACCTGCAAGGGCTGTTTATTTTGTTGCTGGGCAGAACAGGGGCTGTTGGATACAGAGTGATTAAGGCACTTTTAAGCAGTTGTAAGAGGGTTTGTGTGGGTTTGCGTGATAGTAAGCAATGCTATCTTCTAGTTAAATATGCTTACAGAGAGTTAGTTTCAAAATTGCTTAACCTGTGTGCGCATTGCTTACTCCCACGCAAACAGGATTAAACCTGCTTACTACTGCTTAACAGTGCTTACTCCCACTTACCCCCGCACCAATTTAGAAAGAAATGAAACATGGGTCTTGAGGAAAGTGGTAGATTTGAACACTTTATACATATTTTACATTATTTGCTGTATGGCATGGATTTATCATTAATTACACATTATAACTTTGTTTAGTATCCCTGATTCATGTGTACGTATACTGTATGGGGAACTTGTGGTTATCTGTGGATTTTACCACATTATTACAATGACACTTCACATCGGCACTTAATGCAGTACTCCAGTTCACAAATATATGTCATCTAGTAGGTTATCTAGCAAAAAAAAAAATGTTCATAAATTGCTTTCACATGGAAAATATAATTCACTACAGTGAGGATTGAACCAGGAATGGCTGCTCGCAAAGCGAACACTCTGACCACTACATTACTGTTTTTACTGAATGGATCTTGCTATTTGTCTTCTTGTGCTATTTAAGCTACAGTATGAGTAGCTAAGCAATGGGAAAACCCGCACAGCTATGGTTAAATTTAATCTGTTTGATAAAAAAAAAATTCTAGTGTTATTTTTTCTAGGAAGGGACAGGTTTCATTTATTTCTGTGGATTTCTGCATGCATCTGCACATTTGGCAGACATCCTAGCAACCCCCCATACTTCTCAACCTCTTCATGCAAAATATCTGGACAAAGATTGACAAAATGAGGTACAACTAGGGACATATTTGAAATATTGCTCTTATAAACTTAAGTATGTTGCTAGAGTAATGGGATTTGTTTTAATATAATGTTTCTGAAGGATTTGGTGTCTGAAACTCAAAGGTATGCCATTATTTAATGACTTCAATTCTGAGATCATCCCAGTGATTTGTCAGGACAAATGAGGTACAGGCCAAAAGTATGAGTGAAAAATCTGGACATTCTGCGAAGATCTGTACAGTTGAGAGGTATGCAACCACCTATGAGTATTCTTACTCATTGTAATTGCTGAACAGCAATTCTTGAGTGGAGGGGCATGTATATTGTGAGAGCTCTGCTCTCAGGCACACCCCCTGCACTCGTCTATGCTCCGTGTCCATTTAGGAGCGGAGGCAGCACGCCTTCATAACTATGCATGGCACACTGCCGTGCTGCTCTTAAATGGTAATTTCCATGCAGGAATAGACCATTCCTGCACGGAACCTTACTGAATCCTTTGTACACAAACAAATTAGTTTATGATAGATTATGTAATTTTGTAATGTTTTCTGCAGTATTTTGGTAGCAAGCATGCAAAAACTAAAATAAATTACATTACATGATCAAGTGTAGGATGCATGTTCTCACTGAATACATTTAGAAAGTGTAGAAAACATTTATTACTTTATCAAAAAGTTGTATGAAGGTTAGCATGGTAGAGAGCCTCCTTCAAGTATTGCATACATTTTACTCTGTTGTTCTCAACCCTCTAGGATTTGCCATTACTGGTACAGAAACAGACTGGAATGCCATTGTTAAAAGCCTTTTGTGGTCAAAATTAGCAAAGTTAAACTTTTGACGAGTTGCTAGCAGCTAGTTTAAGCTTGCCACATTTAAAATAAATAATACATCTTTTGTTTGTTAAATGTTTGCACCAGATATGTCTGGAGGGCCCTTGTAACAAAATTATTGCTTTTTTTCTGTGAACTATTAGGAAACAGGTATCAGTGCTGAAAGCTGCCACCATACAATACTAGCAATTGTTCAGACATCTTTTTGTACAATACAGGAGTTTCCTTACAACAAAATGTAGTGTCCTTATTTTATTAGGCACATCAGTGACTATTGAGCTTGCTCCTCACTGCATATTAAGTGTGCTTGTGTCCCTGTCATGCCCACTTTGCACACCCCATGTTGCCTATGGACAGCGCAATGTTATAGCAATAAAGAGAATTAACTAAAAAGATGCGTTTTAACAGAATAAAAATGTGGGCATTAAACAAACAAGTATGTAGCTGTATGCAAATATACCCTAGAACTGCTAATGTATGGACATTTCTAATTCGTATGGTAAATTCTGTACAGTGATAAGACAGCACCTTGGTGTTGTTCTGCTCCTGGCAGTATCTTCCAGTAAACATACGTTTAGTTTAAAGCAAAATATATAACAAGTGTAGTCCCCTGCAACAATCTGTTTGCTCCCCCCCACCCTGGATATTTGTAATATTTTGTACTTATTCAGTAACCGGTTAAGGAATTCTGTTCCTCTGCATAGTTTGTACATGACTACTGATTTTCCTAACACTCCTGTGTCCCTATCCTGTGCATGGGTTGGAAAATTACTAGGTGATTGTTTTGGGAACAGCAGCTGTTTCTCCCCTTTCATCTAAAAAAAAAAAAAAAAAAAAAAAGCAAGACCACTTAAAAATCAAGTATCTGCTCAACTTATGATATAAAGAATACTAGTGCAACTGTAGCACTCGGTAAGTCCTGCAGTATTGGTAGTTTGACTACCTACACTACTGCCTTCTTAACTTTGTTCTGTAGTCCTTTTCTACTGTATATTCAAACTATTCTCTCTGAGACTAAAAGACAATTTGACTGTTTGGTTTTACTCCTTAACAATCTTTATATCTTTCAGACCTACTTGTATCACCTCCTATCTTATCGTCTTCTAGCTGCAGTTTTCTGGTGGCAGCTGAGAACCATTGCAACTAAAATCCCTCTTTTCTCCCAGCTCAGAGCTTTACTCCTCTTCCTTACCCCATTCACAACCTAGGTGCCAGCTAGGCCTACTCCCTTAATCCCCCCTGTTGATTAATAGCAGAATCCTGTTGGTGACTTAGTTCAGCTACAACTAAAATCCCTCCAAACACACAACTCAGTTTTGTATTCTGTTTTATTACCATCCTCACAGCCTAGGTGACAGATACGCTAAATCTCTATTTATTCAACCTTTTCTACTTCCTCAGCCTACTTTCACCCCTTTAACAAAAACTGAGGTATTTTCTTCTCTTCACCTTTGAACAACCCCTTCTCATACTCAGACATACATTTACTTCCCTTTTCCCTTTATCTAACTTAATAAGCCTTTTATTCCTCCATCTAATTCTATAGTATATAAAATATGATCATCCATAAAGAAATTCTCAGAATATTCACCTCTAGTTAAATTTGTTTTCACAGGTCTTTATCTTTCAGACTCTTTTCCATTCAACCTACTTTCTAACCAAGCACAAACTCATCAATTACCAGCACTAGTTCACTAGTGCCCTCACACCAGCATTTGCTAATTATAAGTTATCCTGATACATATCTAAAAATAAAACTGTATATGCACATAGTCTTCCGACACCACCACCATCCTCCCTCATAGCTTAGAAAATGTTTGGCTGAACTGTACCTATCCCTTATAAAATTCATTCTTGCTGGGGCCATCCACTTTAATCATGGATAATATGAGATTTCAGGCAATTCCTCACTGGTGCCCTCATCCAAGAATTCAGATCTCAGAACTTCTTGCCTAAATATCTGCAGTATTAATAGCGAATAGGCAACTGGAAACTTATTTACTTACAGAAAAAAAAAACTTATTTTCTAGCCATCAGAGAGACCTGGCTTAAGGATGGTTTATGTCCCCTCATCCTTCATTCAGTCTAAATTTTACTATGTATTTACTATGTACAATATCTACAGATCAAGCTCAACAACATGGAGTGGAACTCTTCTTATATAACAAAAATCCTCAATAAACATCATATCTGTTTCTTCAGCCAAACCTACTGATGAAGGAAGCCCCATCTGGGTGCATGTTTGTCTTACATTAGGAGGCCATACCCAGCTACACACCACCTTAGTTTATATCCCACCTTCCTCATTAATTGAAGTAAAACAACAAGTCAAGCGCATTTTCTAAAATGGCAATCTTCATAGTTCCATTAGTTTAGGTGACTTCAGAACAGCTCCTCTGCTCAAAATGCTGCAACATCAAAGCCTGGACCAGTTTATAAAAACCTCCACAAAACCCACCACACAGGTGTGTAATCATTTTACCCTTGACCTTATATTTTCTAACATTACCCACAGATATCTTCAAGTAAACATTGTGCCCAACCATATTAGTGATCACTGCCCTGTAATCTCTACTTGGTCCTTCAGAGCCCACAAATTTCATGTACAAATAGTTACAGGGAGGCCAATCTATGACTCTTAAAAATAAAGAAAGACTACATGTCTATTTACATGAAATGAACTGTAATGCTCTCTAAAACCAAACAGATCCAAATGTACCCCTGAATTACTTTATCAATCAGCTTTGTACTCTTCAGGACAAAATATTTCCTTGTAAGCACAGAAATTCCAGGGACCAAACATGTCCTTGGATAACCATAAAATTAAAACGTGTTATGCACCAAAGAGACGATGCATGACAGTGCTTGGAACAAAATTAATCTGTTGCTGATTTTCATCAGGCATATGTACATCTTTGGAAATAATCAAGAATTGGTACTAAGTCATCTAAAACTACCACTCTAAGACAAAAGCTATATTCCCTCTTTTGCTCACCAAATAACTTGAGAAAGAAAGAAAAAATCTGACAGGCCCAGCCATTAGTTCACTCTCCACTTTAGCAAATTAATTTGAAAAGAAATACATTGACTTCCATGTATCTTCCATTAGATGCAAAACTAATACATTCTCTGCACAAATAGTTTTACAAAAAAATTCAACTCAGCAGTAAACCAGCTGGCTACATCACCTGGCAGAATTTATGTCCTCTTTCTGTTTCAGGGAAATTATTGAGAAGAAACAAAGGAATTGCTTCTGAACCTAAGAAAATTGTCAGGGACAAAATTTGCTAACTCATCCAACATTCGTAAATTTGTCAGAAGAGTACATAGCCAAACCACTCACTTGCATATATACTATCTCTCTCTCTCTCTCTCTCTCTCTTTCTAACCTTAACGCACATTGTCTAAAGCCTTCCAACATGCCAACAAACTTCAGCTGTGAAAAATAACCTCTTTCAAAAACTTCAGAGGCTGCAGCCCCATTTCAAATCAATGCCCCCTTGCAGAAATCTTTGCATGGAACCTTTATAAACAAATATTCAAATACATCAATAATTACAGTATACTTTGTGACCATCAACATGGTTTCAGGAAAACATTTAGTATTATGACCATTTTATACAATGTAACTGACAATGGTTATTACAATATGAATGATGGTCTTACCAAAGGTACACTATTTGTTTACATGACAAGTGCATTTGAGGTAGTCATCCATGTACAGATACTGAAAAAAGACCATAGATTTAATTTCTCAAATAACAAAGTAGCCTGGCTCAAGAGCTTCTTAAGTGATAACACCATTCAATTATATTCAAGTAAGGCACTTTCTAACCCTCAAGTGCTCAGTATTGGAGTACTCCAAGAGACAGTGCTTGGTTCTAGTCTCATTTCCATTTTATTAATAGTCTAACACGCAAGGGCCCTTCTTTAAACATGGTTATGTATGTAGATGACAAATCTCCATCAGATCTTTAGCAACAAATTCAAGAAAGTTATTTTTTTTTTAATTTGCAACTGGTATCTAAAAAGTCTATTACTAAACCAAAACAAATCAAGCATCATGGTATTTTTTTACAACAACAAATAAAAACTCTTCCTACTATGACAATTTTGGACAATAACTTGATTCTAACCATTACTGAGCAAAAGTTGAAAGGTGTAACTCTTAACCCTTCACTGACATTCACTGAACATACCAAAAAGGTTGTAAGTGAAGACCTTGCACAGTTGAAGCTTTGTTATAAATATCTTACCTCTTCTCTCCTGCTGCTAGGAAGTCAATAACCAAAAAAGTTCTCTTAACTAAACTGGAATATGGCTACCTATTACTCACCATTCACTCTGGGAAAAAAAGCACACTTGCTACAAATAGCAGAGTAAAATGCTTAAATTTGCCCTGTTGTCACTGTACTACATAAATTATTACAATCTTCTAAAGGCAGTTAACTGACTGTCAGTGCAAAATAGAGCCACCCCAATATTTAGCTCAACCTTATCAAAAGTACCTATTCTTAACCAATGTCCACTCCTCATCTTAAAATTACAAATCAAAGAGCAGACCTACACACTCAGAGAGTCTGAGCATGACTGGTTAAAGTTAGTCAGATCCACATTCAAGATAGAGATATGGGATAAAGTATCTACAAAACTAGTTGCTCCACCTAGAATCACAATCCCCCCACAATGTAAGGTCATATCATGCACTGACCAGGTTTAAGACTGTTATAAAAGAGCATCTTGTGAAATAAACACTCAAAATCCTCCTTAACACAGACCAAAGTGTATTATACTTTATCATGGATATTGAGATCCTTTCTATTTTATTACCTGCATATATACCTACAAAAGGGGGAAAATACTAATATAAATGTGTTTCTCACAGATTGTTTAGATGAAAAAAATGAATGGATTTTACTATTAATTGTATGCATATAAGGTGCTTCAAATGTGCTGCTATAATGATTGTATATGTGACTTATTTTTGTAAATTCAAATACTGCTGTTTTTGTACACTGCTGTACTATATCTATATATCTGACTATATAGATAGATAGAGCTATAGATAATGTAAATCTAGATATATAGCCAAACTGTTGATTAATATACCAAATGAACCATGAAGCCAGGAATCCAAGTCCACAACCTTGTGAGCAAGCAGTTCTTTTCTGATGCTGCTAATGAGCCAAAGCAAAGACATGTTTGTGTTTAAGAAACAATCAGAATTGACCAAGGCTGCTCTGAAAGGTGTCCTGGATTCCTGGCTTCATGGTTCATTTGGTATATAAATCTAGATATATGTACTTGTGTGCATGTTTTTGTATGCATTCATTTAAAGTATTCCTCTTTGAACCCAGGTTGTGGCTGGAAAGGGTCAATAGATTACAATCCAACTGGAAATCAAATAGTGATAGATAGATTGGTAGATAGATAGATAGATAGATAGATAGATAGATAGATAGATAGATAGATAGATAGATAGACGTGGGTTAAATTTGGCCACTGATACATTAGCCATATATGTGGGATCAGAATGTGTAATATGGATTAGCTCAATAAGTGAATTGTTGGACATTATTCCTTAATTTGCTGACATAAATGAAGAAAGATTTCTAGTTTATTTCAATATATGCGGTGATCTTATGTTCATATCCTGCTTCATATTTTCTGATAGTGGTCATAAGCTCTGTTTTGTAATGTTTTTATGTAGTCTTGAGATAGTGGAATAATGATTTCTTACACATCATTATTTTCTTATTTATATCAGGGCACATGTGTACTGACTTTCCTATGCAGCTGTTTTTAGGTGTTGGTATGAGTCAGAGGCATACCTCTCAACCTCTTACAGCAAGAAATCTGGGCAAAGCCATATATAAAAGTGGGACAAAGGCCGAAAAATAGGGACAGTTTTTAAATACTGCTTTAACAAACTTAGAAAGTTGATAGAATAACAGGTTTTGCATTAGCATGAATTTTCTGAAGGGTATGAAGTTGACACTCAAATGTCTGCCATTATTTTCTAACTTCAGTCTTTAATGATTTGCTACTAATTTGCCAGAAAACCACACTTTTATGAAAAATGGACCAAAAATATGAGGCAAAAATATGGACATTCTATGAAAATCTGTACAGTTGAGAGGCATGGTCAGAGGTTTATGTATCAGGTGTCTCATTTGCGTCCATTTGCATCCAATTGTTAGGAATATTGGTTAGGTCTTCAACAAACTGAAGTAGCTTGTCCTACAGAACTCCTCAAATATGGTTTCATTTTGTACTGGGGTGATGCTACTAGGCCTTGCAGAGAAGGTGATTGATTTATAACCATATTTAACAGGTGGATTAGGAGATGTAAAATAATGCACAGACTGGAACTAGGTTGGTAAGGATCAGGCCGAGGATATCCGCGCATGTAGTGGGTAGTTTTCCAATTTGCTCCAGCACATTGTTATTGTAAAATCTATGAAGCACTGATATCTAATTTTAGGGGTGTAAGTGTGCAATCAATGCTCGAGTTATTGAAGTTCCACAAAAACAAGGTATTTGATGTGATATTTAATCCCACAGTGGTGTTAAGCAATTTCCATGATCTTTGGGGCATATTGATGGGGATCTCTAAATAGCACTAAAGCAATTATTGCATGAACTAAATATAAATGACCTCACAGGGTGTATGCTAATATTAACCCAGTAATACAGTTTAGAAAATATGGACTCTGGAATTAAATGTCTGTAGTCACTCATGATTCATTTGTACATAACAAATGTTGTAAATATGATTACTTGATGTGCTATGTCAAAAAAATGTTGCATCCAAAGGAAGATATATGTTTTGTGCTTAAGAATGATACAGCATTATAGCATCCCTATTTCTTTGAGTTTGCAGTTTTTTCACTAAATTGGGATCTACTTAGACAAATTAAGCAGTAGTCTGATAATGCAACCCCAATGTTACCTGTGGTACTCCCTGCTGTATTGAGAGAGAGAGGTGTATTGCTTTAGTTCAGCTACAGTATGTATGGGGTGGTCTGCTGACATGTACTCAGTAAGTATAATATTTCTGCTAACATTACAGTTTCATTTAACATGAACTTTGGAATGAGCCTTCTACTCCCAACCATAGCCCTTATGTTTCATTCTGTATGTCTTACTATCATCTTGTGTTATTTGCTGAAATGCAGCTGCCTGACACAATATATTGCAGTGGCAGTACCAGGTTACTTGGACAGTTGACATCCAACTACTGCCTACTGGGTTTTTATACTGTTGTCTTAACAGTCACCAATGTACAATATGCTTATATTGTGAGAAAATATGCTTTCACGTGGAATGGCTTTGTAAATACTTATTCTCATATGGCTAACTTGAATCTGGGCCAGACTAACACATCACAGCATTCTCACCTATTGCAACCTTCCTGTGGCAACAAGAAACACAAATATGTTTTTCCTCCTGAGCTCCATTTTTCCTTGTAATGATTTTAAAAAGCAGTATACCAGTAGTAATTCAGACAAGAGTTAATTCATAATTGAGTTGCATTCTGGACTTTTCTTATTCTTCTTTCAGCTGCTCCCGTTAGGGGTCACCACAGCGGATTAACTGTTTCCATTTCTTTCTGTCCTCAGCATCTTGTTCTGTCACACCAACCACCTGCATGTCCTCTCTCACCAGATCCATAAACCTTATCTTAGGCCTTCCTCTTTTCCTGTTACCTGGCAGCTTCATCCTTAGCGTCTTTTTCATAATATACTCTGCATCCCTCCTCAGCACATGTCCAAATCAATGTAATCTTGCCTCTTTTGCTTTGTCTCCAGACCTTCCAACCTGGGCTGACCCTCTAATATACTTATTCCTAATCCTGTCCATCCTCATCACACCCAGTGCAAATCTTAACATATTCAACTCTGCCACATCAAGCTCTGACACCTGCCTTTTTGTCAATGCCACTGTCTCCAACCTATATAACATAGCTGGTCTCACTACCCTCTTGTAGACCTTCCCTTTCACTCTTTCTGGTACATGTCTGTCACAAATCACTCCTGACACTCTTCTCCACCCACTCCATCCTGCCTGTACTCCCTTCTTCACCTCTCTTCCACACTCTCCATTACTCTGAACTGTTGATCCCAAGTATTTAAACTCATCCACCCTTCACCACCTCTACTCCCTGCATCCTCACCATTCCTCTATCCTCCCTCTCATTCACACACATATATTCTGTCTTAGTCCTGCTGACCTTCATTCCTTTTCTCTCTAGAGCATATCTGCACCTCTCCAGGGTCTCGTCCACCTGTTACCTACTCTCACTACAGATCACAATGTCATCTGCAAACATCAAAGTCCACGGGGACTCCTGTCTGATCTCATCTGTCAATCTGTCCATCACCATTGCAAATAAGAAAGGGCTCAGAGCTGATCCTTGATGTAATCCTACCTCCACCTTAAACGCATCCGTCACTTCCACCACAGACCTCTCTAATGTCACACTACCCTTGTACATATCCTGCACCCCCCTTACATACTTCTCTGACACTCCCGACTTCCTCACAAAATACCACAACTCCTCACTAGGCACCCTGTCATATGCTTTCTCTAAGTCCACAAAGACACAATGCAACTCCTTCTGACCTCTGTACTTCTCCATGAACACTCTCAGAGCAAACATCGCATCTGTAGTGCTCTTTCTTGGCATGAAACCATACTGCTGATTACTAATCATAACCTCCCTTCTTGACCTAGCTTCCACTACTCCTTCCCATAACTTAATGCTGTGACTGATCAGCATAATCCCTCTGTAGTTACTGCAGCTCTGCATATCACCCTTATTCTTAAAAATTTGTATCAAAACACTATTTCTCCATTCCTCAGGCATCCTCTCACTTTCCAAGATTTCATTAAACAATCTAGTTAAAAACTCCACTGCCATTTCACCTAAACACCTCCATGCTTCAATAGTTATGTCATATGGACCGACAGCCTTTCCATTCTTCATCCTCTTCATAGCTATCCTTACTTCCTCCTTGCTAATCTACTGCACTTCATGATTCAATATCTGCACATTATCCAGCCTTCTCTCCCTCTCATTCTCTTCATTCATCAGCCCCTCAAAGTACTCTTTCCATCTGCTCAACACACTCTCCTCGCTTGTGAGTACATTTCCCTCATTATCCTTTATCACCCTTACCTGCTGCACATCTTTACTAGCTCGGTCCCTCTGTCCAGCCAATCTGTACAGGTCCTTTTCTCCCACCTTAGTGTCCAACCTTTCATACAACTCTTCATACGCCTTATCCTTTGCCTTTGCCACCTGTCTCTTTGCCATGCACCTCATCTCCTTATACTCTTGTCTACTTTCTTAATCTCTCTGACAATCCCTCTTCTTCTTCACCAACCTCTTTGTCTGTATACTCTCCTGTACTTCTTCATTCCACCACCATGTCTTCTTGTCCTTCTTCCTCTTTCCAGATGTCACACCAAGCACCTTTCTAGCCATCTCTCTTACTAGCTCTGCTGTAGTTACCCAGCTATTTGATAACTCCTCACTGCCACCCAGTGCCTGTCTTAACTCTTCCCTGAACCCCACCTCACAATTACCCTTTTCAATTTCCACCATTTGATCCTTGGTGCTACCCTCACTCTCATCCTCCTCTTCTTGATCACCAATGTCATCCTACAAACCACCATCCTATGCTGCCTAACTACACTTTCCCTTGCCACCACTTTACAGTCTCCAATCTTCTTCAGACTGGCCCTTCTACATAAGATATAATCCACCTGTGTGCATCTTTCTCCACACTTGTATGTCACCCTATGCTCCTCTCTTGTTAAAATACGTATTCACCACAGCCATGCCCATCCTTTTCTCAAAATCCACTACCATCTGACCTTCTGCATTCCTTTGCTTAACACCATACCTACCCATCACTTCCTCATCCCCTCTGTTCCCTTCACCAATATGCCCATTGAAATCTGCTCCAATCACCAGTCTCTCACCCTTGGGTACAGTCATCACCACTTCATCCAACTCACTCCAAAAGTTTTCTTTCTCATCCATCGCACACCCAACTTGTGGAGCATATGCACTAACAACATTCATCATTGCACCATCAATTTCCAGCTTCATAAACATCACTCTATCTGACACTCTTTTCACCTCCAAAACACTCTTAACATACTGTTCCTTCAGGATAACCCCTACGCCATGTCTCCTCCAATCCACACCATGATAAAACAATTTGAACCCACCTCCAATATACTTAGCCTTGCTCCCCTTCCATCTGGTCTCTTGCACACACAATATACCAACCTTCCTTCGGTACATCATATCAGCTAGCTCTCTCCCTATACTAGTCATACTGCCAACATTCAAAGTTCCAACCCTCACTATCACAGTCCTAGCCTTCACCTGCCTTCAGGCATGCCTTTCCCCTCTTCTCCTCATACTGTGGACTTTTGCATATATTAAATGTAAACTGCTCATTGCTATGGACTTTTACAAATAAAAAACATAAACTGTTCATTATGTTATAATACAGTATGTTGTCTAGTGCTGAAATATGCATGAATCCATTAAAAAGTATTTGTTTTTGTATTGAGGTATTTTACAAGGGATACACAGAATGCAGTAAAAGATAAAATACCTTTAAAATATAAACAATCTAATACTATAAAGTATACCATAGGATCATATGAAATTGCTAGGCTATCAACCTGGAGGTCATTTTAAGGCTAGCCATTCCATACCAATGTAATAAAATAGAAATGTTAGTCAATACCCATAACTGCATTTAATGATGACTGCCAATGTCCAGGAGAGTTGTGGGCCCTATCCCCAGTAAGAATGTATGGTGCCCCATCCACTCTTTCAGGTTCCTGTTGAACAGTGTCATAGAGGTGCTCTTTTTCACATGAATTGATAGCCTGTTCCAAAGATGCGGCAGTTGCTGAGAGATAAATCTGCCCTCCAGCATGTCCTATTTAAGTCACAGGCCAAATTTAGTTCCCTGAAACATGTATCCCTAGTCCCATTTGATTTACAGATATGCAGCAAGTTCAGTAGATTTTGGTCTTGGATTGCTGTGTAAGCCAGGCATAAGTCTCCCCTAAGAAGTCTACACGATGCGGAGTATAGTGACAGGGACTTTCGTTGGTCTGTGTAAGACACATGCTGGAGCCCCTTGACCTTCTTTGTTAGAAGCCTCTGAGGTCTATCTAAATGCTGCAGGTGCTTAGTATAGTACACGCCAAAAGGAGTGTTATACTCAATTATGGGCCAGATAAGTACCGAGTATGGGCGGGGGAGGTCGGTTATAACTTCTTTTGCTCTTGAGGCAATGCCTTTAATAATCAAGTGTGCTATGTAGAAAGCTTTTCTTACTACATTATACACATGGTAGTCAAAGTTAAGGTCACAGTCAACTTGTGATCCCAGGTCCGTTACCACTTCATGGGTACTTAGGGTATTGCTATTGATCTGATATTGTGAGGGAACATTGCTTGTGTCAAAGGGAATGATGATGAATTTCTTTGCATTCAGTTTTAGACCATGACTAATACGCCAGTTGTTGGTCTACATGAGACAGTCTTGGAGTATATTGACATCATTTTGATAGCGTGTGTATGGTTTGTGAGTCAGTTCATAATCCATCTTTCAATGAAGGGGTTTACATTCAGCTTGCTAAGTTCATCAGTAATGTATGAATGTGAGATTGTGTTAAAAGCCTTTGCCAGGTCAGGCTACACTGTGTGCACAGATTTGCCCTCGTCAATGGCCTTGGTCACATTTTCAAAGAAATCCACCAGATTTAACAGGCAGGATCTGCCCTTCTTGAAGCCGAATTGGGTAGGATCTAGGGTTTGTAGGGCACTATATCTTTATTTATGAGGTCCATAATGATACACTCCATGGCCTTACAGGGGAGGCTGGTCAGGCTTATGGGTCTGTAATTCTCTGGATCTGTTGCTAGGCCACCTTTGTGGAGAGGAATAACTGTTGCTTTTCTCCATTCTACAGGAACAAATCCTGTGATTAGGCTATGATTGAAAAGGGCACTTAGTGGTGAAGCTAGTTAATGTTTAAGCCTGTTTGGAAGACAGCCTGGGATGTTGTCTGGTTCCATAGAGGCTGTGTTTTTTGCCTTGGACAAGGCTTTTGAGGACCTGATGCTCAGATATGTAGGGTGGAGGGGGGTTGGGGGAAGGTTTGTTGTAAGTTAGGAGGGGATAAGGGAGTGAACATTTCACCAAAGCTATCAGCTATATGGTTTGCTATCTCTGTAAGGTCAATGTGTGTATTACTGTTGGCCACTAGTTCTGCACATGCTTGGTTCCTACCCTTTAGGCTATGTATGTACCTGTAAAAGGCCTTATGGTTATCATTGGCTGTACTTGATAAGTTTCTCTCAAAGGAGCCCTTAGAGGATTTGACAAGTTGCCTTATTTGCCTATTGAGGCTGAGGATGGTGATTTTCCATTGTTGAAGCCTTCCCTTTGTTTTTTTTGGACAGCAACTTTTTGTGTTTATTGTAAAGATTGTTGTTGCTGGTTGTCCACCGTGGCAGCTTGTTTTTACTTGGGGCTCGGACTTTGATTCTTTCTAGTATGATTGAGTTTATATATTTATGCAAGTGATTGTACAGGAATTTAGTGTAAGATTTGGTTTAGTTACCACTTCCAGCTTGGTGTGGGGATTGAAATGCATTTATACCCTCACCCAGGAAGGTATAGCTTACCTTGGTGAAGTTTTTTAGTCTGATTCTACCTTTTGTGAGTTCTGGTGTTAGTGCCAGCTCAACGGTGACTGATTTGTGGTCAGTTTTAACTAATGAGGGTCTGACAGTTGTGATAGTGGCTCTGTTTAACATGTTGGTGAGGACAAGATCCAGAATATTTTTCCCCGTGTGGGGGTATGGACAATTTGTTCCAGGGCATTTGAATTAAAAAAGTCAAGGAACTTTTGACTACTGAGTTAGGGGTAGCGTAGATTTCCCAGTTGCTGGTGGGATAATTGAAATCCCCCATAACCACTGTGTTCAGTAAAATTTGGATTGTCTCCAGTTTGATCAAGTAGGCTTCGTTGGCATCATGACCCATTGAGGGGGATCTATAACTGGCCATGACTTGAACGGGGGTCTTACCCACTGTAACCTGGACCTGGAGTAACTCCATGGAGCTGTCTAGTCTAACTAGATGGGAGGTGAATTTATCTCTATTATAGTTTGAAACACTGCCTCTTTCATTTTCACACATTCATTTTGTGATCTAAAGGTATGGAAGGCATTGTAGCCTTGCAAGGCTGGTGTACTCTCTGAGGCCTTGAAACAGGTTTCTGTGACTGCACAGACATCTACTTCTTCTAGTGATAGAAGTGCTTCCAGTTTTTGGTTTAAGCTCTTTGCATTTAGCAGCATGACCCTTATTTTTTTCTGATTGGCTAATTTCATGTTGGTAATGCTGTTTTCGAGACGTTGCCTAAATAAGGCACTATGGGGAGGCAAGAGCCTTTGCCAGCAGCAGAAAGCCTATATGTGCCAGGTGCAAACTGTTTCTGGCAAACCAGTGAGGTTTGTTGACCATGGCTTCCCAGGCTGACAGGAACTTGATCTGTTTTGAATGATACCAAAAACCGAGCCAGTTATTGAATTCAGTCATGTTTTGTTTATACTGTGCCATCATTCTAGGTGAAGGGTAGTATGCTGCTCAAGGCTAGGGACATACCTGCCTGGGACACATACTCAGAGAGCTCAACCCTGTTTCTCTTTATATAGTAAAGTGAGATACATCTCAGGTCATTCACACCAACAGAGTCATAACTGTACTTGTTGCCGAGAGACCTGAGTGCATGCATGATCTCAAGAATCCTGGTGCTGGACAGGCAGCTGGCTGTGACTTTCTCCTTGTCCAATGCAAAATAAGGCCAGCACTCTATTGAAAGTCTAAAATATATCCAACAGACCGGTTTTGGCCGTAAGTCTTTATCAATGTTTAACATTAGGATATATGTATACATCAGGCATATATAAAAGTAATAGTCAGCAGGAATCATCCAGTCAGTTTACAGCCATTACAAATGGTCATTTAAGCTAGGGGAAAAAGACCACTCAGTCTAACAATCCAGGCTTTTTTCTTTTGATTTAAAGTGTTATGCCAACCCGCTTTAAAGTTATTATACCCAACCACTTTGTCAATGACAACAAACTAAAATTGGGCTTTGGGATGTTTTGTAGTGTGTTTATATAAAGCATTTGTTAAACATTTAGTCCTAATATTGCTATGATGCACAGAAATATGTAACCTGATAGGTCTGGACGTCTGACCTACATAAAATGTTGGCCATGTACAAATAGCTAGATATACCACCCAATCCGTATTGCAGTAGACAAATATATTTATATTAAACACATGGGACGTGTTCTTACTAGTGAATTCCTTAGTTTTACAAATATGTCTGCAAAAAGAACAGTGGCTACATGGGAAACAACCTGTCAATTTTCTCCCATCCAAAATACCCTGTATGGTATTAGTAGATGGTATTTTATGTTTATAATGATTAAAGTAACTTCCTAAATTCTTCCCTCTTCTGAAGGAGAAGTGACATCTTGGTCCCAAAAGATTGCTAAGCCGCTCGTCAGCTAATAGAATATCCAATTTTGTTGTATGATATCCATAAAATAAGAACTATTTCGACCATAACTTGTGGTTAGTCTAAGGACACTATCTGTTCTATTATTCTTTGGTTTATATTTTAACAATTCAGCTCTATCTAACAAATGTAGCCCCCTACTAATTCGAAAAATGTGAGATTCATTATAACCTCATTAACCAAATCTACCTATTAGTTCTTGTTGTTAATTAGAATAATCTTCATTATATGACCAACCTGGTGAGTGGGACATCCATGTATCTCACTATCTTGTATCCAATGACAAGGAATGACTATTATTTACCCTCTGTTTCACATTAACTGGATGAGAGGTAAATACTTGCTTAACTCATCTGTTTACCTCCTAATCTCATTGAGGAGAAGAAATCTAAACTAGCTTTGTTGCTTGGATTTTCTATGATGAGGAGTAACGGCTCAAGCTCTAACTGAATTTCACAGTATACATGTATATGTGTGTGTGTGTGTGTGTGTGTGTGTGTGTGTGTGTGTGTATATATATATATATATATATATATATATATATATATATGTATGTATATATCTACCGCTCATCACTCACTGAGTTTGTAGAAGTTAAAAAAGAGCACATATTCAATGTTAACTTTAAATGATATTTAAGAGTAACTCTACTTTTAAATGGAGAATTAAAAAGGAACCATACATATTTTTAAGTGCCTTAACCTTTCGAGCATTTTACTGAATGTTCTGAATGAATGAACCAGTTAATAAATCTTGAGGCATATCTGTAACTGTTCTAGGATAGGATATTTTATTCCTTGTGTCCTTAATCCCAGCTAACTGAAAGTTAAAGGAAACAAAATGATAAATCACAATTCCTGCTTGCTTCCTTTTGATAATGACATTGTACCATGGATAGGCTAAAATTTCTTAAGCATATGTGAACACGATGCCATATTCGACTCATGGACTCATTCTCCCTTAGCAGAACACAACCTGATAACTGGTGCTAAGTCAGCATTAGATGCTTACAGTAACTTCTCAATCAAGAGGGCTCCCAAAACTAAATACATGTAACAACGATGCTAAACCTGTTTTTGTGGTGATCAGAGCCATTTTTACAAACTCACCCCCCCAGTTGATAACTTTCCTTATTGATATCCTCCTTTACACTGTCAGTAATTTGGAGACTGTCACCACTTGTAGCAATAATTGCATTGCTTTAGAATAATTATAATTAATTATAATTAACAATAATTAATTAGAATTAGAATAATGCTCCTGGTTTCTTCCACTGTAGCAGCAAATTGTACACACTAGCAACCACACTCAGCCTCACTTGTTAGTTATCACAAACTTGGTGTTACTTCCAGTGTCCTATTTATTAGCAGTATCAGAGAAAACCACATAGCCCATCATTGCTTCTGCCTTCAAATGGAATAACTCACCCAACAGCTATTGCCACTTGCACATCACTGACTACACAAGAACTGATTTACTCAAAGCCACACAAAAATAATTAATCTGCTATAGGTACAAAATAAAATAAAATAAAGACCAAACTTATCATGTGACTGTGATAATCAGACACATTATTTTTCTGTTCAAGAACTGTACCTCATTAGCTTAACGTAGCAAATACTTCAAAATATCTTATTGAGAGTCTCTGCTTGACACACTCTACTCCCCCCCCACATTGTTTTATTCTGATCACCTCCATAATTCTATCCTAACATCTAATATCAGGGTTTTGGCATGACACAACATCTTATCTTGTAAACGTATCATCCTATGTATTATCCTAAGTATTTATTTAAATAAAGTACACAGCATTTGTCTCATTTGCCTGATTTGTACAACTACTACGCAAGTTTAGATATCTCATTTACAAGACTCTGACTTTTGTAAAGTTTATCTATGTAATTATATCACAGCTTAGATAAACTGGAACAATTGCTGACCCATTGTTATAGTAATTTTATTTCTAGTTACAGTTTAATGACCAGGTTTCAAGTGCTGTCTTCTGCAGCAGAAAGCTGGCTGAGAATATGAATGAGAAACTGTTGGACATCTGCTTCATCACCAAAAAAGATGTCTTTTTACTTAGAGGGCAGCAGTGTCTCCTATTCAGACCAGGAAGCCAATGTGTTGTCTCTGCTATGGTAAGCCAGATAATCATTTGTTTTATAGTCATATTGATGACTACGTATGAAAAGGAGGGCTAAGGAGTAAGGATGAACAGTACTTCAGAAATTCTTCCCGGTCAATGGTGTTTACATCTTGCCATGTTGTAGATTATAGATGCATAGCAATTTTTTTACAAGAAACATGTTTATTAAATTATCACTTATGTCATAGGTAATCATACATTTATAAAATGAAAACAAACCATATTGACATATTTTCAGTTGCAAACATTATACGTCACTTATAATCTCTACAGGCACTGCCAGTCAAACATTACATAGCTCATTCAAATACTGCCTTCTTTTAAACCTCATTTCTCCTCCAAAATGTTATTTTGTATATATTGTTCCCACAATTCCCATTTTTCTATGTAAATTGCTCCTATCTTTTTCTAAAGATCCCATCTGCAGTTGCTGTATCATTGTTACTATATTCACTTCATCTAGTATAGTTGGTTTAGACTTGGTTTTCCAATTTCTACTAATTGTTTTTTTTTGGCACTCACCATAATTAGACTCATTAAGGCCTTAATATGTCTAGGCAATTCCGATTCTGTGTCATAGCTCAAAAAATTGTGTCCTTAGCTATACCATTTGTTACCCAGTATTTCCAATTGCGCAGTTTGGAGGAAGTTTTTAAAGTCTGCCAACTCATTTCACTCTGAAAGAATATGTTCACAATTGTCTCTTTCCTCCCCATCGCACCTCCAATATTTGCTATCCACCTGAGAAATAATTATTTGGAATCTACTTGGGCTATAAAAATACATATGTAAACTCTACCAAGCAAAGATCCTAAATCTTCTAGACATTGTTGCATATCTGGAAGATATACACATATCCCCTCATTGCTTCTATGTGAACTGCATATCCAACCCTATTCCCAGTCCTTTCTAACCTACTCTGATTGATTCTTATAACTATCATGCAATATTTTATATGCTCTACTAATTATTCCTTTTTTAACCACAGCTTCTATTCTAGATTTTGCTTAATCTCTACCAATGCTGGTCTTTCGCTTAGGAATCCTCTGTTTCTTTCTTTTTGCCTATACTCTGATATCAATTCTTGATAGAGAAGGCAATCCCTAGGCTGCAGTCCAAACCATTTCTTGGCCTCTACCCATTCTATTACCTTTCACTTTCTAATTATTTGCTTCAACTACTATGGCACATTTGCCAGTTTTCTCCCATAAATTCTAGCCCCCTCTTGCCTATTGTCTGTATTCCTAATTGCAGTCATCCCTATCGGCAGAACCTCCTTTCTCCATTCCAGTGCTGGCTTAGTTCTTAAAATAATTTCTGTTACTTTATAAATATAATATTCTGTATGGCTATTGTTATTCTCCTTAAGAATCTGCATCCAAAAACCCAGTCTCTCCTTGTTTCTTGAGTTTTCCCCTGTTTAATCGTCATCCCTTTGCACTTTGAATTATAGCTTTCTGCTTCTGCTATGTATAGAAGCTTTAAATGTGTCACTCTGAAATACCCTTTCAAGTCAAGTAATCCCAAATCACCTTGTTCTGTTGGTAGGATAACTTTCAAATACCCCTTCAAATCAGGCAAACCCAAATCACCTTGTTCTATTGGTAGAATCAGCTTATCCCACTTGGCTCTTGCCATCTTCCCCTCCCATATAAAATCCTTCGGCTCTTTATTAATTGCTAACCACAACTTCTCCTGTAGTTGCCAAAAATATGCCTGACCTGTTTATAAAACGAAATGGACTAAAACATTTTGACTGCTTGCATCTTGCTATCCATATCCATAAAACAGAGTTTCTAATTTCTCACTATTTGCATTATCTTTTGTTTTGTCTCTTCCCTCATTTCCTTTGCTGCCACAAAAGAAGCCTTTTTAATCCATACTCTTAAGTACTTCATTTTATCATGTTCCCATAAATATGGGTATTGCTGAACATTTGTGTGTAGGTATATAGTTTACACTTATTGACTTTGTTTTATCTTCATTAATTGTGTATCCTGAAAAGACTTGAAACTGTCTCAAAATATTCCACAACACGGAAATGCCCTTTTCTGGTTTTATCAGGTATAAAATAATATCATCTGCAAATAAAGACAGCTTTTCTTGACTACCATACCAATTACATCCTTGAATTTCTGAGTCCCTTATTTTCTATTCCAGTGGCTCTAAATATTACAGAAATAACAAACGGGAAAGAGGACAGCCCTACTTCACTCATCTGCTAACAGAACTTAACCATAGAGGAACACACCCACTTTAATTTTCACCTGCAGTCCCTCATATATCCTCCTAATCAACTTTATATTTTTATCATGGAATGCAAATGCTTCCTTTGCCCTGCTCATAAAATCTCAGCTGTGATTCTAGAACTAGTACATTTTTATGATTCAGGACCTCTAGATCCTGTTTAGTTATCTCTTTGACTTTTCCAGTGCTGTCTTTACATAATTTTTGGATTTTTACCCTTCTTATTTTCATTTTTCTTGTAATAATTTGATATATTTGTCCGATATGGATAGATAAATAGACTATATTTTTACTAACTAGGTAAATATTATTTTTAAATAATCCCATAATATAATTTCAGCAACCAATTATTATCATTTAGGGCAATGCATTTTTGTTAAACATTCAGGTATTCTAAATATCAGGGAAGATTTCCTTAGGACCATTTCTAAGTGAAAACAAATAGCATTATAATCAGAAAGTAGGCAGGGGATCACAGAAACATTATAATTTTTACTTTGCATATAATTCAGTATATGAACTCTATCAATTCTCATTTGGGTACCATATAAATAAGAATAATGAGTGAAGAATAATGAATCTTTTATTTGAAAATAACAGTACATCTTTTCAATTTATATTTTCTGTCCATTTTTTCATAACTTTTCTGATACTAGAATCTTTGGGTTCCTTGCAGCACAAGAGATTCATAGAAGCATTCTAATACTGAGCATGTGGAGTTTATTTCCCACACTAGTGTGCATCCCACTCTTCACTGTGATGTAACCTTTATTATGCTTTAAGTTTATACATGGTAAATTACTCACCAATGTATTTTTGTCTTTCACACTTGCTTTATCCTCACATGATGAGACTGAAAATAATCCACTTGGATCAATGTTTACCCTAATTAACAAATGGAAATCAAATCAAATGTAATGTTTTTTTTTTCATTCCCTTAATTATGTGAAAAAGAAAAGCACTGATATTTGTAAGTATGAATTGTCATTTCTTTCACTGGAAGATGCATGGACATGTTATGTTTCTAATGGTAGTCTTAATTCAAACTTTGGCTTAAGTAAAGACAATTGTTTCTCTTTTTATCTGTTTTTGTACCTTTTTCATCTTTTGTACCTTTTCATATTTATTCTTTTTCTGAAGTTCCAAGAAAAAAGAAACATACATTTTGTAACTCAAGAGCCAACTTCCTCCATTGTCTATACTGATGAAAACAGACTTCAAATCAAGCTGAATTTTTTATAAAGCTAGGATGATTCAAAGTATAATACATCCAAAAATGTTCACACCAAAGTGAAGCCACTTACACATAAACAGCAGTCCCGTCTGAATTTAGGCAAAATATCCAATTATAAGGGAGAAAAGCAACCAGAAAAGTGTAGCAACATCAGGTCAAGAAGAAATAACTCCTTAAAGATCAGATGACATTTTGGTGCTTTCTTTAGAAATATAAATGAAATATAATAGTGGTCTTTGAGTGGCCCTTAACATAAACATGAAACTGAGTGATGAAGACTGAATCAGGATTTGCAGGAAGTAAAGGTTCCTGAATTATGCATGAATCATTTAAAGCACCTGCACAGTTATCTGTGAGTATCCAAACCAATATTAAAATGTAACATCTGCAAAATGTCATTTAGGTAGTTGACTTTAGTATGCCTTTTTAGGTCAACAAGTTTTTAGTGTGACAAAGAGTTTCGTATTGGTTGTAGTAGATGCAGCCTTGTTGAGACTGTCCTAACATGTATCTTTTAATCCTTTGCATCTAGAATGTTGTGTCATGTTGTGATTCATGGCATGCATACACCATACACATCCATTGCATTACTAGCAATATGTGTGGTGGATCGTATGTAGTAGTGAATTGCCATAACTTATGCACCTCTAAAACTGCATACATATCAACAAAGAAAACTAGCAATAAAGTAGCATGTTGTATTCATCAGAAAGAAATATAAAGCAATGCTTTACCATTTCTTATGGTTACATGCACATGTTGCCATTGCTAAAAAGAGAGAAACTGCAAGAAAAAAAGAACAGATTTCAAGAGAAAACTTCAAAGCTAATTGGATCTTCAGAAAAATTCATAACAAGATCTATGGCATGAGTCATGCACAAGATGAAAGTCATACCATGCAATAAGTTTAAAGATTAATTAGATAGAAAATAAACAAATAATAATAAATGACCATAGAAACCAGGATCCACCACTCAAATAGTATTGCAGAGGCGCTAGAGGTTTTATTAAACTATTTGAGTGGTGGATCCTGGTTTCTACGGTCATTTATTATTATTTTTAGTGTTTTTTTAGTTGTTTTTGTGTAGAAAATAAACAAATGCCTGGGAGATTTTTTAACCTGACAAATTTTTAAATAGTTTCTGACACACACGCTATATCCTTGAACTGGAAGAAATGAATAGGTAGATTTCCAAGGGATGTAAATGGAATATAACAAGCATAACAAGAAAAATAGCATGCCATTCTTCATTAGTGCACAGACAATAGAGAACCTGTGTATTAAGTATAAATATATCTATATTTATTTATTTACCTATTTATGTATATATGGGTCTACTTCATCTGTACAAAGTTTCAGTACTTTGAAACCAACTTGGTCGAGACCAGTTGTTCAAAGTACCAAAACGTGGAAAACAAAGTACGGAGATCACAATACAGCGTGGAATGGGAATATTCCCTTTTCCTCATGTAGTGTGATCTAAGAGTTGGTATATTTAAGTAGGGGGTTGTGAGGGGCACAGCCCCCCACATGGGGAGTGCAAGGGGGCTTGCCCACTGCAAAACATGTTTTCTTTCTTTTTTGTTTCAGTCAGCTAATCCAGCAACTAGACTTCAGCGAAAGTGCATCTACTTTGTTTGTTTGTTTGATGTAACATATTTTCGAGCAAAGTAGATCCATAAATATATATAGATATATATATATATATATATATATATATATATATATATATATATATATATATATGGATCTATGGCTTATCTTTGAATACTTAACATGTTAACAAGTAAGTGATTCTGTGAAACAATATTTGAGCAGGCACAGTGACTATGGGGAAACACATATAGGTCTTATCTGTCTATTCCTTGAGGTCATTCTTGAAAACAATGTATTCCTCTCTGACCAGGTGATATATTTACAACAGGATGGTGTAGCTATGGGCACCTCGTTTGCCAATAGCTACACCACCATGTTCCTGGCATTGTGGGAAGAGGATGCGTTGTTTCCTATGGATGCCTTTAAGAGATGCATTCTCTTTTATTGTTGTTTTGTGGATGACATTTTTTTCATCTGGACAGGGGGCGTTGCACAGCTGGATCATTTTGTCATGAATATAAATGGAATGACCGATTTTTTTTTAAATTTACTATGGCCTCATCCCCTAGCAGGATTGAGTATTTGGATTTCTATATTGAGAGGTTATTCAATGGACTCATTAATACTGGTGTCTATAGGAAGAAATTTCATAGAAATACTCTGCTTCATAGGCACAGTATGCACCCACAATATATGTTTAAAAATGTGGTATAAGGACAAGGGATGCTTGTATCTCATCTTAATGCCTCTGATGGGGGTTATTGATCTGAGCTTAGTGCTCTGCAACAAAGGTTTATAAAGAGGGGATATAGTCAAGATGAAGTACAGGAAGGACTGCAACATATAGATTCTCTCAGATTAGGGAGAGTGAGACTTTTTTTCCCTGATAGGATAGAACATGTGGCAATAGACAGTGACTGGACACACAATTCTGAGATTAGGATATCAATGTTTTACACCATGGATAACAGGAAGATCTATGAGGTTATTGATAGACATTGGGGGGTTCTTACCACTAATTCTTATATTAGGGACATTGTAGGTGATTGACCCAAGTTTAGGTTAAAGCATAAATTGAACCTTAAGAGGATCCTCTGTCAACCATTTGACAGGAAAGAACATGAAATGGGTGCAGGCACTGTTTCATGTGGACAGTGTAACTTTTGTGAGTATATAGATCTAGTGGAAGGTTCATCCACCCTGATACAGGAAAGTTATAGATTCTCTGTTGTAGCTGATTGTGCCACTCAACATGTGGTTTATCTTGCTGTCTGTAACACCTGTTGGTCTTTCTTGTTGGGAAGACCGACAGGATGTTTAGGCATAGAATAAGAGAACACATTTATGGTATAAGAGTGGGACTACCCACTAATGCACTTGCAAAACATATTCTTATGACAGGAGAAAATCATGCCTTTAGATTCATGGTCATTGACACAGTAAGGCCACATGCTCGGGGAGGAGATATTAGGAACTGCACTGGAGGGAAGGGAAGTGAAATGGATTTTGATGGGTAAGGGCTGACAGAGACAAAGGACTGAATGACTGCACATGGGTTGAAATCTTGTATACAAATATATGCTTTTTATATATGTTGTTTAATTATAGATGTGATAGTTTGTATCACACATTTTGCAAATATGGCACATTATTGTAACAATAGGTTTATCCATATTGGCATTTTTGCTATGGTATTTATTCACATTTTTATGCATGCTTTTCATTTATATATTTATATTTGAAAGGATTGTATATGTGCGTAACAACAATGCCTGTGTTTTAATTTTGATAAATGCTTATGAGTTGTATATATTTTTGGTATGCATATTTTTTTTAATGTAACTTTTGACATTGACATCAGCCGATATTTTAGTTTTTTTATTGCTGCTAATAATTCTTTACTCTCATTTCGATGAGGTATATGACAGAGTTTTATATAGGGCTTTACTATTCATTTTTGAATAAGTGATGCTGTCCCTTTACATTTTTGAAAGTTGAGATGATAATGTTCTGATTGGCTGGAGAATAGTATAATAGAAAAGAGGGAAATGTAATGTGGTATCTTGATTTTGATCTGAAGAAGCTTTATGCGAAAGCGCTTACTAGTGTGCACAATAAAGAATGATTTTACTTCAAGGACTGCTTCTGTGGATTTATATATACTTTTTTGTGAGCTGCATGGACGCTACCACTGTTTGGATTATTCCTGCTATCTTTATTTGTCTATTTTATTACAGTGGTGCATTTACCCCAGAGATTGTTTTGTGGTACTGTTTTTTATAATGGCTAAAGTGTTTACCTTACAGACACAAAACGCAGGGTTTGATTCTCCTGTAAGTTAATTGGATAGGCTTAAAATGGTCCATAAGAGCAATTAGCCTAGTACTAATCTATGAACCTATAAACTTCATTGTTACGATATTTGATGGAGGTATTTACCCTAAGTAACTCAGGAAGTTTGTGACACGGGAGAGAATACATTCCAGATTCCCACCTATTTTTCATTTTGCTTTATGGAATGTATCCGATCTTAAACTATATGTTCAGCAGATTTCCAAAACTCTATTGAGGAGTGGCACACATTTGTGCAATGTCTGTTGAGTAAATGTGTGGCAGATTCCCAAGAGTGCAAGAGTATAAATAGCTGGGTGCAAGACTAGGATATAGGTGGCATCATGGGGGGTGTTTCAGGCATACTGTAAGTGGACTGGAGACCAGTGGCTTGGGATTGCTCCTAGCGTAGCACAGCTAAGCTAGGGGTGTGTCTAAACCTGCCTATCACTCTTTACAAAGTGTAAGCAGGTGTGTGCGCTGCGCACTTGGTTGTACAGGGAGAAAAAGGAAGTTAAACCAGGAAAAAGCAGCTCCATGGACATTTGAGCACTCCATTTGCGCGGCATGCACATGGGCCTAAACAGGGAGGCAATGGGAAGGGAAAACAGCAGTAGGAAGGTAATCAAGGGGATCTAGTTAAGCTGCCAGGTGAAATGTATCAATCAGCTAATCACACAGGAAGCAGGCCAGCCGAGCCCAGAACACCACTATAAACCAAGCAAACACCTACCCCCCTGGGTTTTCCACACTCTACACCACCGGTGTATACAAGCGCGGAAATTTTAAAACCAAACCTACAAAATCAGAATGGTTGCAGCAGGCAACATAGAACAACATGTGCAAGAGGCTGAGGGTAATGAGGATGTCAATGCTGCTGAACAGCCCACAGTGAGGAGACAGAGAAGAGTGTACAGACCCAGATAACCTACCAGAGCCTACATGAGTTGGAGATAGTGGAACGCTATAGGTTGGACATAGACCACCTACAACAAATCATTGAGCTGTGCAGGCCACATCTGACACACCACACTGGCCAAGGGGAAGCCATCTCAGTGGATACCAAGGTATTTGTAGGCCTAGGTATACTAGCCACAGGTACCTCCCAAACTACAACTTGGGATATCATGGACATCTCGCAGGCATCAGCATCCAGGGTATTCCACCAGTACCTGGATGCCATGTCAGCACATGCTGGTGAGCATGCATATTTCCTCAACACATGTGAGGTGTTGACCTGCAATATGCATCTCTTCCACCAAATAGCTAACTACCCTGGGGTAGTGAGTGCTATAGACTGCATGCACTTATGCATCAATGCACCACTCGGTGAGCGGGGTAGGGCCTACATCAACTGCAGGTGTATCCCCTCCATCAACTGCCAGGTTGTATGTGATGCCCAGGGCATTATACTGAATGTGTATGCTGGCTGCCTTGGAAGCTATGACGATTCACACATATGGCAACTGATGCAGCTGTACCATAGATATGCTGATGTGGACATCCACTACGGTCACCTAGTGGGGGATGCTGGGTACCCACTGGAGCTGTGGCTGATGATACCCATTAGAAATGCACACATACCTGAACAACAACACCATAATGATGCACACACACAGACCAGCCATATAATAGAGCATGTGTTAGGGATGCTCAGGTCATGGTTCTGGTGTCTGGGCACATCTGAGGGAGCCCTGCAGTATTCACCAGCTACATGTACCCAAATAGTAATGGTATGTGCTATGCTACACAATATGATCCAGCGGAAACAGCTGCAGCAGGAACAGCATGGGGCAGGGCCACACAGCCCCCACCAATGCCAAGGCCTGTACAGGTACAGAGTGACTCAAAGGAGGAACAACCTGAGCCTGCTGCAGTAGGCAAAAGGGGTGTGGCCAGTATGCCCTGGCCTTGGCAAAGAGGCAACTCATAGCATATGCACTGACACAGTTGGACCCCAGGGAATGACACCTCTCTCTGACTCGCACAGATAGTAAAAGGGATGTCAAACATGACACTACCTGTGCCTAACCATGTATAGGGAGTGTACTATGTGCATCTGACATAGGCTGCCCTCCAGCACCATCCTCAAGTCCAGCACACCTTCAAGGTAAGTCAATCAACCTGCCAATTGTCAAATGGAGTAGAATGTGTTTTTACCTGTAGGCATGGTATGGATTTGAACATGCAAGGGAACTGGGTGGCCGGATGTCAAGGCAGCAGAGAGTAGACACCCATAGTGCCAGCATGAGATCTGTAACACATACTGGAGTCACCATAGTAGTCAGTACTACACAGGGTGACAAAACCCACTGCAGGAAATGGCCTGAGCGACAGTGGTGTCCATAAGAGCCACACATACCAGTTAGGAAGGATCACATACCCAGCAACAATCTCAGCCAGCAGTACAGGTGAAGACAAACACAAACAAATGCTGTACTATGGCCTCAGAATGTGCCCTATGTTTAACCCCTCACCCAGGCCTACACAGACAGACCACAGCAAGCCAGGCAGTTGGATGTAAGTTGTGAAGGCTAGGAAGTCAGACACTAATATGTAGGTAAACAAAGCTAGGCTCTGTACTACACTGGTAAGCCCTAGTCAGCAGGATACGTAAGGCTACAGACTGAAATGGAGTACCCAACTTACCAGTACAGTCCTAGCAAATGTGTACCAATGTCAGGTGTCCCCACCTCCCAACCAACGTACACATAGAGTAACAGTCAGGTGTGCCCCCCCTCCACTCCTGTGTAGAACAGTAGAAACAATCAGGTGCTCCCCTCTGCTATCAGAAATGTAGCAACAGTCAATGGCAAATGACTTATGGATATCCTGCAGACACAGCATGCTACCTGTTGGTGTACAACAAAAGGTCAGCATCGCAGTACAAACAACCTGGACATGGCCCACACATGCAACACAGATGGCCATACTGGGTATGCTCACACACTTAGACGAATGAAGGTGATTTCAGTCAACAACATACTGAGAGGTCATACTGGGCATGCTCACACACTTAAACACATGAAGGCCATGTCTGCAAACACAAGTGGATCAGACATATCTGGAAGTTGCAGTTCTCAATGTGAACACATGTCAGTATGCACCAGACAAATATGTAAGGACAACACACTATAATAAGCCACAGGCACACAGGCATAGATGTGTGGAAGAGGATGACTGTCACAAGGAGCCATGCAGGCCTGTCCCAACTGGTACACAGCTTAAGGGGCCCTCAACACATGAGGTGTGGATGTAACCCACTGCAGATACTTGCCACCAGTACCTGTCAGCATGACAGACTATGTGGTGTACTTGCCAGCTGTGCAATAAGACTGTACAAGGAAGCAGCCATCTAGTAGTTGTATACACGCACCTGTGACATATGACCCAGTGTGTGCCTGCATGTGGCATGTCAACCCCTACATGAATGGGATATGGCCCATGTACACATTGCCCTCCCCATAGCAGTAGTATGACAAGCCTACTAAGGTCATCCAATGTGAATTGCACCTTTGGGAGAGCTATAGCTCAGTAAAATGCATGGCACGTCCCATAACTGCATACTGCTGTAGTGACAGAGTAGTTAGGTAGTAGTACTAACCCCAGACCTGTCAATTGTGTGAGTGTGTGTTTGTGTGTGTGTGTCTGTCTGCCACTGACTGTGTAGAGTGAAATGCTTGTTAGGCTACTCACACTCCATGCAATACATATATTCAACTTTGGCAAGGCTGCTGATGTCACTCACCTAGAAGTACATCTCTGGGAACATGATAACCCCATAATCACTGTGGTGTGTCCTGTAACTGCCTACTGCTGTGGTGTGATAAATTAGTTAGGTAGGTGTTCAAACCCCAGCCCTGGCAACTGTGTGTGTTTGTGTGTGAGCCTGTGTGTGTGTGTGTGTGTGTGTCTGACTGGGTAGAGAGCAATGCTTTTTAGGCTACTCACACTCCATACAATACAAATACACTACTTTGTCAAGGCTGCTGATGTCACTTATCAAGAAGTACACCTCTGGGAAATTGATAGCCCAGTAATCGCTTTAACTGCATACTGCTGTAGAGTGATTTATAATGGTGGTAGTGTTCCATCTCCATCCATGCCAGTTCCAGATGTGATGTGTGTGTCTCAGTGTCTGTGTATGGAGCAATGCATTATAGGCTACTCACCTGCAGTACAATACAAACTCCCTACTTTGGTAGTCCTGCTGATGTCATTAATTGTGAAATACACCACTGGTGAAAATTAACTTCAGTAATGTCCATGGTGCATAATATAACTGTGTAGTGCTGTAGTGTAGTAAACCAGCTAGGTAGGGGTTCTACTCCCAGGCATGACAGGTGTGTGTGGGCAATGTGGAGGGGTTTTGCTAATTTCATTTATGGTGGCCGTACTATATATCACAATGTCAACCACACAGGGATAACATATGTAAATGGCTGAGAGGCTGGGGTGCAAAGCCAAACCCATACATGTGACATCAAGGCCTGCCAATCACAGTTAGCAACCCCACTGTGCCTTCACATCAGACTCACAATGGACATACCATGCCTGACAACATGGCCTGTATGGACAGATGACACTGACATCAGGAAATGCTGTTAGCATGCTATCAATGTGGGTGTAGGGTAAATCTGTTGACCAGCACCACTCCCTGCCACATGTGGGCAAGACTGGCACAGCTGATAAGTTGTGTTCACAGTATGGGCCAGACACCCCAGGTACAGTTTCACATGTCACTATACATGCATGTGTGAGGTGTGCACATCCTAGACACCCTCCATGTCATGGACTAGGGAACACGTACATGGCAAGTGATTCACGTCATTGGCCCCACACAATGGTCACCCAGGTGCCTGGAAGACGGATGCAATACCCACCTGTGCGGGCAAATGCAGAAGCTAAAGGCCTGTGCCACAATGCAGACCATTGTCATATGGCCTGATGCCAAAGTATACCTATCGCCTACCCTTGTATAGCCTGCTGGCACTGTTGTTCACCACGCACCCATGCAGACATGCACCCATGCATGTCCGAACTTGGACCTGTGTGTTCATGTGTGTGTTGTATGGTGCGTATGTCCACATCCACATGCCCTACTCCTCCAAGGCACAGTGAATCATGCCATCTTATGTATGACACCCCCTCATACTCACTGACCATACGACCTCCATATCACCCATGTGGTGCATGTTCCTTGCACATTGATGTGTTGTGGCAATCCCACTAGTGACGGATTGCACTTCTGGCCTTGCCAAGTGTGTTATTGTGTGTGCGTCCCTGTGTGAGTGTGCCTGCGCTGACGCTGGCACCTGTTCATGCAGACAGGCACGTGTACATCACCTACTGTATATCTACCGTATCACTGTTGCAAATTTCACTCACCCTCACATATATTTACTGAGTGCTCTCCACCAGATAACCCATGTGGTGCATCCAATAGCAGCATTGGACTGTGATAGCACTACATAGCTGTCGGGTGTTTGATACCCTGTACTGGTAGGTGTGTGACACAAACATGCATTTGTTTTACCCTCCCACCCCTCCCTGACATGTATTTGCCTCTGTCTGCCTCTCCAACTCCCTCTCTGGTGGGTGTGGAGGCCTACACCTGCATTGCTTAGGCAGCAGCATGTGTATTTAATGTGATGCTCATGATCAGCTGATGGCCTCTGCACGAATTGCAGGCCTTCCCTAGCCGATTGCATGTGGAATAGATGTGGTAACATTCCCAGAGCCAATTGCATGGAAATGCACTCCACTACCTGGGAACATCCTGGTGGTATTGGACCTTGTCTGTCACTGTGAGCAAGAGCTAGAACTGTCGTTTGGCAAACAGCATTTCAGATGGGTTGGGGATTTACCTCTAACAACATTCACTGTGTGAAGAGGGCAACAAACATGAGGGGGATGTGCCTGACCTGACTACGAAATGTAAGTGCTCCTATACTGCATATGGAGTAATGTTGGATTAACAGTGTTTGTCTGGATATGCCTGTCGTACATGTTGCAATACCTGCCATGCCAGTTCCATGTATACCAGGAATCCCTAGCTGCAGGCTCATCTGCAGACTGGGCAGTGTTGTGCCTTTGGTGTCATGTGTTAGCCATGATGCATCTATCCATGGAATGCAGAAGGTACTGTGAGGATTGCAGTTTGTTGATAGTGAAGGCCATGACAGTTACTGACTACATATCTCTCATTGGACATATGTTGCAACAAACCCCATTACAATGATAGATTAATGAGGGTATCACAACAACATGTCTATACTGACCCTGTGTATGTGCTGTCAGCCATACCTCTGTCAATCTTTGTACGTATGTCATGCATGAAATGGTGCATATGTGCTGTACACCTTAAATAGTGTCACCATATCTGATAACACACCAGTGATATATCAGAGTGCTACACGTCATGTACAGCAGGGGTTACACTTAATGCCATACCCTGGAAATCCTGTGGATGTTTGTACAGTACTGAGGTCTGTGTAGTGATGGTGAATGTCAGCAATGTGTGTATTGTTAATATGTACTGTGGCCTGTGCACAGACTGTGGTAGATGTCATTGTTCTAGCTCCCCTTCTATCTGTTATTACATGCTGCCCCACTGTACGGTGCGGTATTACCTTACATGTGTGTAGGGCCATACACACATATGTCCCATACCACAGAAAGCCATCTGACCAGACTGTGTAGCAGCGCAGTATATGTAGGGCCATGCTGTAAGTGGCACATATGAGGCTGGTGTAGGACAGATAGCCCATATACTGTACTATTATGCTAGCGTACCATATGTGGCTTTGGCTGTGTTCACATTGGTTGTGGTTATGCACTGGCACACAGGTGTATCCTACCCTGTGCTGTGACATGTCTGTCGAGCCTGCTATATATGCAGGTACTGTACCATGATAACCTTAGGATGCCTGTCAGTAGCCAATGGCACATATGTTATGAGCAGATGTCACCTTCCACACACCACCGTGTCTGTGACAGCAATCCCTATGACAGTAGCAAATGTCTACTAATATACCAGCTATATATACCAGACATCCCCCTGCACTACTACATTGGGACTATAGGGGCTGGGGTAGGGCTACACTCCATGTCCAGGATATATGGTGGGACGACATGGACATGCACTTATCCAGATAGCTATATATATATATATATATATATATATATATATATATATATATATATATATATATATATATTTACTTTGTCTTTTTGGCTTTTCTCGGTTAGGGGTCACTACAATAGTGGAACTCCGGCTGTAATGATTGGCAGTCGATTTTTATGGTGCCGAGTTGCCAGCCCAATGCCCAACCTTCAGCGAAGGCACGCCCATTCACGCATGTCTTTCGGAGGACACTCGATCATGGGGAGGACATGCAGACTCCACACAAAAGATACTCCAGCCAAGAATCGAACAGGAGATCCTCTTGCTGTGAAGCAACAATGCTACCGCTGTACCACCGCAGCTATATATATATATATATATATATATATATATATATATATATATATATATATATATATATATATATATATATATATATATATATATATATGAGTACACATGTGTAGTACTTCCAATTACCACTGTCAGGGCAACCACCCACTAAGAATCCCTACATCATGTGGGAGTATTCCCTCTACATTCCCTGTGTGATGGACATCCTTCCTGTGTGTGGGCATCAATGTTACTGACAGCAGGTAGCAATACCTCTTAAAGGAGAACCTGCACACTCAGGGCAGTCACATATATGTAGGAGGATCAGGACATACAGACAGACTGTGAGTAGAGTGGTGTAATGCTTTGCGTAGTACTGGTATTACAGGGTGTGTGTGTGTGTGTGTGTGTGTGTGTGTGTGTGTGTGTATACATACTAGTTTATCTTGGACTGCAAACTGTCTGCATAGCTCACTACTGTGGGCCTTCCTTTAGCTGGACAGAGGTGTGCCTATCATGTGTTGTCTGTCCACCACACAGGTCCTGTGTCGGATATTACACTGGCAGTGTGTGTGTTGCATGCTAGCACTACATGGCTATATCCATTTGTGTACCTGATGTCGTATTCTTGCATAAGGGTATGTTGCAAAACATCCTGTAACAACAGCATGTTCCACAGGGTGTGTTACTGCAATATTGTGGATATGGCCCTGCTTTCCTGCCTTTGTCCTCCACATATATGGCGGCCTTTGTCCTGCTGTGATACGGGTATGAGCTGTTAGGTAATGGCCTATCATTCACCACTGCTAGCATTCCTTCTATCATCCCAGTCATAGCGTGGACACCCACAACATTTGTTGGCCAGGGACCATACATGCGACAGATATTGACATTACCACAAGTAATGAATGTCCCCTTAGGCCTTGACTACAGGGTGTAATTGGAAGCTGCTGAACTACATCTGATATAGTTGACTGTTATGTATTGTGCAGGCAAATCCATTGTCAACTGCTGTACGAATTGAAGGGCTTAGCTTGGACACCATAGTATGATATATATCCTCACTGTCTGCATCGACTGTTTTGTGTGGGCCTTGCATCTATCACTGAATATATACATCAACATCCATGTGCTGTCAGTAATGGCATACATTATTGTATGGTACACAAATAAAGGTTGTCTGTGTATACATACCTGTGTGTCACGTCATGTCCTTTGAATTGTGACTGGGTATATGTGCAATGTAAGTATACCCTTTGTGGGGCTGGTTGCCGCACCACACATGTCACAGGTGCCAGTTACAGGGCTTGTGGCTGCGGATATACATTGCACCCAGTAAGTCCACACTACTGCTACACATGTATGGCTACTAATACCCTTTGTCTGTTTATATGTGTATGTACCCATATATCCCATATATCGTATCTAAATATTAATATATATATATATATATATATATATATATATATATATATATATATATATATATATATATATACACATGCACATGATTATCAATGTATGGATGTGTGTGCATATTTGTGCCGTTGTAATCTGTAGCCCTTCAACATAGTACATTCCCCTACTGTATAATGGCGTATCTGCATGATATGTTACAGATATTGGCCTGACATGCACAGGTGACATGGATAACTGTTGGAGCATTGTAGCTGTGTTGTGGTGGGTCCTGCTGTCAAGTACTGCATGTCCTGGATTTTGGTTTGCACAGCATATCCATTAGGGCTGGGGGGGTTGCATTGCAGTAATTACCAGGTGTCCCTCATGTGTGCCTCCACCCCCGTTAACTGTGCTCATTGTCTGGTATGTAGTACGGAGTGGGCCAGGCGTCTGTTCCCATGTGGAAATGATATACACATGTCTATCTGTATATATATATATATATATATATATATATATATATATATATATATATATATATATATATATTTTTTTTAATGTATATCTGCATAAGTACATATGTTACACCCCCATATATAGATGGATAGAACTGGACATTGATATAGCTCTATCTATGTATATGTATCTATATATATATATATATATATATATATATATATATATATATATGTGTGTATGTATATATATATATATATATATATATATATATATATATATATATATATATATATACAGTGAACATATTAATCTATCTCTGTATGATTGCTGTTATATTGTTATTTGTGAGTCATACATACACATATATATCTATAGCTGTTTATCTCTCTACATTAACAGATGTATAGCTGTCCATATGTGCATGCATGTTCGGTCTACATCCTGTCAGGGTATTGTGTAGCAGCAGTTTGCTCACACACCTGGCCAGCCTCATCTACAAGTTCCACGGTACCAACGTCCCAGGTGTAACATACTGTGCATGAAGCACACTCACACACCCCCACGGTGTGCACCGTATATCATTATTCCCTTCGGTATTATGCAGAACTACTGTTCTCACAGTATGATTGGACAGGCACTGTTCTGTGCTGTACATAGACTGCTCATAATACTGTGCTTGAGCAATGGACACATGTTCTGGTATTAATCTACACACTTATATACAATTGCTATACTGTTGGATGCCTGTGCTGGATGATGTGTTTGTGATCACAGCAGCTGAATGTGTATCCACCATGGCTTAGTGGAACTCATATCTACTATAGTGTGCAGGGTTGGGGGTTTGCAAGCTGGCAGTGCAGATTATCTTGTTAATGGCCACAACAACAGCTGTTGGCTACAGAGTGACTAAGGCACTGTAGAACATTTGTAGGCAGCTATGCGCTTGTTTGCACAAAGCACAGCATTACAGACCTCTGGTTGTGGCGTCTTGCCCTCAGTTAGCCTCTACATTGTTTCACCAATGTGGTACTTGCATACTGGTGGCAAAACAGGCTTACACCCGCTTGTTCCCACATACACATGCGCAACATTGTGCATTTTGTTCACATCTGTCAACCAGGACACTCATACTGTATGCTTGTTCATTGTCAGTGGTGGCTCGGGGTGTAGAGCTCCACATTGACCCCAGCTATGTATCCCAATTAATACTGAGGTGATCACATTCACAGAGGGTAACAGACATAACATAGCTACGTCCCCATTAATCATGCTTGGTTTACGTTACACTGTCGGTATTATCCATGCTTAGGTCAGGTTTACATGTCAGCTATGACTGTTGACAAAGGTCAGTTTAAGGTGAGGTTGGATTCCTGTTTCACAGGTCAGGATAGGTTACATGCAGGTATTCGGGGTAGGTGTAGTTATTCCATACCTGTGTGGTACAGTAGAGGCGAATAGCTAAGGAATAGGTAGTTAGGTAGTGGGGATGACATTGTAACTGTATAGTAGCTCGTAGGTATAATTGGATGGGGAGCAATAGGAAAGGTATGTTGGATGTTGGGATTTGTATGCGAGGCAGGACGAGAGTTGTCGGTATCACTAGTTGATGTAGTGGTATAGAGTGTGAGGCACGGGGGGTGGGGTTCACAAGGTGGTGAGCCTATGCTGCTCCAGGTGTGCTTGTGGTGTTCCTTCATGTGTTAGTTACATGTGTCCTGTGGGACAGCTGTGATACTACATGTGGGTTGGGGTTCCAGATACTGGAAATATAGTGGGGGAAGAGGGTGTCACCTACGTGTACCTGTAAACATTAATTGGAATGGAACAGGGGCTGATAGGTACATGGTGTGCATGGGGCACAAAGGGGAATGTTAGTAGGGGGATTATCAAGGGATGTGCAGGATGGCTGCAGGGAAGGTCCACATCTGGCCATGTTGTCTACGACAGCAGCTATGCATATGCACTGCATTTGGTGTTTGCGTTGGACACTCACACCCCTGAGTGGGGGTGAGGACTTCAATAATACCTTGTGATGCCTATTACATCGGCTTACATGCCTACAGTGGGGTACTGCGACCATGTGTTCGTAGGTGTTGTGTAGTGGGTAATGCAAAAACACATATAGTTATACCATACTTTGCCATGTACACTGGACTGTGCTGCGGTGGAACCCATATCAGGAATGGCTGCCCATTAAGTATAAGCATGCCTGTCGACTGGTCAGAATCCGTGGCCTGTTCAGAGTTTGCTTCATAATATTGGTGTGTTCCTCTTACAGTCTGCACCTGTCTGTCAAATACCTGGGAGCTGACGCCATTAAATACAGACAAGTAATTGGGTTTAAGACTCCACATCTTTCAGATGAGTCATGCTAATGCATAACCTATTATTCTATCAGCTTTCTAAGGTTGTAAGTGGAATACGTGCTTTCTTTCCCTATTTCTCCCCCCAGTGGTTTAGGTTCTGTCCAGTGGTTTAGCACTTAGAGGTTGAGAGGTATGGGCGTAAGCTCTGCCCAGTTTGCAATATTACTGACATCCCCAGGGCGCTCCAAATACAACTGCTTCAGCCAACACCTGCACGCCTAAGCCTATAATTGCATACCCATAGTTCCTCCACCTGGCCCTCCTCTACAGCACTCATCCTTACTGTGGGTGCAGGTGGGGTCTAACCACACCACTTCATACTGCCCACTCTCCACATGTCAGGACCCATGTCATACATTGTCTCGACCAATGGGTCATCAGGTTTGCACAACCTACTGGTCCATGTACATATACAGCCTGGTTAGATAAATTGTTACAGGGACTGACTCTGATTATCATTAATTTTTAGGTGTCCCACAAGGGACATTGATGTCTTTGTTTCAAGATTAGACCTGGCAGGTCTCTCCCACTGGTAGTATCCTGCCTGTGGTCTGGGAAACAGTGGTGTGTTTACTTGCATCGTGTCTTTGTATGTTTCACCTGTCTAGCTGGGGGGGATTGCTGCTATGTGTTACAAGTTTGTTGATTAGACCCCCACCCCCATTGGCACGGCCTGTGAACATCTGTAATCCTTAACTGGTGTATCATATATATATATATATATATATATATATATATATATATATATATATATATATATATATATATGTATATGTATGCTGTATACTACTATTTAACAAACTGATTTCTAGTCTCGAGGAGCTTTTCTCCCCGGGACTCTGCTGTAAATGAGCCAGAAGCTCAGCCAGACTTACCCGGTTAACAGATGTGATTTAAATACATAATTCAGTTAATATCCTAGCTATATATATATATATGTGTATGTTTACACACATATATATTTCTACATATCTATATACATATATATGTATATATCTGTATTTGTATGTAGATATATATATATATATATATATATATATATATATATATATATATATATATATTGCTGTATATATATGTCTAACGACATATGGATGTATGGGTGTCTGCATATGTATATATCTATATGTGAGCGTTTAATTATATTCTGTCTCTGTATGTACACATTTGTACTACAGAGAGGGGGAGGTTTCACTCCATGTAGGTATGGGTATATATACACACACACAAACCTCTACATTTGTACATCTACATATGGTTATTCCATTCTTTGCCATGTACAATAGACTGTGCTGCAGCGGGACTTGTAGCGGGAGTGGCTGTTCGTTGGGCGACGGCCCTGCCCAATGCACACTATTGCTTACATCCCTGGGGCAGTCCGCATAGACCCACTCCAGCCAACATCTGCTCAGCTAGGCCCATAATTTCATACCCATAGTTCCCAATCTGCACATCCTCTTCTGCACTCTTCCTTACTCTGGGTGCAGGTCGGGTCTGGCCACACCTGTACACTGTACCCACTCCTCACTTCTCAGGACCCATCACGTATGTTGTCCGCTCCATGGATCATCAGGCTTCCCCTACCTTGTAAACTGGGAACATGCGTGGCTTGCCGTTCGACATCGATGTAATGGCAGAAAACCCAAATATGTTTGACTTTTTGGGTGTCCCACAAGGGACATACATGTCTTTGTTTCAAGATTGAACTTGGTGGGTCTCTGCCACTGGTAGTATCCTGCCTGTAGTCCGGGAAGCAGTGGTGTGTTTACTTTTATTGTGTGTCTGTATGTTTCACCGGTCTAGCTGTGGGGGGGGGGGTTGATGCTACATGTTACACGTTTGTTGATTGGACCCCTCTCCCCCATTTGCATGGCCTGTGACCATATGTAATTCATAATTGCTGTATCATATCCCAGCTATATGCATGTGTATATTTGCACACACGTATATGTATGTATGTATATATATATATATATATATATATATATATATATATATATATATATATATATCTACATTACTATATACAGATATATCTGTATATGTATGCATACATGTATATATTTATATATTGCTGTGTATATATGTATATATCTAACGACATATGGGTGTATGGGTGTCTGCATATGTATATATCTATATGTGGGTATGTACATGTATTCTGTCTCTGTATGTATACATTTGTACTACGGAGAGGGAGAGGTATATCTCCATGTAGCTATGAGTAGATATACACACACATACCTCTACATATATACATCTACATCTCGTTATTCTGTTCTTTGCCATCTAGATTAGACTTTGCTGCAGTGGGAATCGTAGCGGGTGTGGCTGCTCGTTGGGCGATGCCTCTGCCCAATGAACACTTTTGCTCACATCCATGGGGCTGTCCATATATACCCACTTTGGCCAACACCTGCACACCTAGACCCATAACTAGCTACCCATAGTGTTCACACCCACACCTCCTCTTCAGCACCCATACTTACTCTGGGTGCAGGTTAGATCTGAACACACCACTACACGCTGCCCACTCATCACTTCACAGGACCCATGTCGTACATTGTCTCGACCCATGGGTCATCAGGCTTTCCCACCCTTGTATTCTGGGTATGTACACACCCCGGCCAGAATGGTCATCGCACCAGCTTACTTCCATAATATGTCAATTTTTGGGGTGTCCTGCAAGGGACGCTGCTGACTGTGCTCCAAGATTAGATTTCACAGATCCACTGTGTACCCTCCCCAGTTGTATCCTGCCTGTGGTCTGGGGAGCAGTGGACTATTTACCTTGTTTTTGGGTTTGTGTGTATGTTTCCTCTGTCCAGCTGGGGGGGGGGAGTCATGCTACATGTTACATGATTCTTGCATGGGCCCCTCAATTCCATTGGCATAGCCTGTGAACATATGTCATTCTTGTTTGCTGTTTCCTATCATAACTATATATCTGTGTATAGCTACGCGCGCACACACACACACACACACACACACACACACACACACACACACACACACACACATATATATATATATATATATATATATATATATATATAAATCCATGTGGGTGTATGGGATGTATGGCCTTAATCTCACTTATCTATTGCTATGATGGCTTAGTGGTTCACTACTATAGTGTACAGGGTCCTGGGTTTGAGCCTTGTAGGGGCAGTTTATTTTGTTGCTGGGCAGAACATGGGCCATTGGATCCAAAGTGATTAAGGCAACTTTAAAGCAGTTGTAAGTGGGTTTGCGCGATGGTAAGCACTGCTAACCTCTGGTTACAGTTTCTTACACTCAGTTAGCTTCTACTTTGCTTACTCTGTGTGGGCAATGCTTACCTCCGCGCAAACACACTTGGACACGCTTACCACTGCTTATTTGTGCTTAGACCTGCTTACTTGCGCCTTATTCATTGTGACACTAACACTTCATATGTGCATTTCATGCAGTACTCGAGTTCACAATTAATTGTTATTATGTAGGTTATATGGCAAAACTATGTAAAATTATGTTTATATACAGATTTCCCATGGAAAATGATTTGTGCTGCAGTGGGACTCAAACCGGGAATGCCTGTTTGTTAGGCGGATGCTCTACCCACTCCACTATTGCTGTGTTGTTTCATTTGCATATATATTCCTTGTTATCCTCTTCAGCCTTTTCAGCTGCTTTAACCATAACTAGGCAATGGGCAAACCCTTGCACCAATGGTTAGCTGTACTCGGGGATTTAAAAATATTAATACAAGGGTTTCTTTATTTTATTTCAATGTACTGTTGATGTTGAACACATGGGGACTGTTGGTGGAGATATGCGGACACCTATGAGCGGTTTTGCTCATTTATTTACACTTTCTTCTGTTCTACTTTGCAGGGGCATGTTTATTCTGAGAGCTCTGATCTCAGGCACAACCCCTGCACTCGTACATGCTCAGTGTAGGATTTGGGGCTCCAGCGGTGCGCCTTCATTATTATGCATGGCGCGCTGCCGTCCTCCTCTTAAACTGCCGCTTACGTGCAGGACTAGTTAGTCCTGCATGACAGATTAGTGGATCCGGGGGGAAATCTTTTTTTTTTGAAAAAAATTTATTAGATTTTAATTAAACAAATTGATCATGGCAATAACTGTATTTAGATAGTTGTGAAAACGCAAAATTTTGAATATCAAAATCTTGAGACCATAATATTGAAGAACAAAATATTGAAGACAATAATATCCTAGTCCTAGACTAACTTCTGCAGGATCAATGTTAGCACTTATTCCTTGAGTTTACGCCCCTACAGGACCCATGGTAGCACTATGTCAGGACAGATGATAAGCCCACATGCATATATTTATTTAAGCTGAGGGCACTTGGTAGAAACTGTGAGTTCACTACATTAATAGACAAATTAAGACCCATGTACTGTAGTCAAATTGTAGTGCTGTTGTTAAGTAGGAAAGCAAAGGATTAGCAAGATATCACCTTAGAAAGGTCAGCACATTTTTCCATATCCCTTGTCATTTCAGAAATTTTAGAATTGAAAATTGAGATGTGGATAAAAAGCACTGATGTAAATAGGAAAGAAGCCTATGTAAATGTACAAAAGTGTCAGTCTAAAAATATAGGGCAGGTACTGTAGTGCAATGTATCTTTATAAGGGTCAGTGTCCAGAGTTATGAAGAGTTTGAGCAAAATGCAATAAAATGAGTCATTTTGCCAGAGCAAGCTTACCTATGTCAGTAGAGCAACAATTCAGAAAATCTGAATTTTTTTTGTTGTTCTTCTGACATACTTATGAAGACCAATTCAGAAAAGCTGATTTCAGAGACAACAGATGATAGACAAGACAGAATAATACAAATTATGCAAGACAAGCCATTGGAAAAATGATAAAGATTCAGGAAAAAGAAAAGAGTGATGAAACAATCAACACATGCACAATATTAGTGCAAATGATGTCTTAGAAAAATCAGATATACTTCTTAATATATTAAAGAGGTAAGGGTGGTAATAGAAACATTAATAAGTGGTAAATTTAATATAATACATAAGGCATGGTACAAGTCATGAATAGATAATCATAACAGAAAATCTGATATGTGTTTCTCAATACAGAAAGCATTTTAGAGCTATGTTTATTTAATTTTAAAATGTATTATTTAAATCAAGCTATGCTGCTGCTGTTAATGTGCTGCTATTACATATTAATTTTAATCACATCCCTCTTGATATAATGCCTTGGAGCAAAATTGATAGGCTTCATGCTTTTAATGAGAAAGTGATTTAATTACTTTTGACAGTTACAGATGAACAGTCCTACCATAAATAAAGGAGTGATTCAATAAAGTTCTGAGGTCTTGTCTGAAAATGGTCTAATGGATCAAAGTGGATATCTGGACATGTGTAAAACAAAAATAGCATCTAAAGCCATTCAGAGTACATTTCTGCTTACCTGGCATGAAACGTGTGCACACATTTATGATTTCCTTTAGTTGACTGCCTTTCCCAGTTTCACATGGTCAAGAGCTTTATTTAATTGTTTTAACTGTAGCAAAATTCTAACTTCTATTGTTATGGCACCTACAGAATTTTTCAAGGATATTGTTGTTTATATACTACACATATACAGCTTTATATTTGTTTATATATGCATCATATGATACTTGTTCAATGCATCTATGTATATACAGGTGCTATAGGAAAAGTGCTTGCTCGTAGCTTCATTTTCCTCTGTGAGGAAGTACATTTGTAGCTAGGTAAGCTGGTCAAAAAGATTCTTTCACAAGCTGGGTCTGCAGGCAAAGACACACACATAATGTAACATTGTACAACAAAAAATTATATAAGAATACATGTAAATCACATGAATGAATAATGCCTATCATATTATTCTTTTCAAACAAACTTCAGTCACCCTGTGTATTGCAAAAGCTTGACAAATTATTAGTATTAACACAGTTCTCATGGTTAGAGCATTGAAAAACTGTCACTCTTTACATGCTTATCAGCTGTGTTTTGCTCACGTGCCTTAGCACAACATTTGCACAATGCAAGAATGAAATCCTGTTCAGACCACCATTAACCTAGAGACACGGGAATAAAGTTAAATACAGCACTGGAGAAAACCTTACTGTCAGATATTTAGATAGATATAGATATATATTACTACAGTTAAGGTGTCTGATGTTTATCAAAAATCATATGAAAACAGATGAAGAAACAAGCCCCGGGATTCATGAAGCTTGCACCAGGTGCAGGCGTAGCGTCGGTGTTCTAACACCAAAGATGGTTTCCAAGCAATTCAGGTACGAGCTGTTTCCATGTGCACTACCTGTGTATGCTACGCCCACACAACTCCCGAGCCTTGTATGCTAATTACCCCATGTGCAGCAGTGTAGCATGCAAATGAAGGTATGTAGCGATTAAGGAAGTGGTGCAGGGGTAGTGTAAGCATGCAGAAATGTAAACAGTAGAAAACGGTTTACATTTTTGCAAACATAAAATCAGAGCCATGACAGCAGACCAAACACATGTATTATTTTGTCAATATATGCCAATGGCTAAATATATAGCCACTGGCATAAAAAAAATGTATAAAATATAAAATTAACATTTAATATATATATAGCCGCACAATCGTGATGTGGAAGCGCAGGGCAGCGGTGTGCAAAGGGGATCACAAGGAATATATAAAAATATAGAATAAAACCGCAATTAAACACATATCACGATTTCCCCATAATAGTCAATGGCAGGGATGCTACACCATACTCATGGTGCATGGGTTGCTAAGGGGCAGTGACAGTGTTATGTGCAGTAGCTAGGAATTAGTAGGCAATGCCATGCAAATGAGAGGAGTAATAGTGAATCACAGATTCCCCACTAGTGTAAGGATGCACCTCACAGCGTAGCTTTATAATACCGAGGTGTGCCCTTGAGATAAAGATGACATCAGGAGTGGGGTGTGTCGCCATTGCTGTAAGCACATTGGAGCATTGTTAAACCGGTCTGCCCCTAGCTAGGCAAAGCTGCAGGATAGGGGTGTGTCGAACTGGCCATAGCTATGCTTAGCTGAGAGTACACAAGGTAACCAAGTATGCATGTGAACGGAGATGAAAACGCGTAAACCCGGTAAATGGGAATGAGTGGCGCGCACTGCAGCTGAAACAGGAAGGATATAGGAAAGAAATAAGGAAATGCTGCAGCAGTGAAATTGGAGTACAAATGACTAATTAACAGCTAGGAGCCTACAGTGGGCCATTGACAACAGTTAACAAGGCTGCAAGCAGCTACCTGTAGAACAGGGAAGGGGAGGGGCTGTACTGCAAATAAAACAGTAAAGTGTCAAAACAGAACAAAGCCGATATGCAGTATATCAGCTACAAGGCACATTTTGCCATGACTGGGTAGGGAAAGTACAAAACAAGAAAGACGACAGGTGGATGCATGCCTGATAATGGGAGGGAATCCAGGTCTAAAAGTGAATTAAAGGGGAACAGATTAATCAAGGCAGGCAAGTAGATCTCCACAGTAAAGGCCCCACACTTGCAGTACTCATTACAAAACCCATAATTAAGGCACACTGCAGCTGGAATAGCTCATACACACCCACTTACATCAGCAACATCCATAGCACAATACTATAAAGTGTGAAAGCACCTCACACACATTTGTGTATTCCCATACACTTTGCACCAGTGGTGTATACAGATGGGGAACTTTTATTATGTACATGTTAGGGGCTGCCATAGCTTTGATCCACCAGCATGTGTTGGAGACTGAAGGTGGTGTGGAGGATGAAGCACATGACCACCTCAGGCACCAGAGGAGTAGGAGAGTGTTCAGACCCAGGGTAACCTACCAGGGACTACATGATCTGGAGATAGTAGAGCACAGGGTGGACAGAGACATCCTACAGCAACTTGTAGAGCTGTGCCGGCCACGCCTCAGAGCCAGAGCAAACAGAGGGGAACCCATCCCAGTGGACACGAAGGTATGTGTAAGCCTGAGAATACTAGCTACAGGTACCTTTCAAAGACCAACTGGGGATATCATGGGGATCTGATAAATACCACCGTTGCAAGTTGCTGCACCTCTAAAAAGCTCCTAGTAATCCAGAGGTTATATTCAGGACTCCTAATAATCCAAAAACTGTCTGTAAAGAACGCCAATAAACGAAAATACCAAACAGGAATTTTATTAAGCTTAAAACCAAGCTTTTCGTCGGTGCTCTGCACCAACTTCTTCAGAAAGCAAACTAAAAACAAAGAACAATACATCTGTCCCATTATTTAAGCATCATAGCTCCACTCAAACACTCCCCCTTGTGGACACACCTGAAAATTGCACATCAATGCACTTAAAAAACTTAACCACAGAAAAACTGTGCATCACCATTTGTATAAGATCAACATGACCAGCCCTGAATGTTTGTAATCAAACTAATACTCTAAATTTAGACCACCAACATAGCATGTATACAATCTTAAATACCTGGTAGACACTATAAACACACAAGTGGTAAACCCAGGAAAAGTATATGTGTGTAGCGCCTGTTTTAAAAAGCCATGTAAATAAATCAAAATGTCATTCAGATGGTAACACAACTCGATGGAAGACTACAAACCATGAGTTGATATAAAATATACAAAATACATCTATGAGTATACCGTGGAAATGTATGCTTAACATTGTTATGTTGTTATCATAACCATCTGATAATAGTAGCAGTATTAGTAGCAAAAAAAAAAAAAAAATGTAAGTTATATATTATATATTGATTGTATATTGTGTGTAGCGGCCGGTACTAGGAGGCTGACGTCCCTTACATAAAAGACTATTCTGATGAACGATCAAACTACACATCCCCTGCTTAAAATAATGGATCACAATGTAACCATTGATAAAGACATTAAAAAATAAAACCAATAATAACAGAGTAGCACTAAGCCATTTTAAAAATCAAAAAACGAAGGAAGAAACAATCCCCATAAAATAGCTAAAAAGGTGGTCATTCCCAAGGGGATTAAATCAGTCTAAGAAGCTTCACCTAACTAGGCTTCTCAGTTTAAGAAAGCAACTAATAGAAAGCATGCTGTTTAGTCCAGGTAGGTGGTAAGCTTCCAATTTGAGTTGCCACATCAACTCCTTGCATTCAAGTCTTAGAGAATCAGGACCCCCCTGTGCCTCCATCACAAAGTTGGTCAAACACCAAAAATGAAAATATCATGGGGATCTCACAGGCATCAGCATCCAGGGTACTGCACCAATTCCTGGATGCCATGTTACCACATGCCAATAAACACATATAATTCCCCCGAACGTAGGAGGAGTTGGCCAGCAATATGCGTCTCTTCCAACATGTGGCAGAATACCCGGAGGTGCTGGGTGCAATAGGCTGCATGCACATATACAGCAAGTCACCACCTGGTGAGCAGAGTAGGTGCTACATACCCCTCCATCAACTGCCAGGTCATGTGCAATGCCCAGGGCATTATCATGGATGCGTGTGCTGGCAGCCCTGGAAGCTATCACGACTCCCACATCTTGCATGCCTCACAACTGTATCAGGTATTTGCCAGGGGGGGACATCCATATGGCCACCTGGTGGGGGATTCTGGCTATGCACTGGAACCATGGATGATGACTCCCATCAGAAATGCACACACAGCCACGCAAGAATGCCATAATGAGGCACACGCAGAAACCAGAATCATCATAGAGAGTGTGTTTGGGATGCTGAAATCACAGTTCAGTTGCTTGGACATAGCTGGTGGAGCCTTGCAGTACTCGCCAGGTACGTGTGCCCATATCTTCATAGTATGTGCCATGCTACACAATATGATCCTGCAGAAACAGCTGCAACATGGACAGGATGGTGAAGGCCCTCACAGCCCACCACCATTGCCAAGGGCCCCACAGGCACAGAGATACTCAGACCACAAACACCCTGTGCCAGCCCCAGTAGGCAGACAGAGGCATGCCCAGTATGCCCATGCCTTGGCAAAGAGGGAACATATAGCACACACACTGATAGTGTAGGCACCTATGGATTGACACCCTTCTCCACCTGCACACACAGCAAACATGGATGGCACACACACATGACCACCTGTAAATTGTCATGTATAGCTGGTCTACTGTGTGCATCCTACATAGGCAGCCCTCAACTATTGTACACACAGCTGCCATTGGCACAAGGTAAGTCAATACCTGAACAGTAAATTAAGCTATCAGCATGTGTCCATACTATATGTATAGGTTCATAGATACATAGGTAGGTATATGCCTAACTGCCCGAGACCAGTCATACGCATAGCCACAAAGTGTCTGCTGTCACCACCCCATTGATTAACTTACTGTGCCTCTGTGGAGCAGAGCCAATTGCAGGAACACTGGGGTGTATCCACTGTTCCCCACCCACTCTACAAGGATTCCCTGCAGTGTTAGTGAGGGGTTTCATATAATGTAATCAGGGATGTTGTTCCAAATAATGGGGAGTACCTGTGACAGGTATCTGTCACTCCAGCATCTTCCAGTTATGGTTGTGGCAAGGTGTAGCTCATTACAGTGTGTGGCTCACTGTGGCATGGATGCCCATAGGTGGAGCATATTCATTAAGCCTGACTTGGACATGGCTTTGCTGGACAGCAAATATCATCCCTGAGTAAACGAGATGCCACTGAGTAATGCATGAGTTTATGCAGTCTGGCAGCATAGGACACATGTTTGCGGGCATTATCCCTCTATGCGAGGTATGTTCGTGGCCCTTCCAGCTGTCAGATGTGTCTTCTGAGGTACATCCAAAATGGGTTATCATACTCAATGATGGGATTGATGACTGATGAGTAAAGGGGCACAATAACCTAAGTTTGTTTAGATGTGAACCCTTAAGTAATCAGATGGCCTACATAGATGGATGTCCTAACTACTTTGCACATATGACTGTCAAAGGAGAGATCACTATGCAATGTAGTCCCCACATATGCATTACGTTGTTTGAATTATACTGTCTGCCACTCATGTGTTAATAAGTGTGTGTGTAGTTTCCCAAAATGGAATGACCATGCAGTATGTGGCCTTTAGCTGGAGGCCGTCACTCTGACACCCTGTGTTGGTCTATGTGAGGCCCCTTGAAGGATGTCTCTGACAGCTGGACTGTCAGTTATGGCTCCCAGTCTGCAGTAATCACCAGACACGGCCTGCTGTAGTCCACCTGTGTTAGCCCGTACCTCTGAGAAGTATATGGCAAACAGTAGGGGTCCCAGGACTGAGTCCTGTGGGACACCAGTTGTGACTGATCAAGAGTTGGACCTGGAGGCTGCTAGGCTTACCATGTGGGTTCTGTGTGTAAGCATGTTGACAAACCAACCTGTGATGTATGGGTGTATGTACTGGCTGGTGAGTGTAGAAATAATACCTGAGTGGGGAATGGTGTCAAAATCCTTTGCGAGGTCCAGGTAGTATGTGTGAACTACCACACCCCACACCTAAAGTCTAGGTGGCTGTAAGATGTCAAACTGGTTCAGTAGGCATGATCTGCACTTAATCAAGGTGACCTGGGATGGGTCACGTGTCTGGGGGTTACCATTGTCTATGTTCATGAATACCATGATCATGCCCTCCATAGCCATGCAGATCAGGCTACTCAGACTTATGGGGTGGTAGTTACCATGGTCAGTTGTGTCACCACCTTGGTGGAGTGTACTAGTTGTTGCCATGCGCCAGTGAATGGCCATGTAGCCTGTGTACAGGCTGATGTTGAATTGCTATATTAGGTGGGGGGCCACTTTGTCTTGTAGTGTCTGCAGGATGCAGTCTGGGACACCATCTGCCTCCACTGGCACTCTGTCATGCCGTTTGAAAGGGCCATTACCACCTGTATGTCACAGATGTCTGGGATACTGTATGCTTTGGATATTGTTGTGGGCACAGCAGGGGGTGAAGCTTGCTCCGAATGTATCATCGTGTGTTGGTGATATCAGTAGGGTCAGTATATTCAGTGCAATATTGCACCAGCACAGTGCAAATCTGTGTGTTACTGCTTACATCCTTGACATAGCCAAAGATGCCTTTGTGGTCATATTCCAAATCCATGCCTCTTTACCTGTGGATGTCAGCCTTGGATGATTACATGAGTAACATAAGTATCTTGCTAATACTGGTTACGGACGTCTGCATGTCTTGGGATTTGATGTTGTTCTTGACTACTGTACTACTTCTGTTGTATAGCCTGTATAATGCAGGGGTTCAGCAGACTGGTGTCCTTGTGTAGGAGTAGCTAGTCCTGGTTTTCCATTGATGGCATGACCCATACATCTTTGTAGGTGCTTATAGAGTGCATTTGTAATTATGTCTGTAGCTTGAGCAGTGTCATCCCTGAGCGTGGAGGCTGTGAACCCTCCCACCTCTGTCATTAGTACTGTGGATTTAGCTGTAGGAAAGATATTCACTGTGTGTTCCCTGTGTAGGGGAGATGGTTGGGAGTAGAAATCATCAGTAAATAGTTCATGGTCATATCTAAACAGTGACCGGTTTACCTCTGCTGTAGTGCACCTGTTGCACATGTCAGTGATTATAACTTCTGGTATGTTTTCACCTCTCGTTAGTCCATCTACCAACTGATACAGGCCATATGAAGTGATAAATCCCAGGAAGTGCTGGGCCTGGAAGTGAATACTCGAGTAGGTTATCCAGTTAAGTGTAGGGTAGCCGACATTGACCAATAACAGGGTGTCTGGTAGGACTGTCATGTTTAGCACTGTCTCCAGATAGTTGTAGTGATGCTCCTGGGTCATGGAGGGTTATCTGTAGCAGCTCACAGTTTGCATTGCAGTCGTGGCTAATGTTAGCTGCAAATGGATGATCACAGAGGTATCATGCTGCCCCACTAACTTGGAGGTGTAGGTATCTCCGATGAATATGGATACACTCCCTCCATGTCTGCACCATTCCATGTACAGTGGCTGAAATGTGTGTTATGGGTTGTAGTCTGGTAGTGCTGGTGTGCTCACAGGAGCCTTATACAGGTACCAGTCACAGAACAGATGTAGATGTTGTCCATACTGAGGGGTGCTGAGTAGCCTAACCCTCATTGGTTCCGCTATTGTGCAGTTCATGGAGGTGAGATCCACCTCTGAGATCTACCTAAAAGCAGCACCATAGCAGCGCCAATAGCCTTGGCCAGCATTCCAAAGCCTTAGGCTGACACATGCAAGTTGATATGGAATTGTTGCAGGCATGTATCCCATCTGTGCCTGTGTCCCATCTTTCCTGTAGGTAACCTCCTGGTAAGCAATACAAAGCCTGAAACCTATACATGTCCACTAGCTTCCAAGATAGGCTTTTGGTGTGATTATGTATCAGTAGTCTGTATGCTATTGCTGTACTTAACTGTTGTCTGACTACATGGTGAATCTACACTGTATATTGTGATCAGAAAACTCTGTATAATCACATATGATGTTGGAGATGGCCTGCACTATAGAAGTTCACAGATAGGTAGTAGGCTATCTGCCCAAGGGCATTTAGAAACATAACTACAGTGTGGTGGCTTTACCTGCACCATTGATGAAGTAACTGAGCCTCTGTCAAGCATAGCCAATGAAGTGATTCCAGGCAGAGTTGCAGGAAGCTGTTGAAGACTGGTGTGCTGTAGGGTGATAGGGGCACATAGTGACCCCAAAAGGGCATGTTAACATGACAAACCAACAGCATTCAATTTCCCCAACAGGTCTTGCAGCTGCAGAACTGGAGTGGCTACCCTACACCCTGGCTGTATGTGTCTGGGACACATGATCCCAGGGGTGTAAATACTGTTGGCCAGTCACACATCAAGGTTTCCCCTGAAGTGTGTTAGTGAGTGGCTATGCCAAATGTAGTTAGGATGTTAATGTATAGTCTCCCAATTCATGTGTCATGTCAGTATTTCGAGAAGCTCGATGGGTGTGGGTGGCTCCGCCTATTGTGTAGCCAAGCTTACACATAGGATTCATGGACATAGGCAATAGGCAGAAGGAACGTCAATGTCAATAGTGTAATGGCTACAGCATTTGCATAATATCTGTGCAGTCCTGGTCCAAATCCTAGTAAAGTCAGAGATGATTTACATGTTGCATAGTATACCTTAACCACAGCTTGCATATATAGGTAGTATTCCACAGAATAATAAACATTTGGAACACACAACTGCTAAAATGTGCGTTAATTACCCTTGCACTACCAGTGCCTGCTCTGAGAGGTAAAATTACCACTGCTAGGATTAGAACACACAGCCATGTACACAATCATCACAATAACCTACCACTAAGCTACCTGAGATGTGCCAATGGCAGTTGTTTATACTGACAGGTTAAAACACAAAAGGTAGGAATGTGTGGAAATAGGACAAACCGGCATGTACCCAATGAAAGGTGTATGATACATATATATATATATATATATATATATATATATATATATATATATATATATATATATATATATATATATATATTTATATATATATATATATATATATATATATATATATATATATATATATATATATAGTGAGAGAGAGAGAGGGAGAGAGAGATATATGTTGATATATGGGGATATACATATATATGTAGATATATAGATAGGTTAACAATATCTACATAACCATGGAGGTACATATAAATGGGATACCTACCAAATACCAACTGCTTGACATACCGACACGCGTAATCAGGAGGCTTAAAGTCCGAAAGACCACAGTACTGAAACACCAGAAGTGCGCGGTTTAAAATCCCAATGTTAAGGGACATTTATTCAGTGCTTCTGGTGTTGCGGTTCAGGTAGGTTACTGTGTAAGTGTGTTTCTGAGGGCTGTAGTGTGTGTAAGTGTGTGTTCTGACTGTGGTTTGTGTTCCTGGGGGACTGTAATGTGTGGGTGTGGGTTTGCTTTGTGCGTCTGTTTGTGCGATCTACGAGGTAGAATATTAAAGTGGGGGGCGCAGCCACCCACATGGGGGGGTGTAGGGGGGCTTGCCCACCTGCTCATACGTAGTGTAGGATGGTTTGTTTGGATGTGGTGGGTGGCAGTGTGTCTGTGTGTGCGTGTGTGTTCCATGTTTGTGTTACTTTCGCGAGTTAGACTGTCGCTGTCAGTAATGTGGGGTATGGGAGTCTGGGCCTGGTACTGTGGGCATCGGAATTTTCTGCGTTCAGGCTTCCATAGGTATCCTGTATACAGCAGTTGAAGTGTTCATATTTGAGTATAACATGGACCATAGCAATCACACATTCTGCCACAACCAAACTTTATGAACAAAGGATATGGAGAGTATATACCTATACACTATTACAAATATGTGCTATGAACATGAGCCAATGGTAGGATTACCACCTGTCCCACTTTGCAAGGGACAGTCCCTCTTTGGGCAGTTGTGTCCTGACCAAAAATATTAAATGTGGCAAATGTCCTGATATTATAGGACATAATTATGTCCCATATGTAATGTAATAGTTGCATAAAATAGTTCATTCTGTATCTAAAATACCTACATGTTACAAGAAACAGGATAAGCAACTAAACTGATACAAGAATAAGCTTATATTTAGGCAAAAAAGGAAAGTTCTATCCCTTGTACTGACCATGGGTTTGTGTCAGCCTGTAAAATCTGATGTGTGTCCCGAAAATGTCCCACTATGGCCATTTGTAAAGGTGGCAACCGTAGCCAAAGAGGGTCAGTCACCAACACAACTCCAATAACTGCAAATACCTATGACAGAAATACACAGCTTTCATGTAGCAACACTTTATTACATTCCAATGTATTGCTGAAAGGATTCAAGGAATAACATCACCTACAGGAACCAATTAACAGTGTCTTAATGAATCAGCCTGCAATTATCATAGTATTAGTCCACTAAAGGATAGGTGTTCAAATATGGAAGGAACCCTCACGCACAAATTGATTATGTATAAAAGCAGTTCCTACACACCTTCATCTGCTATGTACACCCACCAGCATCACCCCCACACCCACAAATATTACACTACAAACTGTAATAACATCACAAATCATTCACTCACTGGGCGACATCTGCAGAAGCCTTAACATACCTTGTCAGAGATACACTAACATGGCCCTATGTGAAATAGTTGCTGTTACACAATGGAACAGCTGCTGATGTTACAGGGTTTGTTTGCATTAATCCCATTTCAGAGGGTTGTGTGTACACCAGGAAGTGTTACCAATTACTGATTAACAGCACAGTATGATACACATGTACACCAAACCAAGGATGTCTGGTGAGCACACTGTAAACCACCTAACATTTCATGCATAGCCATAGAGCCTTGAGCTGCCCACACATCCTAACCAGACTGAAACATCTGCAGAAGTATCAAGTACAAACAAACCCTGCATAAGTAGCAATGTTCTGAAATATAACAGCTGTACTCACATGTAGAACAACATCTTCTAGCCATTACACACAATCCACGGGAGTCATGAAGCTAATGTATCTCTGGCTGTCTCATTATAGCTGTTGAAATACATCACAAACAACACATCCAGGCTGTCTTCCTCGAAAGTAAGGCAAAGGGACAATGCCCAAGTGGAGTACTCAATTATACACCACTGTTGCCATGGTATTGGCTAATGGAGTAACTGCACAGCTGATGTGCATCTAATTAATTACTTTGGAACACCAATTGGTGGTCAGGATAGCACATGTTACCGATATTTAACTATTAAAGGATGGCTTATCACACATTCAAACCATCTGTATATACAAGCAGAATGTTACAAAGAAGACTGAATCACAAACTGAAAAGGATTGAAATAACAGTCAATGACACCTCGGGCTACTAATAAGGTATGTAGAACACTCAGTATGTCTGTGTATGTAGTACCTGTTCTGTAATATTTAAAGTGTATGCAATGCATATAGTGGAAACAGTTATCTTGTAGTGATGTATTGTTGAGCATAGTAACGCTTGTAGTATTTGTGTGTACTGCTGTAGGTCACAAGGCAAACACCGCATACACCACAAGGGATACTATATAAGGGTTTTGAACCCAACTAATCCTCACCAGCTGCTGCCAGGGGCAGGGTTGGTCCAACAAGTATGTGCTATAACAGAGGATAGTATATGTTGATATATTGTAACAGTAGGCATATGTATGGGTGTATTACTGAGAATAACATGTTGAAGGTTGGCCTACTGTGCAATTATGATATGCATTGTAGGATATTGTGCCAATAACTGTGTAATGTACAGTATTGTAGGCAGATATGAATTACAAGTTACATAACATTACTGTTATGTTAGGCAAACATTAGTTATGTCTATTGGCATTTACAATACAGAATAACAGGATAGATATGATTTGTAGTCACCCGACAGTTTAACAGCATGTTAGCAAAGTAAAAATGGAAGAGCTAGTTAACTATCCATGCACATAAGACATGTAATACGTTCAAAGGTAGGCACTAGGCTGTCTTCCCATGGGTATTTATAAGCCTAGCTAGAGTGTGTTGGCTTCCGCCTCCCCCTCAGGTTAGTTCCCTGTACCTCTGAACGCCAGAGCCATTAGTTCCCTGTGCCTCTGTCTAGCAGAGCCACTGCAGGGATCCCCGGGGTACATGTCTGTCTCCCATCCACCCGTCAAGGTTTCTCTTGAAGAGTGCTAGAGAGGGGTCGTGCCTGATGTACATTGGAATCATGTTCCAAAGCATGAGGAGTCTCTGGGTCAGGGATATATCCATCCAGCACGTCCTAATCATCGTTGTGGTTAGGTGTATACCCTAGAGCATGTGGCTCTCAGGGGCTTCTGTTTAGGTGGAGCATATCCAGCAATACTGGGTTGGACATGGGCCTTGTATGTCAAGCAGAGATCACCTGTGAGTAAGCGGTATGCAATCAAGTACAGCTGGAGTTTCTTTAGTTGGGCTGCATAGGTCATCTGTTTGAGGTCAGTAATCCTCTTGGTGTGGTAATGTTGTGGTCTTCCAAGCTGTTGCAGTTGTCTTGTAAGGTACATCCCAAATGGGGTGTTGTATCCTTCAATGGGTCTAATAAGTCATGAGTAGAGAGGCACAATGGCATCATTTGTTCTGGATGCGGACCCGTGAGAGATTAGGGTGGCTATGTAGAAGGATATTTTAACCACCTTGGCATTATGATTTTGGAAGGAGAGATTGCTATCTACTGGGGTTCCCAGATCCCTTATTACCATTTCTGTATGTAGGGGACTAGCACCTATGTGGTAGTCCACTGGTAATTGATCTTATCCAAAGGGGATGACTATACACTTTGTGGCATTCAGCTTGAGGCCATGATATTGACACCAGGTATACATCTCAGTGCGACCCTTCCAGAGGGTGTCTGTATCAGCTGGGGAAACAATAATGGCCCCTAGTTTGCAGTTGTTTGCAAACCTTTTCAGCCAAAGCCCTCCTGTGCTTGCCTGTACCTCAGAGAAGTATATACCGAACATGAGGGGTCCTAGGACTGAGCCCTGGGGGAATGCCACTTGTAACTGGTCTACAGTCAGACCTAGGGTATGCAACTCCCACTGTGTGGGTTCTGTCCATGAGCCACTTTGCAAACTATCTCATGACGTAGGGGTTAATGTTCAGGTGGATGGGTATGTCAATAGTACCAGAATGGGGAATGGTGTTGAAAGCCTTTGAGAGATCAAGGTAGGTTGTGTGGACCTCCTTACCCTCATCTAATGCCTTGGTAACTGTCTCAAAGAAGTCCACCAGGTTTAGGAGGCATGGTCTTCCCTTAACCAAGGCAAACTGGGAGGGGTCAAAGGTTTGGAGGTACCCAATGTCTCTGTGACTGAGATCTATGATGATGTGCTCCATAGCCTTGCAGTCCAGGCTAGTCAGGCCTATAGGGCAATAGGTCCCATGGTCCGTTGTGGTGCACCTTTGTGGAGTGGGATAACTGTTGCTGTGCATCATTCAGGGGGCACAAAACCTGATGTGAAGCTATTACTGAACATGGTGCATAGGTAGAGAGCCAGTACGTTCTGAAGTTCATGTAAAACGCAGCCTGGGATGTTGTCCGGTCCTATGGATGCTGTGATATTGGCTTTAGAGTGTGCAGCTTTTGCCTGTGTAGTTGTGATTACAGGGATTCTGCATTCTTCCTGTATAGATACGGGCCCTTTAGGGGGTGAGAGGGGGGAAAGGTAGCACTGATCCTTTCTGCCAGGATGTTGCCAAAATCAGTTGGTTTTGTAATGTTCATGCCTTTGTGCTGTAACTCAGAGCAGATCTGGGTGTTGACATCAAGATATCTGACATAGCTATAGAATGCTTTGTGGTTGTCATTGGAATTAGTGGTGGTTTCATTTCCGTAGCTAGCTTTGGAGGATCTTATAAGGGATCTCAGCTTCTTACTGAGGCTGACCAGGGAGCTCCTCCATGCATGGGATTGTACTCTCTTTTGCAACAGTGTCTTCCTTCTGTTGTACAGTTTGTTTATGGCAGGGGACCACCAGATTGGCTTCCTTAATTAGGAGTATAGTGTCTTGGTTCTGTTTGGGATAGAACGATCCATGCAGTCATGTAAGTGCTTATAAAGTGCATTTGTGTAGGATTCAGCAGTTGTAACTTCATTGTCCATCTGCATGGGTGTTATGAAGTTCACCATGTCTGTCTTAAGAAGCATGAAGTTGGCTTTGTAGACATATTATACTGTGGTTCCCTTAATGGGTTTGGGGGCGGGATGTGGATGTCAAGGGTGTTTAGCTTATGGTTGGACCGGACCAACGAGGAGTTGACTTCAGGTGTGGAACACCGGTCACTCATGTTGGTAATGCCTAGGTCCAGGATATTGCTGCCCCTGGTGGGTGTGTGGATAAGTTATCCAGGGCATTGGTGTTTATGAATTCCAGAAAGCGTTGAGCTAATGAGTTGGTACACGAGTAGTTTTCCCAGTTAATGGTGGGGTAGGTGAAGTCGCCCATTAGTAGGGTGTTTGGTTGAACCTTAATAATTTCCAGTACATCAAGAAAAGAGGAGTGGGAATCTTGGGGCATGGTGGGGGATCTTTAGCAAACTACGATTTGGATTGCAGTTTAGCCCAGAGGTAGTTGCAATTGGATAACCTCAGATGCATTTTGTTAAGCAACTAGCCTGGAGGGGTGGATATCCTTAATGAATATGGTCACACCTCTGCCTTGGGTGTTCCGGTCCAGGTTACATGGCCGAAAAGTATGCTATGAGTTCTAGCCTGGTAGTGCAGGGGTGCTCTCTGGAGCCTTGAACCAGGCCTCAGTCACTGCACAGATATCAATGTTTTCCATTACCAGGAGAGCCTTGAGTGAGTGCATTTTGGGATTTAGACTTCCAGCATTGAGTAGCATTACGCTCAGTTTGTGCTTGCCTGTTCCTGTTATGGTGGTGAATATGTTATGTGAACTTTGCCTAAAGAAGGCACTATAGGGGCAGCAAGAGACTTAGCCAGTATCCACAATCCCAGGGGGTGACAGGTGCAGGCCATCTGTGGCAAAGCATCGTGGTCTGTCGACCATGTCATTCCAAGCAGACAGATACTGGATCCTCTTAGAATGACACCAGGATCTTAGCTAATTGTTGAAGTCAATAATTTTGTCCTCGTACTGCGGTATCATTCTGGGTGATGGCAGAATGCTACTCAGGGCTAGGGGCATACCTGCCTGGCCTACAAGTTCGAAGAGCTCTTCCATGTCTCTTTTCAGGTAGTCCAGGGAGGAACATCTCAGGTCATTCACACCAACATAGACAATGACAGAGTCATATTTGTACTTGTTGTGGAGTGACCTGAGTGCGTGGGTTATGTGACGGATCCTGTTACCCGACATGCAGCTGACAGTAACTTTCTCCTTGTTTAGCCTGGTGAGTGGGACATCAGTGTGTCTGACTACAGAGTCACCTATGACTAGTGTGTTGGGTATGTTGAGTGGCACACTGACTTTGTGGGCTATGTGCCATTGGGGTTGTATTGGGGGATGGAGGATGCTTGCGTTTCCACTTTGGAGGTCTCTGTTGCTTAGACAGATTAATATTGAGAGCCTCTGCGAATGTTTTTGTGTTACAATGTGTGGATTATGGTGGTGTAGATTCAGTGAGACTATGTGATGAGTGTGGTGTGGTGTGAATATTTACCTACTCCACATGACTGTCAGGGTCAGTCTTAGTTGGAGAGAGCTTTACCTCCAGTTTGGCTAGATAAGTGCATATCTCACAGGTTGTAGTGTTGGGTGGTAGGTGGAGAGGGTTGTCTGTGTACATGAGGCAATGTCTACATTGCCCCAAGATGTCCAGATTCATCAGATAGACAGGAGAGAACACTGGCAGCTGACCCTTGGACATGCCTGAATATAAAACTAATTTCCCCTATATAAGTGAGGAAAGTGAATACAAGGGCAATTTTACTCTAAGTAAGTGAGAAAAGTACGTACAAAACCTGTTTTCCTCTAGGTAATGAGGAGGATTGAGTGCTATAGTAATTAATAGCTTATGTAGTGCTTACAAGTTCTGAACAAGTGCTGAGCATGAATAAGCAATACAGATAGGGTCTTGGATAACATAAACACACTGCCCCTCCGAACAGGTACACAATCATATATCTATGTACACTACAGAGCCCCTGTCCCCACAACTATGCAGGTACAAGCTGCACTCAGGCTGCATGGGACCTGTCCACATCCCAGGTTGTATCATACACATATGGCAAAGCAAGTTGTTCTCCACATACACATCATGTAAAAGATAGCTAGCTTCATGTCAGGCTGTGTACACAATGAATGGTGCACACCAACAGGTATCACAACCCATAAAGGAGGAGACACCACTGATAATGGGACTTACTGCACTACTACCCTGCTGAGTTTGGTCTGAAAGGCCATGAACCTTGATCAAATTATTTGATGTCAGCAGTACAGATGTAGATGACAGTAAGTTTGATTTCACACTGCATATCATAACCTTGCCAGGTCATAGGACATCATCACCCATACTGTGTTCCACCTAAACTCAGTATACTAGATGTACATTCTTATATCACAGGAGTGTTTTGCAATGGGACTGCTGGCAGAACCAACACTACAGAAGGTGTCTGAATAATACATGCACATCACACCAGTGCCAGCTACAGTAAGGCAGGGTTAATTAAATGTACTCCCCCTCATTGTAGTCCATACCACACAGACTAACAGAAAGCATCTCCCTATTGAAGTATGCGAATGACTATGACCTAGGAGCAATAGCTGACTCAGAGTGTTGTGGACAACATACAGAAGGGGCTTTGTGGGTGAGGTGTGTGACATATGGCCACAATCTGACAGCTACATATTGCATTGTCACCCCATGTTAATAACCCTGTACCCATAAACTACCACCTAGGCAGCGGTCAACATAATGGACACTGTGTAAGGGATGCAGCTGGGCAGTTGTCTTTCCTGTGATAGTTACATCACCACACCTGTCAGGTAGTCATATGTGGCAACCCTAATCATGACAGGGTGCCATCCATGAATATAGAGATCATTGTCCAGCCATACACAACACTCAAGTGACCCATATCAGATCACATATTTCCTTTAAGGGGTATTGGCCATGTTCAGATGGCCTACACCAGCCTTCCCATTCCCCATCTCCACTATGTAGCATGATGCATACCCTGAATAAATCCATGTCCAACCCAGTGATGTTGGACATGCTACACGTACACATCCTGATCTCAAACACATACTTCATGGACATCCACCTTCCTAGTACTAGGATCACTACATGCTGGACAGATCCTTCTCCCATACACTTTACATAGTCCTGCATACTATGCATTTCTGTTCAGCAAAGCTGCACATCGCCCCCCTCTCAGACATGGTGTGATGACCGCATAGTAAATGTATCATTAACCCTGTGGATCAGTTATGTGACACTGCTCCACCTTGGCCCAGAGACCCACCTGTCGGCTACAGCCAGGTAACCTTTCATCCTAGATTCATACATGGCCCAGGGCATATAGCCTACTAGTTGACTTTGACTGTACATGCTATAGTTGATATCCATCCCTGCAAATACCATCTGGCTAGCCAGAGTCCCATGTGTATCACATGTGCAACACAGGTGATACATGGCAGGATGCTGAATTGCTGTACAGTGCCATGTAGATGTATATGGCAGAACACATACATGTAAAACCTTCCATGAGCAAGTCTGCAGAGTCACAGGTCATGTCCGTTAAGGCAGTGTAAGTCTTTATATGTGACATATACACAGCATCAAGGTCGACTGCATTAATGTGGACACATCCAGCCATGTGCTGACAGGTAGGAACACCAGTACAGGCAAACAGACATGCCCACATCAAGATAGCATCCACATGGAGCATGAGCAATGTAATCAGGTGACACACACACATATATGGTGATAACATCCGCTCACCATTGAGTGTCACATGTGTGTGACACAATCATGTCAGTGGTGTCAGTGTCATGTAGATTTGCAAAGACAACTATTTAATCGTAATAAATGCGATACACATGTATGTTCAGCTGTAGCTCTGTATGTCTCTGTGAGTTACTGTGACTTGTCTCCATCATTATGTCTTCCAGGTATGCTGCGTGCAAGGCTACTCCCTTATACCCACTTGGAGGATGAGGCCCTCATCCCATACCTACATGACAATCATGATATCCTGTTCAGCCATGTGCCACAGGATGCACAGCAGTGGGATGCCCTGTGGATGGAACTTTGCAGGAGGGTTAATGATGTGAGTGGCCACAACCGCACATACCAGCAGGTGTGCAGACACTGTACAGACCTCATTAGATGGGCGAAACAGCATGCAAATGCAATCATCAGGAAACAAGGTGCAACAGGCAGTGGACCACCAACCCAGCAACCCCAGCTACTCACACATACCGAGGAGCTACTGGCCAACCTGGGGACACCTGCAGAACAACATCCACAACCCTCAGCCGATATTGTGGAGGTGGGTGTCTCTCAAACACCGAGCCTGGAGTTGCCTGGTAAGTCACTACTGCACCTATAACAACTATATTCCATATAGTTGCACATGTCACTGTACAATATGTAATGTAACATCATATGCAAGGCATGTATACACACATGCCGCATACTATAGTATGCTACTCTGTGTATGCACACATGTGCATACACCATAGTATAGTCTATTGTACTGGTGTATGTGTTAACATGCACATTGCACCCTGTAGCTATCATGCAGGCGTGGATAATGCTCATACTGCTGTGTTACTCCTATTTAGGTACCTCTGGTGTTCCGCTGCGACAGCAGCCCATTGCAGGTGAGACTGTTATTATTTGTCAGGCATCTTAATGCACAGATCTATCTGCCATGTGGCCATTTACCACATATACACATAATGTATGGTCCTGTCACAATATACAGGTCGGAACTGCAATGCATCACAATGGCTACCCATGTGCAACACTTGCAAACTATGTGAATCACCGACATGAATCTAATGTCATTGCCAGATGTGTGGACAGCTGTGCATATAATGGTGGAGGTGCTGTTCACTGTAGGAACATGTACTACAGATCAGAAATACACATGAGGGGAATACAAACAGTACTACACAGTGAGCTGGAGTATGGCCAGCCCACAGGATTCACTGGTGTGGATCATAGCCCTGCTATAAATGTCACACAATGTGATGTGCTATCTTGACATGCCCATGACATCTAGTGGCCTGGCAGCAACACTGCCTAACTATCCTGAAAAACATATCCCACATACCAAACATACCGCCCTTTGTCTGCATAACCCTGTCGTCAGTGGAGCATATGACATCTATGGGTGTATGTCATATGGGACAACACAGACATGTGAAATAGACTTCCGTCACAATAATTTGGCCAACACATGTACACACATGGCCATGGAGGATGGCCAGAGACATGAAGCAACATACACAGTAGACGTGATGTGCTTGTGTGTATACCCTGTCGTACAATGGCTACACATGGTCCAACTATGGCCTTTGTGTAATAGTTATATTGCAGATGTGGAACACTAGACATCCTATAGGCCTGTGCACATCTTGCGTAGGTATGACATCAATCCACCACATAAGATGTGTTAAACATCTTGAGTGTGTCATGACATGACAGCAGTCACCTGTACAGTATCCACATCAGCCCACAGATACAGTACATTCCCCTTGCTGGTGTCAGACATCAATGTCATCCTTGCTCCTTGTGTGTGTGTGTGTGTGTGTGTGTGTGTGTGTGTGTGTGTGTGTGTGTGTGTGTGTGTGCATGTGTGTGTGTGTGTGTGTGTGTGTGTGTGTGTGTGTGTGTGTGTGTGTGTGGTACACAGATGTCATGTGGGACATGGTGTACAGACAAGTTCGCCATGTCTGGCCATAGTTGCCAGGCAGCAGCAATATGGTTGCAGATGTGCAGGGGTGTCATCTGTATACCATTCAGTGACCTGTGTCACACATTCCACATCATGGTTTAGTGTGCATACACCTCAGTGATGTGGGTCACATTCCACAGTATATATGTATTGAATCTGAACACAGTCATGGCTATGAACTGTGTCTGTAACTCACACTGTATAGCAATAGAGACACCTCATGATTCCCTGCAATGGCCATGCACATCAGCTAAATGTGCAGTATATCTGTAGGGCGGACAGACAACACTGCATTGGGACACCATTACCCCACTGTATATTTGACAGGACACCATTGTGTTAAACATGTATGCATGTCATTGCACATATCATACTACATGTGATTGTCAAGGTCATATGCCACACATCAGGCAGTTGTACTGTTAACCTGTGCTGGCCTACATGGTGTAACACAGGGATGTATGCTAACTACTACTATAACTGTGTAATTTGCATGCATTCTGCTATGACACATGCATGCTGTTGTGTGCAACCCAGGGATGTATGATAACTATCACTATTATTTTCTGCGCTGCATGCCATCTCACATGCATGTTGCATGCCTTCTGTCATATCACATGCATGTTTGGTGCCATAGTGTGTGTCTGTGTGTTTGTCTGTGTGTGCATCTGTGTGTGTGTGTGTCTCTGTGTGTCTGTGTGTGTGTCTCTGTGTGTGTCTACTGTATAGATTGTAATGTACAGTTCTTGTCTGCCCCTCACAGGTGATGTAGGTGTGTTGTCCTCCTGCAGTCCAGTTGATGTTAGTGTCCCCACAGACTCTAGCAGTGATGATGAACGTATGATTGAGGCACAGGCATGGTTGTCAGGGGCTGAATCTGTGCCATTGATTGCCATTCCACCTATATCCCTCTCATCCCCACACACAGATCCCATGCCTACACATACCCCATCACTAGTGGCCATAGAGGAAGGACAGTTGGCGTGTGGTAGCTTGGAACAAGAAAGTGTGGGGGCTATGGAAGGTGTGCCTGAACACCATGATGTCAGCCAACTGACTGGTGATGCCCCAAATAGGCACGTGGCCAGTGCTGCTCGTAGGAGGACCTCTGGTCAACATGCCCCTGCAAAACAGAGAGCAGCAGTGGGTATCACCAGATGCATGTTTCAGGCTGTAATGGAGGCACAGGCATGTGCTGAATGGCACAACAGAGAAGATCAGAAGCTTCAGAGGGCTGCTTCCCGTTCTTTAAACAACAACATTCAGGCAATGGTAAATGCTCAACAGCAGATTGCTGAAGCTTTGGATAGACGATTGGGTGACATGGTTGGAGTCCTTGACCGTGGCATGACAATCCGCGAGCGTGAGCTGTCTGTGTTGGAACATCTGGTAGGAGTGAGGCGTCGGGCATGTGGACGTAGGCCTGCTACATCACCTGTTTCAGGTCTACGTGAACAAGCTACCTCACATGTCCACTCCCATAGTGGCGGTAGCAGCAGCAGTGCAGCTGGTGCTGTGCTGTCCACACCATAACACAGCAGGCCACGTGCACATGGCCCTGGACGGTCCCAACAGGGACATGGTTCCAGTGGGCAAGTGTCATCAGACAGTACCCAATCTGCACCTCTGCCTGGTAGTGCCTGTGCAATCCTGGCAGGCACAGGTCACATGGCCATGGCCGGACACCGTGAACTGTAAAACCTGGCCTGTACAGTCCGCAGCTGTCAATAATACCCCTGTGTAGGCCAGACACATGCCAGAACTGTGTGCATACATACATGTACACACCGGAAACATATGTAGGGCACCGCAACACACACATGCATAACATCCACACATGCCCAATTAGATCAAAGGCCCTAACCCACACACATTATGTCATCCAATGGTGCAGCGTAGACCTCTGGCAAACATTATCACCCTGTGCATATGATGATGCCTGTGCTGCATCCCTGACATCCACACCATCGGTGCAGGTACATGCTTATATGGTCTGATGCACAGGGTGAACAGACTAGGAAGATACGTGTAGTTTACAATTGTTGAGTACTGTTGACAGGCAGCAGACATACTATGTACTACAGGTGTACAATGCATTTTGTACTGTTAACATTATGTGTCTTGTGTAACAACAGTAACTGCATGTTGGTCATGATGTTCTGTTTTCCTCCTTCAGGTCTAATTGCACATGCCGGTGGATGTCAGTGTTTGCAGTTAGTGTCCCATATGTCAATGTGGACTACTCACAGGTATGTATGAATATACCAGTATGCACCTTGTAGCTGCCACATCACAGTGAGAATGTCCCACTTTCCAAACACGTCTACTGATCCAAGAGCATGATAGCTGTGTATTAAGCTACTGTGGCTACAGACGTGACATCCATACTGGGTGACATCACAGGTACAGTTACATGGAGTGGTGAGGTAAAAGAGCGGTCTAGCTGATTACAAGGGTAGAGGCCAGTGGGAAGTGTGATGCCTCTTTGGGAAGCAGTAATACACGTTCCCATGACAGGATGCCAACACACAACTGCACCCACACACTCAAGTATTGACACATATGATGTATTCAGTGACACAGTAATACACCCACACACTCATGGATTCACCGACACAGTAACTCACACTCAAACACAGTTGCTACTGTTGAGGTGAGGACCCCTGCCTATGTACAAATCATCATTACAGTACTGTGCACCTACATGACACGCCACAGGGAATACAAATGTACAGGTAGTCAGTATGGCCTAAGATCGGGGACATCAAAATGGATAGTAGATTGCATCACCTGGATTGGGGGAGGGGGTCTTATCAGTTCAGTATGGTAACATACATCCTCACTCCAGGGACCAGACAGCCACACAAACACACACACACACACACACACACACACACACACACACACACACACACACACACACACACACACACACACACACACACACACACATGTCTGGTTCTGAGGTATATGGTGGTAGTGCTATTGTGAACTACAGAGCCTTCAGCCAGGTGTTCCTCACTGCACAGATGTCAGTACTCCCCATTGTTGGATCTACAGTGAGCAGCTGTGATTATGGACGCTGCACATCTAGCACTGGTTAGCATAAGCATACAATGCAGCTGTCCTCTAGGTGTCAGGGTGTTATCCTGTGTTTAGGACATTTGCCTTGGAATGGCACTATATGGGTGAATGTGACTTGGGTATTATCCCCACTCCCTGGAATCATGGATGCATATGATATGTGTCAAAGGCCTGTCTACTGTCAGTCATGTCATCTCAGAATGACAAAACTGGACAACCTCGTAATTACAGCAGGACATTGGCTTATTGTGTTGGTCAAGCAGTTGCCACTCCTAGCAAGGCTCATTGTGTTGGTCAAGCAGTTGCCACTCCTAGCAAGACATCACTGCAAGTGGTGGTATTGTGCTTGGTATAGGATGGTACATCTAAGGTGACGGACAGCAGCAGACGTGTATAAGACCAGTGTCAGATATATGTAGAGCAGCATTCCTGCTAACAGTGACAACTACTAGCACCAAAGTCCATTACAATGTGTTCTTTACATCTAACTGCAATAGCATGGCCACTGTGGCCTTCCGTGTTTAGAATTAGAGTGCATTCCAGACAGCCCTGTGCTACTAAATGCATGAGCATGCCCAGTATAACCTTGTGTAGATGGGCACATAGTGCATTCGGAACAGCCCTGTGCTACTAAGTGTGTGAGCATGCCCTGCGACACCTTGTGTCAGTTATGTGCCTCTATGTGTATGGGCATGACCATTGTAACCCTGTATAGTGATAGTAGTCGTCCATTCCACAAATGGGCATACTCCAGGTCAGGATGGATTCCTACTTTAAACACACAGGTTCACAGGTATGTACATCTTAACTGCCAGCATCCCTGTTGATGTCCGAATTCCTAGAAGGTCATAATGACAGCCTTGACATGTGTAGTCTGTGTGGCGTGACTTGTAACTATGTAGTATTGTAATAGTGATCTGTAGATAGGCAGGTGTTCCGTTCCCACCACTGGTGTGTGTGTGTGTGTGTGTGTGTGTGTGTGTGTGTGTGTGTGTGTGTGTGTGTGTGTGTGTGTGTGTGTTTGTCCCCATCTGCCTGAGTACTGAATAATGCTTTTAGACTGCTCACACTCCATACAATTCCTATACCCACCTTTGGCAAGGCTGATGATGTCACCCACCTAGAAATACATCTCTGGGAGTGCTGTGTCTCAGTAATCTCAGTAGCACATTCTGTAACTGCGTAATGCTGTAGTGTAATAAAGTATTTAGGTCGGTGTTCTAATCCCAGACTTGCCAAGTGTGTGTGTTTGTCCCCATCTGCCTGAGGACTGAATAATACTTTTAGACTGCTCACACTCCATACAATTCCTATACCCACCTTTGGCAAGGCTGATGATGTCACCCACCTAGAAATACACCTCTGGGAGTACTGAAACCCAGTAACCTAGGTAGCGTGTTCTGTAACTGTGTAATGCTGTAGTGTAATAAAATAGTTAGGTGGTTGTTCTAATCCCAGAGATGCCAGGTGTGTGTGTGTGTGTGTGTGTGTGTGTGTGTGTGTGTGTGTGTGTCTGCCTGCATGAGACAAGTACAGTACTTTGTAGAGTATGCACTCTCTGTACAAATCACATGACCACCTTTGTCTATCTTGCTGTTGTCACCCACCTAGGTCTACACCTGTAGGTGTGCTGTAAGACAGTATTTGCCGTAGCCCATGCCCTAAAAGTGTATTGCTGCAGTGTGATATGGTAGGTAGGGGTTCATATACAGGACATGGCAAGTTTGTGTTTGTCTGTCAGAGCCTGTGTAGAGGTGGCTGTGAGTGTCTTACCATTGGACATGTTGGGGAGTGGATTTTGTAGTTTTCCTATATGGTGTCCATCTTATGACACATTGGCCACCTCACAAGGAGTACAGCTGTCAGTCAGCCACAGGATTGTGTTGGCAAGCCATACCCCTACATCTGGCAAAAGGCCTGGTGAACAGCGTATGCAATCCTACTAGTACGTGGTATATGTCCTGCACCCATGTGCCATGCACAAACACAGTTGCCTAGGATATCCCACTATGTTGCTAGTACCATACACATTGATGACAGATAGTAGGCATGGTGTGAATGCAGTGGCCTGCAGAGGGCATGGCACCCTCTACAGCAGTACAATAGGCACATATTAGCGGACATTGTGCCTTCACTATGTTCCCCACTGGATGCCTGCAACATATGTGGTGCCATCAAATGTGATCCACAGAGGCCATACAATACCATACACATGCGCCCTGTATGGACCAATGCCACTGACACCATGGAATACCTGTATTATACTATCAATGCAGGTGCAGGGTCGACCTGCTCATTATAAGCAAGTTCAGCCATACCAGGACACTATTGGCATATCAGGCGATAACAGTCTGTGTACACATGTGCCTAGCAAACCAGGTACACCTGTACATGTCACTGTACAGTATTGTGGGACATGCATATCCCAGGCAATGTCCATGTGAAGGACTATCAAACACAGACATGGCATGCGTTGCACAGCTATGGCCATACACATTGGTAACCAGGATGTCAGGGCAGATCATGCAGTAGCCATCTGTGTGGGACATTGCAGATAGTACACCCCTGCACTGCACACCATTATCGGTTGATGCGATGCCAAGGAGTACCCCTCACCTAGCCTTGTACAGCCATCTTGCACAGCCAACCACTACACACCCATGCAGCAATGCATACGTGCATATCAGTACTGTCACCTTTTGTCTGCATGTGGGTTATGATGCTCCCAACCACAGTCACTCCCAGTATAACCCTCGTTGGCATACCAACAGATGTCAAACACTTTCACATGCCCTAGCCCATAGAACCTCCAGATATCCCCTGTGGTGCATGTAGTCCTGTGCATTACTGCAGTGTGGCAAACTAGGTAGTTAGGTTGTGTATTTGTGGTCCTGGCAAAGAGTGTCAATGCGTGCCCATTAGAAAGTGTGGATGTGGTGACAATGGCATCCATTCATGTGGACAGCTATGTGTGCCACACCTAATGTATGTCTACTATATCTCTGTTGCAGATGTCACTCACCTATGCACATATATGTTCTTACAACACAGCAAAATGTTGCCTTTTTGGCAGATGTAGTAACATCATGCACATGTAATAGTAATGACTAGTCAGTCAGGGGATTGACCCCTGCACTGTTATGCATGTGGCAGACGATGCTTAGGGTTAAGTCTCCAAGCCCTTCCCTGGTGTACTTTGCCAGTCCCACCCACACACTCTCTGGTGGATGTGCAGGTGTACACCTGCTCAGCAGCAGCATGTGTATTGTATGTGATGGACATGATCAGGTGATGGCCTCTGCACCTATTGCAGTCCTCCTCTAGCTGATTGCATGTGGAACAGCTGTGATGGTGTTCCCATAGCCATTCGCATGATAAACACAATACGCTATCTAGGGAAAACATGTTGGTATTTGGCCATGACAGTCGCTGTGAGCGGTACCTGGATTTGGTGTTCTGACACGGCATCACAGATGATATCTGGATGTACCTCAAACATTATACACAGTGGGAAATAGCCTAAAGAGAGGAGGGTGATGTGGCACACATGACTACAGCATGTAAGTGTAGCTATGCTGTATTGAGACTACTGCCTGTTTAACATGTGTGTGGTAATGGATATTCTGCATGTTTTAATACAGACATGACAGTACTCTGTTCGTGAGGGACTCCCATCTGTAGGGCCATCTGTGAACTGGCCAGTGTGTGCAACCATTTGTTTCCTATGTTGCACACTGAACACACATCTGTGCACAGCAGAAGCATAGTGTGAGGATTGCAGAGAGTAGATGATGATAGGGATGTGTTACTGCCATCGCATCCCTGACTGGACATGTGTCACCTGAAACAATGGTATGACAGACACTGTCTGGGGTTCCCAGTGACAAGCCAATGATGGCCAACTGTTCATAGCTTTGGTCACACATCTACTACACATTGTACAGATGGCATGCAGTATATATGCTCCCTTTGCAAATGAATACCATCTGTTATGTTGGGTTGATGGTGATATCTATGCATACTGTTGTAGGTAATCCTGTATGCAGGTGTCTATCACTAAGCCATATGTGGGTTTAAACTGCAACACCATAGGCTGAATGGCTTGGGAGGTCCCAGCAGAACCTCCTGTCCCACTTCAGTTGACCATAGCACCGGGCACTAGCACATCTGGGGCCCAGCCTTGGACATCAACCTCTGTTGGCTCTGCACCACCTTCTGGTGGTACCACCTCTGAGGATGGAGCATGTCCCCCCTGGGAGCAGGACCAGACAGGTACATGTCTGCTGTTGTGTGATCCCTGACGTGTTGCATTGGGGGCTCACTAAGGGGTTCCAAAGCCAGATACACAAGCTCAAGGGCAGAGTGCCACATTTACAGCTTGATGCTGCCCCTCCTGGACAGCCCCCAGCACTGCCTCCTTTGCAGCTGTGTAGGTGCAGTGGTGGCTGCCCATGGCTGGGGACCTCTGTCCCACTGTTCCCATGGGCTTGTGAATGCCGAACCCCCATCCCCGTCCGGGGTGTATCCCCCCACACATGTAATATACCAACCCTGTATGCTGTCTTGTCTGTGATCCTACCCTACCTATCCTCCACGGCCATACTGACACTCCTTCCCCTACATCCGACCCTCACCTACAGAAACATAAGGCCAATCGGCTCCTAGGATTACATCTGCCCTATACATAGCTGTCCATTTCACACACGTGCCCACTGGACACATGTAACCCTTGTAATATGCATCACAACATGCTCCTGTTATCCTCACCCCTGTCCCTCAGGTGCACGATCCTGGTATGCACATCACTCCTAAATGGTCCAGGTACACCTAATGAGGATGACCCCATTGTACACAACAGTACTGATCCCTCTATGGTTACTCCATTTACCTTTATTATGATGATGATGTTGCACACAGCACCATGCAAGAGTACTGTTCACACATACATAATGATTGGACATGCACAGAGTGATGTATATGGCCAATGTACAACTATTTGCATGTATGAATGACACATGTCTATCTAAGGGAGCCTTGAGATCACATAGAACAACACCACTACATAATACGTGCATCTCTGGTGTTTCCCGTTTCATTCGTTTGTTGCCACATGGTATGTTCCCGATATATCTCTATATATGTATGTACCTATATGCTGGACATAAACACTCACATATACATCTACATGATGGGATACGTTCCTATACTGTTGAATGACTGCGCTGTATTTTATGTTTGTGGTACTCTCCGTTGTCTGTATATCTGCCATGGTGTATTGGTAATTCACATTAGCTCTGTGTGCAGGGTCCTGGTTCCAAGCCTTGCAGATGACGTTTATTTGGTTGCAGGGCAAAACAAGGCCATTGGATACAGAGGGAGTAAGGCACATTAAAGCAGTTGGGAGCATGTGTGCGTGGGTTTGCATGGTGTTATGCACTGCTGACCTCTGGTTACAGCTTCTTACACTCGGTTAGCCTCTACATTACTTTACCAGTGCAATACTCGCATACCGGTAGCCAAGAAGGCTTACACCCGCTCACTCCCGTACTTGCAAATGCACCGACATTGGTACTTGCATCTGACACTCACACCCCTGGGTGGGAGCGAGGACCACAATATTACCTTGTGATGCCTAGTACATCGGACTACATGGCTACAGTATTGGGAATGGCTGCCCATTAGGCGACTTCATGGTGTTCGACTCTACGGAATTGGTGGCCTGTCCAGTGAATTAATCATATTATTTGTGTGTTCCTCATACAATCTGCTCCCATCTGGCTGATAAATGGGAACTGAGACTCTTCAATACAGACAAGTAATTGGGTTTCAGGAGCCACATCTGTCAGCCGAGTCATGCTACCGCATACCTATTATAGGTTTGCCACCTTTTCAATTGGCCAAGGTGGACTGTAGGGTTAACACCTGTCCCACTTTGCGAGGGACAGTCCCTCTTCAGGAAGTTGTGTCCTGCGAAAATAATCAGGACATAACAAATGTCCTGAAATTACAGGACAAAATTATATCCTAGGTTTCTTTAATAATTGCATAAAACAGTTATTTTATATATGAAACTTCTATATGTTATGTGAAGTAGCATAAGCAATTCAAATGTTACTAGAATAAGCTTTTATTTGTGCAAATAATTAAAATTCTGTACTATGCATGGCTGTAGGTATGTTTTGTCCTGGAAAATCTGATATTTCTACAGAACATGTCCCACTTTGGGCATTTGAAAATGTGGCAACCCTATATGACCTTTATGTAGAGGCATCAGATTTTGCAGGGCAAAAGATACCCACAGCCAGTACAAAGGAGAGTACTTCATTGATTTGCCTAAATAAAAGGTTATTCTTGTAGCATTATAGTTGCTTATACTGCTTCTTATAAATTTTAGGTGTTTCGGATACAAAATATTTGTTTTATGCAACTACTATAGACAATATAGGAAATCTTTATCCTAAATCACAGGACATTTGCCATAATTACAATTATTTTGCAGGACACAACTGCCAAAAGGGGAGTGTCCCTCGCAAAGGTGGACAGATGGTAACCCCAACCCTATTATTATATCATCTTTCTAAGGTAGTTGGCGGAATATGCACTTTCTCTCACTAGCAGACCTCTCATACGAAAGGGGAAGAATGAACACTGAATCAGAGACACTGCATAACAACCTCAGGGACACATTTAGATGTTTGGCGCTATTAACCTGACACAATTACAGACCCAGAGCATATGTATTCATACACATTGGCTGGGGTACATGCTGTTTATGACTCTTACATGTTGTCATTACTCATTATGTGTACTCCGCCACTTTTCCTCCTAATATCACTAGGTCTAGGAGGGTTTAGTTGGGACAGAGTTAGATTCTGATTCGTAATCATGGACGTCCCTGGTTATCGGGGCCAGTTCAGTGATATGGTCCCTATGTGTTCCCCCAGTGGTTTATGGACTATCCAGTGGATGTGCTCTTAAGGTTTGGGAGGTATGGGCGTCTGTTATACCCACATTGGAATATTACTTACATCCATGGGGTGGTCCTAATACGGCTCTGCCAGCCAACACCTGCACGCCTAGGCCCATAATCGCATATCCATAGTTCCCCTACCTGCCACTCCTCTACAGCACTCATCCTTACTGTGGGCGCAGGTGGGGTATAAACACACCCTTACACACTGCCCACTCTCCCCGTGTCGGGACACATGTACGCTGTGTCAACCCATGTGTTATCAGGCTTGCATGACCTACTGGTCCGTGTACATCTACAGCCTGGTCGCATCAATCATTACAGGGCCTGGCTCAAATCACTAAATTTTTGGTGTCCCACAAGGGACATCACTGTCCATGTTTCAAGTGTAGACCTTGCAGATCTCTCCCACTGGTAGTTTCCTGCCGGTGGTCTGGGAAGCAGTGGTGTATTTACCTTTATTGCGTGTCTGTGTGTCTCACTGGCCTAGCTGGGGGTGGGTGTAGTGTACCTCCCACCAACATATGCCTGGACTGAACATATGTTACCCATAACTGCTGTATCATATCCTAGGTATATACATGTGTATATTTACTGTAACATATATATATATATATATATATATATATATATATATATATATATATATATATTTGCATTAATATATACAGATATATCTGCATATGTAAACATACATGTATATTCATATCGTGCTGTCTCTCTCTCTATATATATATATATATATATATATATATATTTGTAAATGTGTATATATATATATATATATATATATATATATATATATATATATATGATCTAACAACATATGGGTCTATGGTTGTCTGCATATGTATAGATTCATATGTGGGTATGTATCTGTATTCTTTCTCTGTATGTATACATTCATACTACGGTGAGGGAGAAGCATATCTCTATCTCGTTATGGTTACATAAACACACATAGCTCTACATATATAGTCTACATCTGGTTATTCCATTCCTTGCCATATAGATTACACTTTGCTTTAGTGGGTCTCGCAGTGGGTGTGGCTGCTCGTTGGGTGACGCCTCTGTCCAATGAACACATTCGCTTGCATCCCTAGGGCTGTCCATATTGGCCAGCATCAGCCAACGCCTGCACACCTAGACCCATAAGTAGCTACCCATAATTCCCCCACCCTCGCCTTCATAACAGCACCCATCCTTACTCTGGGACCTGGTGGATTCTGGACACACCACTACACGCTGCCCACTCTCCACTTCACTGGACCTATTTCATACAATTGTCTCAGCCCATGGGTAATCTAGGTTACCCACCCTTGTATTCCGAGTCTGTATACTCCGCGGACAAACTGGATGATCTATCGCATTCCTATGGTTTGGCCAATTTTTGGGGTGTCCCGCGAGGGATGCTCCAGTATGTGGTCTATGATTAGAATCCACAGGTTTACTGTGTCCCCCCCCCGGGTGTATCCTACCTGTGGTCTGGGGAGCAGTGGACACTTTACATTGCTTGCGTGTATAGCTCCCATTTCTGGCTGTAGGGGGGGTGGAAGGGCATGCTGTGTGTTTCATGTGCCTTGCCTGGGCTCCTCATTTCCATTGCCATAGCCTGTGAACAAATGTCATTCCTGTGTGCTTTTTCCCATTATAGCTGTATATCTCTATATATCTACACACACACACACACACACACACACACACACACACACACACACACACACATATCTATATATATATATATATATATATATATATATATATATATATATATATATATATATATATATATATATATATATATATATACATATATATTATACATCTGTGTGTCTGTAAACCAATACATTCCCCGCTCATATGCACTTACACATGCATAATGGTGTTTATATATGCTTCACCAGCATACTAGTGCCTTATTCACTATGGCACCGACACTACACTCCAGTTATCTTGTAATCAGTATTTAGCACGTTATACAGCAGACAGATGTTGCAATATGTTCATGTACGGATTACCGATGGTTTCGAGAATGTCTGTTCATTAGTGGGCTGCTCTAATGAATGCACTATTGCTGTGCCGCTCCATATGCATATATACCCATATACCCATATACCCATGGCTCCTGGTTCCCCAAACACACCCCAATGCTTCTAACACTGCTGTCATCAATTCTCCTGTCAAATTCGCAGTGTATCAACACCACTACACACTGGCCACATCCTACTCCTATAGGGTCATCCCATTGATTTACTCACACCACGTATCTTCCGACCTCCCATACATTTAGTCCATGAACATTGTTGACGTGAGCAACCAAAGGAATATGTTTAGCTATTACTGGGCTGACCCACATGGGACACACAAGTGTTTATGGCAGGATTAGACTCTAGATTTTATTACATCTTTACTCCCGTTAACATGACACTACAATTCATTAATATGTATGACTATGCAGTATCGCACACATTCAACATGGGAGCCTAGTTATGTAACATGGGAGCCTAGTTATGTACGTGTTCAGCATATTTCTTTTACAATTAGACTGGTTAAATACTTGTCGTTGGTATACTGGGCAGATCACAGGAAGGATTCCATATATGGGGATGCCCTCACTTTGGATTATCGTCAGCACAGCACTGACTTTGGACACTGTACACGTCTCTGCGTTCTAGCAGTTTCATCCCGTCCCTCTTCTGCACAGCCTATTATTCCATCTATTGTCGATGTTTGTATGTACACATTCCTATTATTTATGTCAACAAATAGAATGCATGTGTTACAGAGAATGTACTTCAACATATTGTTGTCTGCATGTGTGTATGCATATATGTACCTATTACGAACTAGCTGACCTCCACGGGGTGGTTCACTAGAACTGCACCATCCAACCCCGGCACGCCTGGATCCATAATTTCATACCCATACTTCCTCCACCCCTCCCATGTTGAATTTCCATGTGTAACATCCATTATCCACTCGTTATTGCAGCCATGACACACCTTTACACATTGTCCTCTCCAGAGCGTTTGGGGCCCTACACTTATTTTGTCCTGCCTCGTGTATTCACAGGCTCTCCCATCATGTAATATTTGCACATATGTGCCTTTCCTGGGGTTATGGATTACGGCCATTTGTGCTTTATAATTTTTGGTGGTCCCAGCATGGACTACATTCTGTCTGTGTGTAAAGTAGGCTTAGCAATTCAACGATGTTACTCCCACTGGTAAAACCTTGCCTGTGGCATGAGTAGCAGTGCGTTGCTCACTCCTGGGCAGCTTTTTATGACATACACTGACAGCACTATATAATACCATATTTGCTCTTGATTCCCTTCACATCCCTTGTGTATGCTTTCTTGTTACGACGTTCATTCTTCATATGTGTATATATATATATATATATATATATATATATATATATATATATATATATATATATATATATAGATATATATTTAATGTATGTAGATATATATCTATACACACATATATATGTGTGTATATATATATATATATATATATATATATATATATTTTTTTTTTTTTCTATATATGTATATATTTTAAATCTGTACATACATATATACATTTCCTATGCTGGGCACTGCTTACACCCACGCAGGTGCACTCGCCTATCCTTACTGTACATTACATATGTATACTGCAGCTTATTTGTGCTTACTTGTGCCTTATTCATTATGATAGTACCACTTTGATTGAAGGGATCTGGTTAATAGTCCCATGCGATACACACGTTCACTTTTACATGTTTTAATGTCGGCTTAACAGCAGAGCGACATTCATTCCACAAGGAAAATGATATGTGCTATAGTCGAACTTGAACCGTGAATAGCTGTTCGTTAGGTGGATGCTCTAACCACTACACTATTGGTGTTCTGCTTCATTTATATGTATACCCATGGTTCATAGTTACCCGAACACATGCCTCAACACTTCACTTACACAGCAGGCATCCATTTTCCTGTTGGGAAAACCGCACTACTACACATGCGCCATTCCCTACTTCTCTGGACCCGTACCGCATGTTGACTCACTCAGAGTATATTCAGACCTACAAAGCCTATAGTCCTGGCACATACATGTGTTTCATTGTGGTGTTCATGTGGTCATCCAGGTTTAGGCTTGTCCGACTGGGGACCGGGACTGCCCTGTACCCATTTGAAAGTCAGATTTAGCATGTGGACAAGGTTACTCCCACTGTTAGCATCCTACCTGTGGTTAGAGACGTTGGGATTTTGGCCACCTCTGGCCAGCTTGATATGTCATCACTAGATAATATGGGTGTTCCGCAGCTATTTTTTTTCGCATTCGTTATGAATGCTTTCTTGTTCCCATGTTCGCTCTGAATATATATATATATATATATATATATATATATATATATACAGATATATATATATATATATATATATATATATATATATATATATATATATATATATATATAACCCATATATATATATTACACATATATATATATTTCACATATATATATAGATATATATATATATATATATATACATATATATATATAGATATATATATATATAGATATAGTTGCCACCCTTTCAAATGGCCAAAGTGGGACATATTTGGTACAAACGTCAAGATTTTGCAGGCCGACACATACCCACAGCCAGTACAAAGGACAGAACCTCACTTTTTTGCCTAATTGACAGCTTATTCTTGTAGCATTTTAGTTGCTTATTCAGTTTCTTATGACATTTAGGTGTTTTCAATACAGCATAACTGTTTTATGCAACTATTACATAAATATAGGACATATTTCTGTCATTAAATCTCAGGACATCTGCCATTTGACACTATTTGTACAGGACACAATTGCCCAAAGAGGGACTGTCCCTTCAGTCAGTGTTTAACAGACTGGTTCTAGATAAGTGGAGCACCTGCTATTGTGGTACCTGTTGTTGTTGTTATTGTACCTGTTATTGTGGCTGGTTCCTCCATATGAGCCTGGGACCTGGGTTGTAGTCGGGGTTCCAGTCGGGATTGCCCAGGTATTGTATTTCCCTCACCCCTCTCCACTGTTTGGTTCTCCTGTCTCCCTGTGAGTTCGTGGATAGAGTATGAGACCTCTGGAATTCCTCCTCTGCTTTCTGGAATCTTGGTGGGTTGTAGTAGTATTCCTCGCTGTGGCTGTGGTATGGGGGACCTGGTAAGAGTGACAAGCTCTGGGGCTCTGGTGGTGGTCGTCGTTCTTGTTCTGGTACTGGTTCTGGCTTTGGTATTGGTGTGGTGGTTGATGTCTGTGCTGTCGATATTGGTCTTCCTGAAGAAACTGGCCTCTGTGAAGGTGCTGCTGCTCCTGGTAGCTGGATTGTCTGTGGTCCCGGTTGTCCTGGTAGTCCTGTAATTCGTCCTGGAACCCCGACTACAACCCAGGTCCCAGGCTCAGACAGAGGAACCAGCCACAATAACAGGTACAATAACAACAACAACAGGTACCACAATAACAGGTGCTACACTTATCTGGAACTACTCTGTTAAAGCACTGACTGAAGAGGAAAAAAGTGTGTTGTCCAAAGGACTTACTTTTGTACCAAGCTGCAGGAGTGAGGTTGCTCAAGTACTGATAGACCTTAAAATGTTTGTGAGGAAGCTCAACTTAAGGGTACAGTTTCATGGCAAAAGTAATGACACTGAAAATAAGCCTATTGATGAAACTATAAAAAGGCCTAGCAGCTATTGTCCACCACTACATCAAACACTAGCTGCTTGTGAAGTGAAATGTGAGATGGATATCAGGAAACTGCTTAAAAAACCTGCTAAGAAAAAACTTTATAACTTAACACAGGGAGAAAGAAAAGCTTTGATTGAGCTAGGCAATGATAAATCTAGGCGTGTAATGAAGACAGACAAGGGAGGAGGTATAATTGTGACAAATACCACTAGCTACAACCAAAAGATAGAGAATATGCTGAAGGATATCAGATTTTATGAGTTATTTACCATGGATGACATAAAAAGAGCATATGATTTATGGAACACTAATCTCACCACATTATGGGAAGAAAAACTTATCACTGAAAATCTTTATAATTATTTATGGAGCCCATGCCCACGTTTACCCTTTTTTGGAATACCAAAGCCACACAAGAACAGAGAAGACCCACCTTATAGACCGGTTGTAGCAAGTGGAGGTTCCCTTACTGAAGCCACAGCCATCTATATTTATTTCTTGCTGAAAACTCTAGCAGAAAAAGAATAAGTCATACATAAGAGATTCAATGGATTTTTTGAAGAAAATAAAAAACATTACAGTAGAAGTTGACAGTATTTTGATAACTATTGATGTGGAATCCTTGTATGCAGAGCTCCCTCACAATTACTGTATAACAGCAGCTATGGAGTCTTTTAAGAAACATAATCAGGGTACACAGGCACAACTGCAAAAGTTAAGCAAGCTCATTAATCTTGTACTGGACTTCAATTTCTTTACTTTCAATGGCAAACACTACAAACAAAAAACTAGTATAGCAATGGGGCCTGCCATGGCTCTCAGCATAGCTAACATAGCCCTGGGCAAATGGGAGGAGGGCTTTGTGTTAAACAACACAGATTACATGCAGCATATCGCATGCTATTTACGTTTTATTGATGATGCCTTTATTGTGTGGGAAGGTGACACCGTGCAGCTTGGAGATTTTATCACTTACCTCAATCAAACATCCCCCTTCCTGAAGTTTACCTCTTCCCATAGCTGTACTTCAACCACTTTCTTAGATATGCAGATTTCCAAGGACACCAACAATAACAGAATCACCACTGATCTATTTAGAAAACCAACGAGGGTTAACTTATTACTCCACAGTAAAAGTCTACATCCTACAAAAAACAAGTATAATGTAGTGAAGTCCCAAGGCTATAGATTAGTTCAAATTACCACAGAGATGGAACCATTTTTGAGAAACCTGAACAACTTAGAGAATGATTTTCTAGTGAGAGGCTATGAAAGTCAGATGTTAAAAAACATCCTGGAACCCATTATAGAACTGAAAAGGGCTGAAGCACCTTCACTCAACCTCCCCAGTAGAAAAATGTTAAGTAATTCCACAGAGAATAACAAATGCAAAAATAGCTGCATCCTGACATACACTTTGGATTATCACAGTATCAAAATATTATTGAAGAAAACTGGGACATTGTTACAGGAAACCCTTTTCTGACTAACATCTTAGGTGAAGCCCCATCATTTGTTTATAGGAAGGCCAGGAACATTAGAAGTTTTGTTGAATTTAAACCTAGACCATGTGAGAAAAGCACTAAAAGATGTGAAACTAATTGTACATTTTCTATATTTATACAGCAAGGTTTTTATTGCCCTTATTTAAAAAACTGTAACAGTAAAAAAGTAATTTACAGGGCACAGTGCAATGAATGTGATGCATTTTATGTGGGCAAGACTGTAAATAAACTCAAGCATAGGATTTCATGTCATCTGTCAGAAATCCCCTCTGGATGTAAAAATAATACCCTAGCCAAACACCTTTCTCTTCATAAAAGACACACAGGTTTTAAGTTCCAGATCCTGGATCGCATCGACATGGGTGAGCTTGAAGGAGACATCCTGGATATTCTGGAGAAACATGAACTCGTGGCAATTAAAGCTGAACTCTTTTAGGAAGCCTGGACTAAACTACTGCTGTTCAATTAAAAGTGCACTGGAACTTAAAAAATTGCCACATTGTTTACTTGACTAATTGTATTTTATTTTATTTTATTCTACAAATTGGTTTTAAATACCATTTTAAATCAGTTGAAATTTAAGTGTATATTTTGTTTCCATCATCATACATACATTTTTTCTTATTTTTATTTTTTCTGGTTCTTTTTTCCACTTTATTCAAAATTATGTGTAATAACAATACTAACTAATTACACAATTATATAGGTTTTTAGGGTTCTTGTACACAGAACTGAAGAAGTCTAGAAGGATGACAGTGATTTTTGTTAACAATACGTTATGAAAATAGAAATTGATTTTTACATGCAAAATGTATATATATTTTTTGATTGTCAAATGAACTAAGGTTGATATATTTCCAGCCATGTATTATATTGTCTTGGATAAAATCACAGACTTAATAATCTACTTACAATGCCCCTTTTGGGATGTACCTTACCAGACACCTGCAGCAACTGGAAAGACCCCAAATGTACCTCACCAAGAGGATCAAAGGGCTCAAACAGATGCCATATGCTGCCCGGTTAAAGAAACTCCAGCTCTACTCAGTGGTATACCGCCTGCTCAGAGGCAATCTGTGCCTGATGTATAAAGCCATGTCCAACCCGGAATTAATGGACATGCTGCACCTCAGAAAATCCAAATCCCATCGAGCTATGTGCTCGAGAGACTTGAACCTCAGCACTGAAATAAATAGGACATGCTGGAGGGACAGATTCATAACCCAGAGGCTCCCTTCACTCTGGATTAAAATCCCAGTCCGGGTTAGGCAGAGTCCCTCATTGACTCTCTTCAAGAGGAATCTTGATGAGTGGATGAGAGATCGTAAGTTTACCCCGGGTATCACTTCTGTGTCACTGTTAGACAGAGGAACAGTATACGAACCTCGAAAAAGGGCATAGCAAAATTAATTTAAAATGGGTGGTGAAAGCCAAACACACTCTGGCTAGGCTTATAAATGCCCTAGGGCAGATAGCCTAGTATGAACCTATGAACCTATAATAATTTGGTTAAATAAGAGGTACCACATCATTATAAATTTTATTTAAAGTACATAAGGGTTATATATTATTATGACAGCTACTAGGTAGGGCAGGACCAGCTCGAATGTCACACTGATGGGGGAAGGCCTGTGAATTTAACATGTGTACCAATAACAATTTGTTTTACATCACAATAAACCACTCCCATGCCTGATACAAAGTATATATATATTTAGAAAGTTTGTGAGGAAATTATTACTCTATTTTTGTTTTACTTGGATCGCTTCTCTGTGTACTTAATAAAGGATTTTCGACTGGAAACAGACTGCCTGCCTTGCTTGGATTACTTTCGAATACTTAGTAATGCTGTACATATATATATATTTTCTATTATTACTTTTTGTTTTGTTTTGACAACTCATTCCCACCAGTACAACTCTTTTGAATGTGTACCTTTAACTCCTAGTGGGTGTGGCCTGTGCCTTTAAAAATGAAGTTATCACCTTACAAGTCTAACAAATACTCATTGACAGAGGTCAAATATCAATACAATTGTGTTTGCCATCATGTATGCTTCAAGATAAAATATTCTGATACCTTGTATGAAACATGGTTTTGGAATTATTAATGCAAGTATGAACAAGTAATATTTGACACCTAGAGGAGCAGTAGGGGGTAACTGCAGATGCACCTGGAGGCGTCACTCAGATGTAAGTTTACGTTCGCTACTTCTACTACTATTGATCTGATTAATATACAGTGATTAACTAGAAATATATGAACTGAAAATCTTCCACACAGAGAAGTTTCTTACACTGTTTTGTTTTGTTTTTGGACCCACTACACTTTAATGGGTTGTTTTGAGACTTCGGGGATACCACGGAGATTACTTGTTTTTAATTAGCTACTTAGGAACACCAATTGGTCATCGGGATAGCACGTTACTGATCTGTAATTATAAAAGGTTGCCTTGTCACACATTCAAACCATCTGTATATACCTGTAGGACAGTACAAAACACTGAAAGACGAACCGAAAACGAGTATTATACTTGTCAATAACACCTCCGATTACTAAGAAGGTAAGTATAACATGTAGTATGCCTGTGTATGTAGAACCTGTACTGTAAGAATTACAGTGTAATCAATGCATATAGTGGAAATAGCTATATTGTAGCGATGTATTGTTGAGCAGTAGTAATGCTTGTAGTATTCTATGTGTGTACTGCTGTAGGTCACACGGCAAACTCCACATACACCACAAGAGTTGATATGGGCTTGGAACCCACCAATTCGCTTCCAGCCACTGTCAGTGTCAGGATTGGTCCAACAAGTATGTGCTATAACAGGGGATAGTATATGTCGATATATTGTAACACTCGACATATGTATGGGTGTATAAGTAAGATGAACATGTTAAAGGTGGGCTTACCATGCAAATATGGTGTGCATTGTGGGATATTGTGCCAATAACTGTGTAATGTACAGTATTCTAGGCAGATCTGTATTCTATTCTACATAGCAGTTCTGTTATGTTATGCAAACAGTAGTTATGTCTATTGGCAATTACAATGCTCAGTGACAGGATACATAGCATTTGTAGTCATCATGAGGTGTAGGTTAACACATGCAGCTCATCAACACAACCAACACATACCCTTACCAGAACACAGTAAGGACACCCACACATACTACCAGAAATCACACACATTCACAGATGCGTCTAAGTATCTGGCCAAACAAGTGACCCCCTAATCAGGAAGAGACAGACACCGAAATACACAAACTGTTTGACATAGTTTGCATAACTGTGCCACACCTCTGAACACATGACTGGAGACATACCCAACAGTACTAATTTGTGAATGCAAACTCTAGCACTATGTTACACACCAACCTATACGAGGGCATACATACTCTCAGCTGCCTGTCTGCCATGAATAGCCACATACTCATACACTCAGACCACCTTTTGAACTATACACATGGCTCTGGCATATTCCATGTTGTTGCGCAGGACCTGTGATGCAGTAGCCTGGACTGCATGAAAACACATGTAGGAACTGTCAGGTCTTGCAGCCCATGCAGGTATGTCCCAAGGCCTGGGTAGCATTCTGCCATTGGCCAGAATGATACTGCACTACAGGGACAAAAGGATTGTATTCCACAATTGTCTAGTGTAGTGGTGCATTTCAAAGGGTATCCAGTATCTGTCATCCTGGGATAACATAGTTGACAGACCATGATGCTTTGCCAGACAGGGCCTGCACCTGTCACCCCTGGGAATCTGGATACTGCCTAGGGCTCATGCTTCCCCTATAGTGCCTTCATCATGCACGGTTCAAGTGAATGTCCACTGCTGTTAGAGGGACAGCCAAGCAATAAACTGTGGGTCTCGCTACACAATAATACATGTCAGAAACACTATACGGACACACATATGTCAATCCCTAACATGGAGAAGATATCTGTGCAGTGGCTGAGACATGTTTCAATGCTCCAGAGAGCACACCTGCATGACCATGTTATAACACGTACCTCACCTCTTGCCCATTATCCTTTATTGGAATACACAGGCCGCAGGTGTGTCCATATTCCTGAAGGATATGTACACCCCCATATTAGTTGCACTTGCATGCCATCAGATGCATTATGCTGAGCAACTACCTTTGTGCCAAAGTAGAATTCAAAATGCACCCTGAGATAGATCACCCACCAGGCCACGGACTTACCAACTGTCATAATGTGCTGTAATGGGGAAGATGAGGTCTGAGACAGAACCATAATAATGGCTACTCTCAACTATTCCATTATGAACTGGGAAAACTCCTCATGTACCAACACCTGCGCTCAATGCATGTTGGATTCCATCTACCCCACTGATCTGGATCACAGTAGTCACACAAACAGGGCTAACAGTATGTATGCTACACATAGTTAGTCTCCAATGCCAATGTTATGTTTCCTAAGAGCAGAGTGGTGACTGTCATGGCACCCATGCATGTGCAAATATTGAATCCTACACAAATGAACCTTAAGCAGTCACACATGTGCAGTGATTGTGCCATTGAAACAGAACCAGGATTCAACCCAACACAAACAAGAAGGCAAACTGGTGGTACCATGCTTTAAACTGTACCACAGAAGGTAGTAACTGTTGCAAGAGTGAACACACATGAGTGTAGGTGATCCCTGGTCAGCCTCAATAAAATGCAAATACACCATATAAAACCACGCAAAGCTACTGTGAAACTAATCAGCCACATATTATGAGGCCAAGCACAGAGCATTCTATAGCTGTGTCATTAATCATAATGGCAACGACAAGACCTGCTGTGCTGCACAGCACTATGGCATGGGAAGTACTCCACCTACAGAAATAGCACCCGTTCATCCAGATGAGGTCTTGGAGAACCTAAACCCACTCCCCGCCCCAACAGGTACACTTAGTAATATATCCATGTACACTACAGGGCCCCTGTACTAACGATTATGCAGGTACAAGCTGCACTCTCTAAAGCCATACATACAGCTTTCATGGGACCTGTCAACATCCCAGGGTGCATCCTACACAAATGTAAGAACATTCAGCTATCTACATACACATCATGTTCAATCATAGCTCCATTTCAGGCTGTGTACACACCGAATGTTGTACAGCAACAGTTATCACACCCCACAAAGGGGGAGACACCATTAATAATGGGTAATGGGACATAGTGCACAACTACCCTGCTGAGACTGGTCTGTACGGCCATGAACCGTGATCAACATATTTGATGTACTCGGTACAGATGTAGATGACAGTAGGGTTGATTCACACTGCATATCATGACCTTGCCAGGTCGTAGGACACCATCACCCATACTGCGTTCCAGCCACACTCAGTAAACTAGCTGTATATTCCTATGTCACAGGAGTGGTTGGCAACTGGACTGCTGGGAGAACCAACACTACAGAAGGTGTCTGACTAATAAACGCACATCAAATCAGTGCCAGCCACAGTAATACAGCGGTCATTCCTGGTACTCCCCCTCTTGGTTATCTATACCACACAGACTAACACAGAAGGCATCAGCCTATTGATGTTTGCAAATGACTATGAAATAGGAGCAATACTCGACTCAATATGTGCTGCGTTCAACATATAGAAGGGCCTTAGTGTATCAGATGTGTGGTGTGTGATGTATGGCCACAATCTGACAGCTAAGTATTGCATTGTCATCCCCTATGTTGCAAACCCTGTACCCATTAACTACCACCTAGGCAGTGGTCAACATAATGGCAACTGTGTGTATGGGATGCAACTGGATAGTACTTCCCTTTTATAGTTACTTCGCCACAAAAGACAGTTAGTCATATGTGGAACCCCTAATCATGACAGGGTGCCATCCAGGAATATAGAGATAACTGCTCAGCCATACTCAACACCCATGTGACCCATAATAGATCACATATTTCCTTTAAGAGTTATTGCCCATGTGTAGATGGTCTACATTGCCCTTCCCAATCTCTAGATGCACTATGCAGCATGCAGCCTACCCTGAATAAAGCCGTGTCCAACCCAGAGATGTTGGACATGCTACACTTAACACATCCTGATCCCAAATAAACACATATGTCATGGACATCCACCTTTCTAGTACAAGAATCACATCATGCCTGACAGATATCTGTCCCATACACTTAACATACTCTTGCCATACTATTCATCCCTGTCCAGTGAAGTTGCACATCGCCCCTCTCTGTGACATGGTGTGATGACCGCATACCAAATATATCAGTAACCGTGTGTATCCGTTCTGTGGCACTGCTTAAACTGGCCACTGAAACTTACCAGTCTGTTGCCTACAGCTAGGTAACCTGTCTGCCTAGGCTCATAAATGGCCCAGGACATATAGTTTACTAGATCACTATGACCATACATGCTATAGCTGATATCCAACCCTGCAAATACCATCAGACTAGCTATTGTCCCATGTGTTACACATGTGCAAAACAGGCAATACATGGCAGGATGCTACACAACTGTACAGTGCCATGTAGATGTATATGGCAAAACACATACATGCTTGCATGTCTGCAGGGTCGCAGGTCATGTCCCTAATGACTATGTATGACTATATATGTGACATATACACAGCATTAAGGTCGATTGCATTAATGTGAAAATATCCAGGCATGTACTGATAGGTAATGACACCAGTACAGGTAAACAGACATGCCCACGTCAAGACAACATCCACATGGTGTATGAGCAATGTCATCACATGACACACACATATATGGTGATAACATCACATCACCAGTAGGTGTCAAATGTGTGTGATTTATACATGTCAGTGGTGTTAGTGTCATGTAGATTTGCAAAGACGTATTTGTAATCTTAATAAATGTGATACACATGTATGTTCAGCTGTACTGCTGTACTTCTCTGTGAATTACTGTGACCTGTCTCCATCACTACATCTTCCAGGTATGCCAGTAGCAGACTGCTAGCATACAGCCGCTTGGAGGATGAGGTCCTCATCCCATACCTCCTCGGCAACCACACAAAGCTCTTCAGCCATGTGTCACAGGATACACAGCAGTGAGATGCCCTGTGGGAGGAACTCTGCAGGAGGGTAAATGATGTTGGCTGTCACAATCGCACCTATCAGCAGGTGCGCCGACACTGCACTGACCTCATAAGATGGACAAAACAGTGTGCTAATGCAATCACCAGGGAACAAGGTGTAACAGGTGGGGGGGCCACTCACCCTGCCTCCACTCACACGCACCGAGGTGCTACTTGCCAACCTGGGGACACCTGCAGACCTCCATCCACAAGCTTTAGCTGGTATTGTGGAGGTGGGTGTCTCTCAACCACAGAGCCTGGAGTTGCCTGGTAAGTCACTACTGCACATAAAACACAACTATATTTCACATAGTTACATGTGTTACTTTACAATATGTAATGTAATATCATATGCAAGGCATGTATGCACACATGCCACATACTATAGTCTAGCTACTCTATGTATGTACAGATGTGCATACTCCATAGTATAGTGTATTGTACTGGCTTATGTGCTAACATGGACATTGCACCCTGTAGCTATCACACAGGTGTGGATAATGATCATACTGCTGTGATACTCCTGTTTAGGTACCTCTGGCAATTTGAAGTGACAGCAGCCTGTGTCAGGTGAGATTGTTATTATTTACCAGGCTTGATAATGCATGGAACATATTAATTGCATGCTATTTGCCATAACACATGTACACATAATATATGGTGGTCCTGTTAATGGACACTGGTCAGACCTGCAATGCATCACACTGTTTACCTATGTGAAACAACTGAAGACTATATGAAACACCTACACTAAACCTTCCAAACTGTCATTGTCAGATGTGTGGACAACAGTGAATACAGTGGTGGAGGTGTGTTCAACTGTAGAGACAGGTACTACATATCAGCATTACACAGGTTGGGAATACAAACAGTACTGTACAGAAAGCATATGTGTGCACACACTCTAAATGTGTTGGAGCTGGAGTATGACCAGCCCACAGGATACACCCTTGTGGAGTATACCCATGCTATGAATATCACACAATGTCATGTGCTATCTGACATGTCCATGACATGTAGTGGGCTGACTGCAACACTGCTCAGCTATCCTGCAAAACATGTCTCACATCCCATACATACCACCCTTTGTCTGCATAACCCTGTCCTCAGTGGAGCATATGACATCTATGGGTGTATGTCATATGGGATAACACTGACATGTGAAATAAGATGGCCATCACAACCATTGGACTGAACATGTGTACGCATGGCCATGGAGGATGGCCAAAGACATGAAGCAACACACAGAGTAGAAGTGATGTACATGTGTGTACACCCTGTTGTACATTGGCTCGACACAATACAACTATGGCTTTTGTGTAATGGTGATATTGCAGATATGAAACACTAAACATCATACAGGCCTGTGCACAGCTTGTGTAGGCATAACATGAAACCACCACATAACATGTCTTGAGCATCTTGAGTGTGTCACGACATGGAAGCATTCACCTATACAGTATCCAAATACATACATGTGTTGCACAACATACACATACAACCACATCAAGCCACAGATACAGTACATTCACCTTGCTGGTGTCAGACATCACTGTCATGCCTGCTTCTCATGTGTGTGAGGTACATAGATGGCATGTGGGACATAGAGTACTGCTAAGTTAGCCATGTGTGGGCATAGTTGCCAGGCATCAGTAATATGGTTGCAGATGTGCAGGGGTGTCATCCATATACCCTTGTGTGACCTGTGTCAAGCATTCCACATTAGGGTTTATTGTGTATACACCTCAGTGACATGGGTCACATTCCACATTAAATATGTATTGTATGTGAACATAGTTAATGCTATGAACTGTGTCAGTAGCTCATACTGTATAGCAATTGTGAAGCCACATGATGCCCTGCAATGGTTATGCACATCAGCTCAATGTGCAGTATGTCCCTGCATATTTGTAGGGTGGACAGACAACACTGCATCAGCTGAAGGCCCGTGTTAGTATAACATGTCTCTGCATTGGGACACTATTACCGTACTGTAGATTGGATAGGACACCATTGTGTTACACATGTATGCATGTCATTCAACACGTCAGCAGAAGACATGTCATACTACATGTGATTGCCAAGGTCATACGCCACAAAGCAGGCCGGTGTACTGTAAACCTGAGCTGGTCTGTGGCACCATTGCAAAGTAGGGACAGCCATGTCAAACTTGTGTGTACAGCCAAATGCACAATGTCAGCTCAGGGGTAGGCAGAATAATGTTGAACAGACATGCACTGCTTTGGGGGAGATATGCAAGCTAGGGCTCAGACAAACATAATATGCAGTTAACATACCCTACTGCTCATGCCCTCACACATAGGGGTGGTGGCCAACACAAAGCATCAGTGCCAGATGTACAAAGGTCAGCGATGGTCTGTTAACATGTGGTGTATGTTGCACACACCATGGCAGTGCGGTGCAATGGTGCAAAGTGCATGCATTGTGTTGCAGGTATGGGGCATAGGCTACTAACACAAATGGTGCAATACAGGTATGTATATTAACCATCACTTTAATTGTGTAAGGTGCATGCCGTCTGCTATAACGCATACATGCTGTTGTGTGCAACTCAGGGATGTATGATAACTACCACTATAATTGTCTAAGCTGAAACTATAATTGTCTAAGCTGAATGCCATCTGTCATATCACCTGCATGTAGCATGTGTGTCTGTGTGTGTGTGTGTCTTTACAATTCAAATGAACATCTTTGGCAATCCTGCTGATGTCATCCACCTAGAAATACACCTCTGGGATTGCCGTAACCCAGTATTCTCCATAGCGCGTGTTGTAAATGTATATTGCTGTAGTGTGATAAACTAGTAAAGTAAGGGTCCTATGCCAAGGGAGGACAACTGTGTGTGTGTGTCTCTGTCTGCCTGAAACAGGAACAATGCTTTTTAGAGTATGCACACTCTTTACAATTCACATAACCACCTTTGGCTGTCATCCATCTAGTAATACACCTCTGGGACTGCTGTAATCCAATAATCTCCGTAGTGAGTGCTGTAACTGTGTAATGCTGTAGTGTGATACACTAGGTAGATAGGGGTTCTATTCCAAGACATGGCAGGTGTGTGTGTGTTTCACAGTCAGAGCCTGTGTGGAGGTGGCTGTGAGTGTCTAACCATTGGACATGTTGGGGAGTGGATTTTGTAGTTTTCCTACATGGTGTCCATATTATATGTCACAATGCCCACCTCATGATGAGTACAGATGTCAGTCAGCCAAGGGACTGTGTTGGCAAGCCATACCCCTACAGCTGGCAAAAGGCCTGGTGAACAAAGTATGCAACCCTACTATTACCCGGAATACGTTCTGAACCCATGTGTCATACACAAACACACTTGCCTAGGATATCCTGCTATGTTGCTAGTACCCTGCACATTGATGACAGATAGTAGGCATGGTGTGATTGCAATGGGCTGCAGAGGGCATGGCACCCTGTACAGCAGTACAATAGGCACATAATTGCGGATAATGTGCTTTCACTATGTTCCCCACTGGATGCCTGCAACATATGTGGTGACATCAAATGTGATCCACAGAGGCCATACAATGCCTTACACATGTGCCCTGTATGGACCAAAGCCATTGACACCAGGGAATACCTGTATCATACTATCAATGCAGGTGCAGGGTCAACCTGCTGTCTATAAGCAGGTCCTGCCACACCAGGCCAGTATTGGCATATCTGAGGATAACAGTCTGTGTACACAACATGTACAAGCCAAACTAGGTACAATTGTACATGTCACTACATTATTGTGGGATGTGCACATCCCAGGCAATGTCCATGTCAAGGACTATCAAACACAGACATGGCATGCATTGCAAAGCTATGGCCATACACAATGGTAACCAGGATGTCAGGACAGTTCATACAATACCCATCTATGAGGGACGTTGCAGACACTACACCCCTGTACCACACTGCACACCATTGTCGGGTGGTGTGATGCCAAGGATTACCCCTCACCTAGCCTTGTACAGCCATCTTGCACAGCCAACCACTACACACCCATGAAGCAATGCACACATGCATGTCAGTACTGGCACCTTGTGTCTGCGTGTGGGGTATGATGCTCCCAACCACAGTCACTCCCAGTATAACTCCCATTGGCATACTGACAGATGTCAAAAATGTTCACCTGCCCTAGCCCATGGAACCTACGGATATCCCCTGTGGTGCATGTAGTACTTGTGCATTACTGCAGTGTGGCAAACTAAGTAGTTAGGAAGTGTATTTGTCGGTCTGGCAAAGAGTGTCAATGTGGGTCCATTAGAGAGTGTGGTTGTGTTGACAATGACATCCGTTCATGTGGACAGCCATGTGTGCTACACCTAATGTATGTCTACTATATCTCTGTTGCAGATGTCACTCACCAGTACACATATATGTTCTTACAGCACACCAACATGTCAGCTTTGTGGCACATGGAGTAACTGCATGCACTTGTAATAGTAATGACTAGTCAGTCAGGGGTTTGAACCCCTGTACTGGTAGTTGTGTGACAGACGATGCTTAGGTTTTAGTCTCCAAGCCCTTCTCTGATGTACTTTGCCTCTGTCTGTCCCTCCCACACACTCTCTGGTGGATGTGGAGTTGTACACTTGCTCAGCAGCAGCTTGTGTTTTGCAAGTGATGGTCATGATCAGGTGATGGCCTCTGCACCTATTGCAGTCCTTCTCTAGCTGATTGCATGTGGAACAGCTGTGATGATGTTCCCATAGCCAATCGCATGGAAACACAGTGCAATATCTAGGAACATCATGTTGGTGTTTGCCCAGGACAGTCACTGTGAGTGATACCTGGATCTGGTGTTCGGTAAACGGCATCACAGATGATATCCCGATGTTTCTCAAACAACATACACAGTGGAAAATAGCCTAAAGACAGGAGGGTGATGTGCCAGACATGACTACAGCATGTAAGTGCAGCTATGCTTCACTGAGACTACTGTCTGTTTAACAAGTTGTGTGTGGTAATGGCTATTCTGCATGTTTAAAACTGACAAGACAGTGCTCTGTTTGTGAGGGACCCCCATCTGTAGGGCCATCTGTGGACTGGTCAGTGTGTGGAACCATTTGTTTCCTGTGTTACTCACTGAACACACATCTGTGAACTGCAGGAGCATAGTGTGAGGATTGCAGTCAGTACATGGTGATAGTGATGAGTTACTGCCATTGCATCCCTGATAGGACATATGTCACATGAAACAATGGTATGACAGACACTGTATGAGGTTCTCAGTGGCATGCCAATAATGGGCCACTGTTTATAGCTTCAGTCACATGTCTTCTCCACTTTGTGAAGGTGTTATGCAGTATATATGCATGTGTTGTGCTCCCTCTGTAAATGTATTCTGTTGGGTTGATGTTCATATCTATGCATGCTGTTATAAGTAATCCTGAATGCTGTTGACTATTACTAAGCCATATTTGTGTTTAAACTGCAACACCATAGGCTGTATGGGTTTGGAGGTCCTGGCAGAACCTCCTGTCCCAGTTCAGCTGCCCATGGCACCGGGCACCAGCACATCTGGGGCCCAGCCTTGGACTTCCACCTCTGTTTGTTCTGCACCACCATCTGGTGGAGCCACCACTGAGGATGGAACTTGTCCCCCCTGGGAGCAGTTCCAGACAGGAACATATCCGCTGTCGTACAGTTCCAGACGTGGTGCGTAGGGGGCTCAATAAGGGGTTTCGAGGCCAGATACACCAGTTCAAGGGCAGAGTGTCACATTTACAGGGTGAGCCTGCCCCTCCTAGACGGCCCCTAGCACTGCCACCTTTGCTGCTGTTTTGGTACAGTGGTGGCTGCCCATGGCTGGGGACCTCCGTCCCACTGTTTCCATCTGGGGGCTCATGGGCTTGTGACTGCCAAACACCCCTCCCCATCTGAGGTGTATCCCCCCAGATGTGTCATATACTGACCCTGTATGCTGTCTTGTCTGTCATCTTACCTAACCTATCCTCCATGAGCATACCTATTCTCCTTCCCCCACATCCCACACTCACCCTACGGAAACAAAAGGCCAATTGGTTCCTAGAACATCATTTGCCCCATACATAGCTGTCCATTTCACACGTGTCCACTGAACACATGTAACCCTTTTAATATGCATCACAACATACTCCAGTTGTCCTCAACCCTGTCTCTCAGGCACACGATCTTGGTGTGCATATGACTCCTGAAGGTTCCAGGTACACATGATGCAGATGACCCCATTGTACACACAACACTACCGGTCCCTCTATGGTTACCCCATTTACCTTTATCATGATGATGATGTCGCACACAGCACCTTGCAAGAGTACTGTTCTCACATAATGATTGGGCAGGAACTGTTGTGTTAATGTAAATAAAATGCACAGAGTGATGTATTTGGCCAATGTACACATGTTTCCGTGTATTAATGACACATGTCTGTCTGAGTGAGTCCTGATATTACATAGGCCAACACCACTACATAATATAGGCGTTGCTGGTGTTTCCCTTTTCATTCCTTTGTAATGCTTTGTTGTCACATGGGATGTTCTTGATATATCTATATATATGCATGTATCTATACCTGGACAAACACTCACACATACATCTACATGATGGAATACATTTCCTATACTGTTGAATGACTGAGCTGGATGATATGTTTGTGATAAGATCTGATGTCTGTATATTTGCCATAGCTTAGTGGTAAATCGCAATAGCTCTGTGTGCAGGGTCCTGGTTTTGAGCCTTACAGAGGCCATTTATTTTGCTGCTGGGCAGAACAAGGCCATTGGATACGGAGTGATTAAGGCACATTAAAGCAGTTGTGAGTGGGTGTGCATGGGTTTATGTGGAGCTGAGCAATGCTAGCCTCCGGTTACAGTTTCTTACACTCAGTTAGCCTCTACATTGCTTTACCAGTGTAATACTCGCATACTGGTGGCCAAAAAGGCATATACCCGCTTGCTCCCGCACTTGCAAATGCATTGCATTTGGTGTTTGCATCTGACACTCACACCCCTGGGTGGGAGTGAGGACTACGATATTACCTTGTGATGCCTATTACATCAGATTACATGCCTAAAGTATCAGGAATGGCTGCCCATTAGACGAAAGCATGCTGTTCAACTGTACGGAATCCGCGGCCTGTCCAGAGTTTGATTCATATTATTGGTGTGTCCCTCTTACAATCTGCACCTGTCTGGCTAATACATGGGAACTGACACTCTTCAATACAAACAAGTAATTGAGCTTTGGAACCCACATCCTTCAGCCGAGTCATGCTACTGCATACCTAATATTCTATCATCTTTCTAAGGTTGTCAGTAGAATATGTGCTTTCTGTCCCTATCAGACCTCTCATACGACTGGGGAAAAATACCAACTGAATCAGGGACACATCATAACAACATCAGGGACACATTTAAATTATTGGTGCTATTAATCTGACACATTTACAGACTCAGAGCATATGAATTCATACACATTTTCTAAGGAAAATGATGTTTATAACTCTTAATTGTTGTCATTATTCATTACGTGTAATTCACCACCTTTCCTCCAAAAGTCACTGGTTTTAGGAGGGATTAAGTAGGACAGAGTTAGAAATTGAGTCGAAATCAGGGACGTCCCTGGAAATCAGGGACAGTTCAGAGGTATGATCCCTATTTGCTCCCCCAATGGTTTATGTTCTGTCCAGTGCATTTGCTCCTAGGGGCTGAGTGGTATGGGTGTCAGCTATGCCCATTTCGTAATATTACTTACATCCCCAGGGTGGTCCTAATATGACTGCGCCAGCCAACACTAGCATGCCTAGGCCCATAATTGCATACCCATAGTCCCCCCCCCCCGCCACTCCTCTACAGCACTCATCCTTACTCTGGGTGCAGGTGGGGTATAAACACACCACTATACACTGCTCACTCTCCTCATGACGGGACACATGTCATACATTGTGTCGACCCATGGGTTATCAGGCTTGCACAACCTAATGGTCCATGTACATCTACAGCCTGGTTTGATGAATCATTACCGGGACTTCCTCCGATGATCATTAAGTTTTGGTATCCCACAAGGGACATCGATGTCTATGTTTCAAGATTAGACCTGGCAGTTCTCTCCCACTGGTAGTATCCTGCCAGTGGTCTAGGAAGCAGTGGTGTGTTTACATTTATTGTGTGTCTGTATGTCTCACCAGCCTAGCTGGGGGGGGGTGGGGGAGTTGATGCTATGTGTTACACGTTTGTTTACTGGACCCCTCACCCCCATATGCATGACCTGTGAACATATGTAACTCGTAACTGCTGTATCATATCCTAGCTATATACATGTGTATATTTACAGTCACACACACACACATATATATATATATATATATATATATATATATATATATATATATATATATATACATTACTATATACAGCTATATCTGTATACGTATGCATACATGTATATATTTATATATTTCTGTATATATGGAAACTCCTGGAAACTATCGCCCCATAAGCCTGACTAGCTTGGTCTGCAAAGCTATGGAAAGGATCATCATGGACCTCATAAATAAAGATATTGGGGACATGCAGACACTGAATCCTACCCAGTTCGGCTTTGTTAAGGGCAGATCCTGCCTCTTAAACCTGGTTGATTTCTTTGAAACAGTCACCAAGGCCATTGACGAGGGGAAGGTGGTCCACACAGCCTACCTGGACCTCGCAAAAGCCTTCGATACAATACCCCACTTGGGCATTATAGATAAGCTCACCAGCTTAAATATAAACCCCTATGTCACTAGATGGGTTGCAAACTGGCTCAAGGACAGAACCCACATGGTTAGAATTGCTGGAGCCATGTCAAACTCCAAACCAGTTGCAAGTGGCATCCCACAAGGCTCAGTCCTGGGACCTCTTGTTTGGTATATATTTCGGAGGTACAGGCCAACACGGAAGGACTGTGGCTGACCAAGTTCGCAGATGACTGCAAACTGGGCGCCATAATCGACTCTCCAGCCGACACAAGCATCCTCCAAAAGGGCCTCATAGAAACAGACAACTGGTGCCAGAGCCATGGCCTCAAGCTAAACGCCAAAAGTGTATAGTCATCCCTTTGGCAAAACAAAGTGCCCACAAATTACCACATAGGTAGTAATCCATTAAGTACAGAAGAAGTAATTAGGGACCTGGGGACCCAAGTTGATAGCAATCTCTCATTTGACAACCATGTGGCCAAAGTGGTTAGAAAAACATTTTATATAGCCCACCTAATCATGAAGGGATTCACATCTAGATCAGGGGAGGTCATCGTGCCTCTTTACTCATCCCTCATCAGGCCCATAATTGAGTACAATGCCCCTTTTGGGATGTACCTTACCAGACACCTGCAGCAACTGAAAAGACCCCAGAAGTACCTCACCAAGAGGATCAAAGGGCTCAAACAGATGCCATATGCTGCCCGGTTAAAGAAACTCCAACTCTACTCAGTGGCATACCGCCTGTTCAGAGGCGATTTGTGCCTGACGTATAAAGCCATGTCCAACCTGGAATTAATGGACATGCTGCACCTCAGAAAATCCAAATCCCATCAAGCTACATGCTCGAGAGACTTGTACCTCAACACTGAAATAAATAGGACATGCTGGAGGGACAGATTCATAACTCAGAGGCTCCCTTCACTCTGGAATAAAATCCCAGTCCAGGTTAGGCAGAGTCCCTCACTGACTCTCTTCAAGAGGAATCTTGATGAGTGGATGGGAGATTGTAGGTTTACCCCGGGTATCACTTCTGTGTCACTGTTAGACAGAGGCACAGTATACTAACCTCAAAAAAGGGCATAGCAAAATTAATTTAAAATGGGTGGTGAAAGCCAAACACATTCTGGCTAGGCTTATAAATGCCCTAGGGCAGATAGCCTAGTATGAACCTATGAACCTATGAACCTATGCACCTCACCTGACACCTGCAGCAACTGGAAAGACCCCAAAAGTACCTCACCAAGAGGATCAAGGGACTCAAACAGATGCCCTATGCACTTCGGCTAAAGAAACTCCAGCTCTACTCAGTTGTGTACCGCCTACTCAGAGGTGATCTGTGTCTGACGTATAAAGCCATGTCCAACCCACAATTAATGGACATGCTCCACCTCAAGAAATCCAAATCCCTTAGAGCTACATGCTCCAGGGACTTGAACCTCAGCACAGAAATAAATAGGACATGCTGGAGGGACAGATTCATATCCCAGAGGCTCCCCTCACTCTGGAACAAAATCCCAAACCATGTTAGGCAGAGCCCCTCACTGACCCTTTTCAAGAGAAATCTTGACAAGTGGATGGGAGACCATAAGTTTACCCCTGGGATCTCTTCTGTGTCCTTGCTAGACAGAGGTACAGTAAACTAACCTTAATATGGCTACCTTCTGTGACCTACTATACAGAGATACAGTCAACTAATCTAAAAGGGTGGCGAAAGACAAACACACTCTGGCTAGGCTTATAAGTGCCCTAGGGCAGATAGTCTAGTATCAACCTATGAACCTATATATATATATATATATATATATATATATATATATATATATATATATATATATATATATATAAAACAACATATGGGTCTATGGGTGTCTGCATATGTATATATTTATATGTGGGTATGTATCGGTATTCTGTCTCTGTATGTATACATTTGTACTACGGAGAGGGAGAGGCTTAACTCTATGTCGCTATGGGTAGATATACACACACATACCTCTACATATATACATCTACATCTGGTTATTCCATTCCTTGCCATATAGATTACACTTTGCTGCAGTGGGACTCGTAGTGGGTGTGGCTGTTTGTTGGGTGATGCCTCTGCCCAATGAACATATTCGCTTACATCCCTATGGCTGTCCATATAGGCCCACATCAGCCAGCACTTGCACAAGTAGACCTATAAGTAGCTATCCATAGTTCCCCCACCCGCACCTCCTCTACAGCACCCATCCTTACTCTGGGTCCTGGTTGGTTCTGGACACACTTCTACACGCTGCCCACTCTCCACTTCATGGGACCCATTTTTTACAATTGTCTCGACCCATGGTTCATCAGGCTTTCCCATCTTTGTATTCTGAGTATATATACACCCCAGCCAGAATGTTCAGTCTATCACCTTCTTTTGGTCTTTCCAATTTTTGGGGTGTCCCGCAAGGGACGCTCCTGTCTGTGTTTCAAGATTAGAATTCATGGGTGCACTGTGTACCCACCCCCCCCGGTTGTATCCTGCCTGTGGTCTGGGGAGCAGTGGACTCTTTACATTGTTTGTGTGTATGTTTCCTGTGTTCATAGGTTCATAGGTTCATAGGTTGGTACTAGGCTATCGGCCCTAAGGCCTATGCAAGCCTGTCCATAACAATTCCCTGGAAATTTTTTCCCACAATATTTACTTCTCTAGGCCCCTGTCTAGCAGGGCGACTGACATGATCCCTGGGGTGAATTTCCTATCTCCCATCCAATCATCAAGGTTCCTTTTGAAGAGAGCCAATGAGGTGCTCTGCTTGACATGTATGGGCAGTCTATTCCAGAGTGTGGGGAGTCTCTGGGTCAGGAACCTATCCTTCCAGCATGTTTTGTTCATTGTGATGATAAGGTTTAGATCCCTGGAGCTTGTGACTCTGAGGGATTGGGATTTCTTTAAGTGGAGCATGTCCAAATGCTCAGGGTTTGACATGGCCTTGTATGTTAAGCAGAGATCACCTCTGAGTAGACGGTATGCCACAGAGTATAGCTGGAGTTTTTTAGATGATCAGCATATGGCATCTGCTTTAGGCCTGTGATTCTTTTAGTGAGGTATTTCTGTGGCCTTTCCAGCTGTTGCAGATGTCTTGTGAGGTACATACCAAATGGGGCATTATATTCTATAATGGGTCTAATGAGGGATGAGTACAGTGGGACAATGACCTCCTTTTTTCTGGATGAAAAGCCCTTAGTGATGAGGTGTGCCATGTAGAAGGATTTCCTGACTGTTGTGGTGATGTGGTTATCGAAAGTGAGACCACTGTCCCCTTGTGTCCCTAAGTCTCTTTCACACTTTTGATGTTTAGTGTCCTGCCACCTATGTGGTAGTTCATGGGTACATGCTTTTTTCCAAAGGGGATGACTATACATTTCTTGGCATTAAGTTTGAGCCCATGGCTCTGGCACCAGGCATCTGTTTCTGTAAGGCTCTTTGTAGAATATCCACATCATTTGGGGATTCAATAATGGCTCCAGTTTGCAGTCATCTGCAAACTTTGTTAGCCAGAGTCCCTTAGTGTTGGCCTGTACTTCAGAGAAGTAGATGCCAAACAAGAGTGGTGCCAGGACTGAACCCTGAGGTACTCCACTTGTCACTTGTCTGGAGCTGGATTTGGAGTCGGCTACTTTTATGGTCTGGGTTCTGTCAGTAAGCCAGTTGGCAACCCATCGAGTGACGTAGGGATTTATGCCCAGCTTAGTAAGTTTATCTATGATTCTAGCGTGGGGGATGGTGTCAAAGGCCTTGGCGAGGTCCAGATAGGCTGTGTGGACCTCCTTACCCTCGTCCACAGCTCTGGAGACCGATTTGAAGAAATCAATCAGATTCAGGAGACAAGATTGTTTAAAAGTTCCATGATAATGCGTTCCATGCCCTTGCAGATCAGGCTTGTCAGATTGATGGGACGGTAGTTCCCGGGATCCAAGGTGGATCCTCCCTTGTGGAGCGGGATAACTGTAGCTGTGCGCCACTCAGTGGGCACGAAGCCTGTGTTGAGGTTATGATTAAACATGACACTTAGGTGGGGTGCCAGTTCATTTTGTAGTTCATGTAGTACACAGCCTGGGAGCATTTCTCCCCGGGCCTCCACTGAAAACAGGATCTGAGGAACCTAGTCGGACTTTCCCGGTCAACAAATGTTAAATAAATAAAAAAAATAAATAAATAAAAAATGTCATCTGGTCCCATGGATGCTGTATTCTTAGCTTTGGAGAATGCTGTTTCTACCTGTGTGGCTGTGATTATCGGAATTTGGCAATCTTTTGGTATTGAGATGGGCCCTTTAGGGGGTGAGAGGGGAGTGAAGTTGGCACTAAATCGATCTGTCAGGATATTGGCAATATCCTTGGGATCAGTATATTTAATGCCATTCTGTTGTACCTCAGAGCAGATCTTGAGCATTGCCATTTAGATTCTTGACATAAGTATAGAATGCCTTGTGGTTGTCTTTGGAATCTTTGGCAATTTCATTTTCGTAACTAGCTTTTGAGGATTTTATGAGGGATCTCAGCTTCTTACTGAGGCTGGTGAGGGAGTTTTTTTCATCCTGGGATTTTCCTTTTTTCTACAACAGTTTCTTCCTTCTGTTGTATAGTTTGTTTATAGCAGGGGACTACCAGATTAGCTTACTTTTTTTGGAGAAGAGCATCTTGGTTCTATTTGGAATGGCACGATTCATGCATGAGTGGATGTGCTCATACAGTGCCTTAGTGTAGGATTCTGCAGTCGAACTTCCAGATCCTGTCTGCGTGGGTGTTGTGAAGTTTGTCACTTCTGACTTCAGTAGCATGAAGTTGGCTTTGGAGAAGTTTTTTTAAGGAGGTTTCCTTACTGGGGGGTGGGGGTGGGATGTGGCTGTCAAGGGTGATTTGCTTATGGTCAGACCTGACCGATGAGGGGGGGTGACCACTGGTGTGGAGCTTCTATCTCCCATGTTGGTAATGACCAGGTCTAGGATATTGGAGCCCCTGGTGGGACAATGGATTAGTTGATCCAGGGCGTTGGAATTTATGAATTCCAAGAACCGTTGGGAAAAGGAGTTGGTACCCGAGTAGTTTTCTCAATTAATGGCAGGGTAGTTGAAATCACCTAGTATTAGGGTGTTTGGTTGTATCTTAATATTTTCCAGTATGCTTAGGAAGGTGTAGTGAGAATCTTGCGGTATGGTGGGGGATCTGTAGCAAGCTACAATTTGGATCGCAGTCTTACCTAGTGTTAGTTGCACCTGGAGAATTTCAGATGCATTGTGTTGGGCAACTAACCTGGAGGTGTGAAAATCCTTGGTGAATATGGACACTCCTCCATCTTTATGTTTCTGTCTTGGTTTTGTGGCCGAAAAGTTTGGTAAGAATTGTAGCCTGGTATTGTAGGGGTGCTCTATGGAGCCTTGAACCAGGTCTCAGTCACTGCATAGATATCGATGTTCTCCATTTTTAGGAGTGCCTCGAGAGAGAGCATTTTGAGGTTTAGACTTCTAGCATTGAGTAGCATTACCTTCAGATTTTGCATGCTTGTATCTGTTACGGTGGTGGTTTTATCCTTTGAACTTTGCCTAAAAAAGGCACTATAGGGGTGGCAAGAGCTTTAGCCAGTAACCTGACCGGCTGGGGGGGGGGGTGGAAGGTCATGCTACGTGTTTCATGTTTCTTGCTTGGGCCCTTCACTTCCATTGGCATAGCCTGTGAACATATGTCATTCTTGTGTGCTGTTTCCTATCATAGCTGTATATCTGTGTATATCTATGCGCACACACACACACACATATATCTATATATATATATATATATATATATATATATATATATATATATATATATATATATATATACGTATATGTCTGCAACTATATATATATGAAATATATCTATCTATTTATCTATATATATATATATATATATATATATATATATATACACACACACACACACATATATATATATGTGTGTGTGTGTGTGTGTCTGTAAAACAATGCATACCCCGCGCAAATGCACTTACACATGCTTACTGGTGTTTTTATATGCTTAAACCTGCTTACTAGTGCCTTATTCATTATGACACTGACACTTCGCTCCAGTTAACTTTTAATTGTTATTTTGCAGGTTATACAGCAGACAGATGTCGCAATATGTTCATGTACAGATTACCGATAGTAAATGGTATGTGATGCAGTGGGATTCGGTACGGGAATGTCTGTTCATTAGGCGGTTGCTCTAACCAATACACTATTGCTGTGCTGCTTCGTTTGCATGTATACCCATATGCTCATGGCACCTGGTTCCTCGAACACACATCCCAATGCCTCCCAACACTGCAGTCATCCATTCTCCAGTTGGATTTGCGGTGTATCCACACTACTACACATTGGCCACTTCCTACTCCTATAGACCCATACCATTGGTTGACTCACACCACATATCCTCAGAACTCCCAAACTTTTAGTCAACAAACACTGGTGACATGAGTGACCAAAAGAATACTGTTCGCAATTTTTGGGTTGTCCCACATGGGACACGCATGTGTTTATGTCAAGATTAGACTCTATACTTCATTACATCCTTACTCCTAACATGACACTACAATAAATTAAGTATGACTATGTGGTTACGCACATGTTACACTTGAGAGCCTAATTATGTACGTGTTCCACGTATTTCTTTTACAAATAGACCAGTTTAGTAATTGGCATTGCCGTAGCAGGCAGATCACAGAAATGATTCCATGTGTGGGAAAGTCCTCACATTTAATTTTTTCAGCACAGCACTGACTTCGGACATTGTACACACTTCTCCATTTTAGCAGTTTCGTCCCTTCCCTCTTATGCACAACCTATTATTCTATCTACTGTCGAGGTTTGTAAGGGCACATTCATGTTATTTATGTCTGCAAATGGAATGAATGTGTTACAGAGAATGTACTTCTACATATTGATGTCTGCATATGTGTATGCATATATACTTATAATGAACTCGCTGACCTCCACGGGGTGGTCCAATTAGAACCAGCCCATCCAATCCTGGCATGCCTGGCTCCAGAATTTCATACCCATAGTTCCTCCACCCCACCCATGTTCAACATACACGCATACCATCCATTGTCCACTTGTTATCGCAGCTATGACACACCTTCACACATTGCCCTCTCCCGAGTGTTATGGGGCCCGACACGTATGTTGTCCCAACCCATGTATTCTCAGGCTCTCCCACCATTTAGTCCTTGAACATACCTGCCCTTGCTTGTGTGATGGGCAGATGGCCAAATAGCCAATCAATTTTTGGGGTCTATATTAGATCACCGAGCACTTAAAAAAGCGAACGGCTATGTAAGTGAAAGCTTACAATTTCGAACTTTCAGAACAGCGATTTTTTTCCCTAGGAAAAAAATCGCTGTTCCAACAACAACCAAAAAAAAAAAATACTTTAAACATTACATTAAGTGGGGGGCTTCACCTCCCACCCACCCCCCCGATGTGGGAGGCTGTACCCCCCACACTCCCCATACTTAAATATACCAACTCCGGGGCCGCACAACAGTGCTGAAAATGGCAAAGTAACAAAGCGGCCAAGCAAATTCTTTCACAGGGAAAGAATTTGCATAAAAGCCACTTCGATATTTTGCCATTTCAGGCTTTTGAGTTCGACCAAGATGCATTCAAAAGACTGCGTCTTCGGTCTTTTAATAGGGAACCAATTTTTGGGTAGTCAGGGACTACCCTCTGTGTGTAAAGTAGACTTAGCAGATCAACAATGTTACTCCCACTGGTAATATCCTGCCTGTGGTGTAAGTAGCAGTGCTTTGCTCACTCTTGCCCAGCTTGATATGACATACGCTGACAGCGCTATATAATACTGAGGTTGCTGTTGATTCCCTTCTCATTCCTTTTGTATGCTTTATTGTTACATCATTCTTTCTTCATAGATATATATATATGTATATATATATATATATATATATATATATATATATATATGTATATATATATATATATATGTATATATATATATATATATATATATATATATATATATATATATATATATATATATATATATATATATATATATATATATATATATATATATGTGTGTGTGTGTGTCTATAGATATAGATATATATAGACACACACACATATATATATATATATATATGTGTGTGTGTGTGTGTGTGTGTGTGTGTATATATATATATATATATATATATATATATATATGTATATTTGTTGTTGTGTCTTTCGGCTTTTCCCGGTTAGGGGTTGCCAAAGCGGAACTCCGGTTCGCTAATGATTGGCAGTAGATTTTTACGTGCCGAGTTGCCAGCCCTGACGCACAACCTTCAACGAAGGTACGCCCATTCACGCATGTCACCAGACAGAAGAAGCTCTAGCTGAGAATCGAACCGGACAACGTCTTACTGTGAGGTGACAGCACTACTATGTGCATATATATTATATAGCTGTACATGCTTATATACATTTCCTATGCTGGGCACTGCTTAGACCCACGCAAGTGCACTCAGACTTGCTTACTGGTACTTATATGCGTTTTCTGCTGCTTATTTGTGCTTACACCTGCTTACTAGTGCCTTATTCATTATGACAGTGCCACTTTGCTTGAATGATATTTAAGTTAAATATCTCATGTGATACTCTTATGTCATTTTTACAGCAAAACAACATTCATTCCAGATGGAAAATGATATGTGCTATTGCTGGGCTTGAACTGTGAATGACTGTTTGTTAGGCGGATGCTCTAAACACTACACTATTGGCATTTACGTTGATTCTGCATGTTTTTCTCTATTTGAATGAATTTGATGTGTAAGCTACGCTCGGCAGAGGGGAGCGATGCGCAAACATGCTGCGCTTTTCTTACACCTTCGATATTGCAGCAATTCAAGTGTATAATAGGGACACAGGGAATCTAATTGTGAAAGTTCTAGAGACAGGGCTCAACATTCCACTACGTGCTTGTGTGTTTACTACTTCGATTTTATTTCACTGTTTGTGGACACTCTTGTATGCTTAGCATACTTTTTGGTATCCATGGACACTGAATTACTGACTTACTAATAGTGACAGGCTCTACTAGTAGGCATAGTAGGTTTTGCAACTGTTGGGGCATGTTTACTCCTCCGTAGAGCACTTGTACACACCCCCTCCACTTGCACACATTTCCTGTTGTCAAGGGTGCAGCAGCATGCCCTCACGCATATTCATATGGCGCTGCTGCACCATCTGTAGTGAGGACACTCAGAGCAAGGCTAAAACCGTCCTTGCGCCGAGCTTCTTGAATCCCGGGGGGTTTCTGAAACAGAAGGAAGCATTTACATCATTACTTTTAAATGTGAATTGTGTAAGCTTGGTAAAATGTTACTGTTTGGAATTACTCTTAAACTCAGCAGTCTTCCATTTCTGCTTATGCACATGCTTTATTACACATCAGTATGTTGGTACTGTGTTTGATATAATAACAATCTGTCCATTTATTTTCTTTATCCGGGAACATTTCCCTGGTGTCTTATAAAATACTCCATGTTGCAGTATTCTTTATAACAGTCTAACCATCTGTGCCAGTGAATGATTAAGCTATTTTGCAAACATCTGATGCATTGTTTTGATGATTGCCAAACACTTGAAGTATAGCTTAATTCAGTGTGTAAATACGGGGGAAACATTTATGTAAATGAATAATATTCTAATCACAATTATTAGAATGTTTCTGAAGGTTATTGTTATATTTATATTGAAGATGATTGTCAAATGTTATATTTATATTGAAAATGATTATCAATATATATATATATATATATATATATATGTATATATATATATATATATATAGATATATATATATATATATATATATATATATGTAGATATATATATATATATATATATATATATATATATATATATATATATATATATATATATATTCAGAGAGAGAGAGAGAGAGGTCTACTTCTGTTTGTCAAAAGCTCGTTCGCGAATACAGGTTCACTGACTTGGTAAACACAAAAAAGACACACTACAAAGGCAGTTTTGCAGGGCAGCAAGCCCCCCTTGCACCCCCCATGTGAGAGACTGCTCCCCCCACACCCTCGCTATTTAATATATACTAACTCCGAGGTCGCACTATAGTGGGGAAACAGGTATATTTCCTTATCCCTACTGCAGCATGCTTCAGTGATGCAGTGTTTCTTTTTTGTTTTTATTTCCGGTCCGATATATATATATATATATATTTTTTTTTTTTTTTTACAATTTCTGTAGGGACACATTTAGATGCTGGTTAAAATACTGCTCATAATTTTTGGTCTCTATATCTGCTCCCAAGCTAAAATAGGGTTATTTCCCTGCACTCTTTTTAGACTGAGTGAGAGAATAATGACTGTCCTTAAGATGACATTTCTTTTGACTGTCTACTGCAATTATTATGATTCTCTGTAAAGCCTGTTGTGCTTTTGACTGACAGTATCTTTTCTCTCCCATTTCCTGCAGTGACATTATTCATTTGTCAGACTTCAGACACTGATATGACACGTTTTTCTAAGTATTTGTTTCTTGGCATTGACTTAAAACATATGCTTTGTTGACTTGCAAGTAAGCCTTTCAAAGCCCCTTTCAGTTATGACACTGGCTAAAAGGCATTTGTTATTTTTGTATATGAATCTATATCTATATCTAGATTGATATCTATAGTTATACCTTTATCTATAGCTTTATCTATATCTATCTATCTTTGTGTGTATGTGTGTGTGTGCGTGTGTGTGTGTGTGTGTGTGTGTGTGTGTGTGTGTGTGTGTGTGTGTGTGTGTGTGTGTGTGTGTGTGTGTATGAGCAGTTTGGTGCACTGGCCAACCTCAGCCTTCATGCTTTTTGGAGGAGGGATGAAACTGGAGTAACCAGGCAAATCCCAAACTGACTTGGACACATCATATAAACTTTACATAGACAATGACCAGATGTCATTATTTAACCCGTGTGTGTGTGTGTGTGTGTGTGTGTGTGTGTGTGTGTGTGTGTGTGTGTGTGTGTGTGTGTGTGTGTGTGTGTGTGTGTGTGTGTGTGTTTATGAGCAGTTTGGTGCACTGGCCAACCTCAGCCTTCATGCTTTTTAGAGGAGGGATGAAACTGGAGTAACCAGGCAAATCCCAAACTGACTTGGACACATCATATAAACTTTACATAGACAGTGACCAGAGGTCATTATTTAACCTGTGTGTGTGTGTGTGTGTGTGTGTGTGTGTGTGTGTGTGTGTGTGTGTGTGTGTGTGTGTGTGTGTGTGTGTGTGTGTGTTTATGAGCAGTTTGGTGCACTGGCCAACCTCAGCCTTCATGCTTTTTAGAGGAGGGATGAAACTGGAGTAACCAGGCAAATCCCAAACTGACTTGGACACATCATATAAACTTTACATAGACAGTGACCAGAGGTCATTATTTAACCCAAATCCTGGAGCTGTGAAGCAGAAATCTTAACACTGAAATACCCTGCTGACCTTAATGTGTCTGGTCTTTTTGTGTCATAAGTGTATCTGAGGTCATATCTGACAATAATGTAATGGATCAAAGTGGGATATGTTGACATAAAAAAAAAAAAAACAAAAAGCAATATCTAAAACTGTGCAGCATACCTTTCTGCTTACCTTGGCTGCACATAAGCATGAGCTCTTGAGGACAAACTGTGAATATTTTATAAGTATAATGTGCACAGAAATATGCTTCATTTTAGACATATTTTAGCAATATACACTCATTATGTAACCTGCAGCTTGTGACAGTACATGAACGTCAGCACTTTGAGAAAAGACTGATGAATTCCACTAAGATTCAGTAACACATTATGAATTCCTTTGCTACAGTTGTCTGTTAAAATCTTGTAGTCAAATCTGCAGAAATATAAAAGCTGATAAAAATATCCCAGGAATTCAGAAACAGCAACCATTAGCTGTAAGCCCTAATAAGTTTGTTTAACACTGGCAGAAACCCTTTCTGATTCATACACAGTCCTACCTCAGTGATTCTGTGTGAGATGTCAGATGTGCACTTGTGTGTTTAAAGAACTATATTAACACTTGTCTTTATTTTCTGGGCTTGACCTTGGGGTATTGTGACTTCCCTACTTCCAAATATCAGTAGTGGGATTGCTATTCTTTGGGTTTGTAAAACATTCCACACTCTAACAGCTATTTATTGGAGTGATGACTGTGACTGAAGAAAATGTTCTCAAGTGGAGAACATAGACTGAGAAGGAAGAGACACCATGGCTGAAAAGGTTCATCAATTATAGCATGGTATATGAGGTCAGTATGATGAAGGAAATCCTTCCATCAAGGAATAGCAACTTCGGAAGTGACTGTAACTCATAATGCACAGGCTATGCAGAGATGATGCAGGGGTTTAGTTCCAGATGCATTTTTTGTTATTTATACTGCACTTAGTAGAGGTACTAGAATGTATAGTATGCCACATGCCTGAAGGTCAGTGATGTAGGAGTTTGTCTAGTTATTATCCATCTGTGAGTTCTGTTTGGGTAGAATGGATACTCTAATTAGTCTATTTACCAGTAACCTACTTTACATTTAGTGCTTTTAGAGTACCGGCATACATCTCAATGTGTATATCTTGCAGTGTCAGTGGGGGAACAAGCAGCCCACTTGCCTTTGATGCAGAAAGCTGGGGGTTCTACTCTCATACCAGGTGAGTGAATCACTGACACTGCAGTACAGCAGAAGGATATACTGCACTCCTGAGTATGTCATCCTTTAGATGAGATGGTTAACTGGGATCAGATTTGCTTGAGATCTTAGTAGCTCAGGAGGATGTAAATGCCTCCCTGGCACCTATAAGAAAGAGAAGGGGAAATTCATAGCTTCATAGGTTGGTACTAGGCTATTGGCCCTAGGGACTATACAAGCCTAGGGATAACAATTCCCTGGCTATTTCTTCCCACACTATTTACTTCCCTGGACCCCTATCTAGCAGGGCAACTGACGTGATCCCCGGGGTGAATTTCCTTTCTTCCATCCAATTGTCAAGGTTCCTTTTGAAGAGGGCCAAAGAGGCACTATGCTTGACATGTATGGGCAGTCTATTCCAGAGTCTGGGGAGTCTCTGGGTCAGGAACCTATCCCTCCAGCATGTTTTGTTTATTGTGATGACAAGGTTTAGATCCCTGGAGCGTGTGGCTCTGAGGGATTGGGATTTCTTTAAGTGTAACATGTCCAACAGCTGTGGGTTTGACATGGCCTTGTATGTTAAGCGACAGAGTATAGCTGGAGTTTTTTAAGGTGGTCAGTGTAGGGCATCTGCTTTAGGCCTGTGTTTCATTTAGTGAGGTATTTCCAGTTGTTGCAGCTGTCTTCAGAGGTACATACCAAATAGGGCTTTGTATTCTATAATGGATCTAATGAGGGATGCGTACGGTGGGACAATGACCTCCTTTTTTCTGGATGAAAAGCCCTTAGTGATGAGGTGTGCCACATAGAAGGATTTTCTGACTGTTGTGGCAATGTGGTTATCAAAGGTGAGACCCCTGTCCACCTGTGTCCCTAAGTCTCTCATCACACTTTCAGTGTTTCGTGTACTGCCACCTATGTGGTAATTCATGGGTACATGTTTTTTCCCAAAGGGGATAACTTTACATTTCTTGGCATTGAGCTTGAGCCCATGGCTCTGGCACAAAGCATCTGTTTCTGTAAGACCCTTTTGCAGAGTATCCACATCATTTGGAGATTCAATAATGGCTCCCAGTTTGCAGTCATCTGCAAACTTTGTTAGCCAGAGTCCCTTAGTGTTGGCCTGCACTTCAGAGAAGTAGATTCCAAACAAGAGCAGTCCCAGGACCGAACTCTGAGGTACTCCACTTGTCAATTGTCTGGAGCTGGATTTGGAGTCGGCTACTTTTACAGTGCGGGTTCTGTCAGTAAGCCAGTTGGCAACCCATCGAGTGATGTAGGGATTAATGCCCAGCTTAGTAAGTCTATCTATGATTTCAGAGTGAGGAATTGTGTCAAAGGCCTTGACAAGGTCCAGATAGGCTGTGTGGACTACTTTACTCTCGTCCACAGCTCTGGAGACTGATTTGAAGAAGTCAGTCAGGTTCAGGAGACAAGATAGGCCCTTCACGAACCCAAACTGGGTGAGGTCCAGTATTTAAAGGTTGCCAATTTCTTTGTTTATACGTTCCATGATAATACGTTCCATGGCCTTGCAGATCAGGCTTGTCAGACTGATGGGGTGGTAGCTTCCAGGATCCAAGGTGGATCCCCCCTTGTGGAGTGGGACAACTGTAGCTGTGCGCCACTCAGTGGGCACAAAGACTGAGGTGAGGCTATAATTAAACATGACACTTAGGTGAGGTGCCAGTTCATTTTGTAGTTCATGTAGAACACAGCCCGGGATGTCATCTGGTCCCATGGATGCTGTATTGTTAGCTTTGGAGAGTGCATTTTTTACTGGTGTGGCCGTTATTACCGACATTTGGCAATCCTCCTGTATTGAGATGGGCCATTTAGGAGTTGAGTGGGGGTGAAGTTGGCACTGCATTGATCTGTCTGGATATTGGCAATATCCTTGGGATCAGTATATTTAATGCCATTCTGTTGTAGCTCAGAGCAGATCTGAGCATTGTCATTTAGATTCTTGACATAGTTATAGAATGCCTTGTGGCTGTCTTTGGAATCTTTGGCAGTTTTATTTTCGTAACTAGCTTTGCAGGATTTTTTGAGGGATCTCAGCTTCTTACTGAAGCTAGTAAGGGAGTATTTTGCATCCTGGGATTTTCCACGTTTCTGCAACAGTTTCTTCCTTTTGTTGCAAAGTTTGTTTATGGCAGAGGACCACCAGATTAGCTTCCTTATTTTGGAGGAGAGCATCTTGGTTCTATTTGGCATGGCACGATTCATGCATGAGTGAATGTGCTTGTACAGTGCCTTAGTGTAGGATTCAGCAGTCGAACTTTCAATTCCTGTCTGCATGGTTGTCATGAAGTTTATCACTTCTGACTGGAATAGCATGAAGTTGGCTTTGGAAAAGTTGTTTGTGGAGGTTTCCTTACCAGGGGGGTGGGGGTAGGATGTGGATGTTGAGAGTGATTAGCTTATGGTCAGACTTGCCAATGAGGCGGTGACCATAAGTATGGAGCATTGATTTCCCATGTTGGTAATGACCAGGTCTAGGATATTGGAGCCCCTAGTGGGACTATGGATTAGTTGATCCAGGGCATTGGAATTTATGAATTCCAAAAACCGTTGGGCAAAGGTGCTGGTACATGAGTAGTTTTCCCAGTTAATGGCAGGGTAGTTGAAATCACCCAGTATTAGGGTGCTTGGTTGTATCTTAATATTTTCCAGTATGTTTAGAAAGATGTAGTGAAAATCTTGAGGCATGGTGGGGGATCTGTAGCAAGCTACAATTTGGATTGCAGTCTTACCTAGTGTTAGTTGTACCTGGAGAATTTCAGACACATTGTGTTGGGCAGCTAGCCTGGTGGTGTGAATATCTTTGGTGAATATGGACACTCCTCCACCTTTAGTGTCTCTGTCCTGGTTTGGTGGTCAAAAAGTGTGGTAAGACTTGCAGTCTGGTATTGCAGGGTGCTCTTTGGAGCCTTGAACCAGGTCTCAGTTACTGCACAGATATCGATGTTCTCCATTTTTAGGAGTGCCTCAAGAGAGTGCATTTTGAGGTTTAGACTTCTAGCATTGAGTAGCATTACCTTCAGATTTTGCATGCTTGTACCTGTTATGGTGGTGGTTTTGTCCTTTGAACATTGCCTAAAAAAGGCACTATATGGGTGGTAAGAGCCTTAGCAGGTAACCTGAATCCCAGGGGCGATAGGTGCAGATCACCTTTGGCAAAGCATCGTGGTCTGTCAGTCATGTCATCCCAGGCAGACAAATACTGGATCCCCTTTGAATGACACCAGAAGGTTAGCCAGTTGTTAAATTCAATCATTTTATCTTTATATTGTGGTATCATTCTGGGTAAAGGCAGGATGCTACTCTGGGCTAGGGTCATACCTGCCTGGGCCACATGATCTGAGAGCTCTTCCATGTCTCTTTTCATGTAATCCAGGGAGGTTTGTCTCAAGTCATTCACTCCAACATGGACAATGACAGAGTCATATTTGTACTTGTTGTGGAGTGACTTGAGTGCATTTATTATGTGGTGGATCCTGGCACCCGACAGGCAGCTGACGGTAATTTTCTCCTTGTTCAGCCCAGTGAGTGGGACATCAGTGTGCCTGACTGTAGAGTCACCTATGACTAAAGTGTTAGGTACATTGTCTTGCCTTAGGGGCGGTTGCTGGGTGGCACACTGGTGTTGTGAGCTATGTGACTCTTTGGTTGTGACTGGTGTTTGTTTCCATTTCAGCTTTGAAGGTCCTTGTTGCTTGGGCAGGTTACAGTTAAGTGCCTCTGCATATGTGGATTTAATGTTGCTATGTGTGGGTGTTGGTGGTGTGGGTTTAGAAGGGCTATGTGTTGCTTGAGGTGTAGTGTGGGTGTTAAGCTTCTCCTCTTGATGTCTGGACAAATTTCCAATAGTACTATAAATACCACCTCAGGGCATCTGTGAAAAGAGGCTACTAGTCTATTGACACTAACCCAATCAACAAAAGAGAAATATAATAATGGTTACAGCAACATGTTTCAGCTTGCTTTACTGAAACACACACACATATGCACACACCAGCTCTGCAAATATGATCAATAACCTTGAATGTGATCAAATGACACCATGGCCAAAGCCAGCTTCTTTGCTCACCAATTACAAATACTGTATTGACTTTGTATACCTCAGATGTTGGACTGGGACTGAATAAATGACTGTACCAATAAAATGGGAAACATATGTTCAAACTATGGGCACTGCAATAGGCACTAGAATGGCTCAACAATATGCAAACCTTTTCATGGCAAACTTTGAAGAAGAATTTCTACAATATTACACATATGGACTACTCATTTATTTCCATTTAATTGATGGCTTCTTTCTAACCTGGACACATATCATCACATTTGAGAAATTCCACCAAGTACTCAATGGAATCTACCCATCTATTAAATTCCTTGGGGTACTCAACTTCAAGTGTAACTTTTCTTGATAATAAAGCTACTATACAAAATGGGAGATTACAAACATGTATCTACAGGAAACCAAATGACAGTTATATGTATCTGCACAGAAGCAGTAATCATCCCTGAGACGCATAGAAGTCTTATCGTCAAGCACTTTGACATCGCTGTACTTGATCTAGTGAGACAGAAAGGTGCACAGCTGACAGAGTTGAAAGATGCCATGTGTGCAGAAGGTCTCTCTTCCATGGAGTTTGACAGAGCTGTAGAAAGAATAATACAGCTACCACAAGAAAAGCTGCTTAATATAATAGAGGAACTCCCTGTGGCAGAGTGCACTAGTGAGAGCATATCATCCAGAACTTAAAAAAAGTCTAAAAAAAATTAATGAGTCCTCCAATCAGTGTTCAGTGAGGATGACAAATTAAGAGACATTTTTCAAGCACTCCCACTGCAGTCTTTTAAGCAACCACCAAAAAAGAATCTTCCTGTCAGCAAGCACATTTATACCAGAACAGCACATAGTGCAAAATGGCATAAAATCCTATGACTATCAAGGTGCAAGATATGACACATGATTTGTATAGTTTCTAACATAACCATTTTGAAGAACAGAAGTTACAAAATACAGGGTTCATTTACATGCACTTCCAAAAATGTGGTTTATCAAATCAAATGTGGGAAATGTCCAGTGACAGGTTACATAGGAGAGTCAGGCCAGCTACTTAGAAGTGGGATGAATACCCATAGACATAACAGTTACAATAAAATGACTGACAAGCCAGTTTCAGCACACGTTTCACAGCCTGAGCATTCTGTATCAGACATGGCAGTTATGGTTCATAAAGGACATTTCTCTACCCCTTTGGAAAGAAGAACAATGGAGATGAAGTTAATTCAGTTGTTCAGTCTGGCAGGCATTGGTTTGAGCCTGGATATTTGTTTTATGAGATACTATAGTACTTAACTTTTCCTCTTGAGCAACTAACAGTGGAGATAAATAAGTTATACTTAAGGGCGGCATTTATTTTTTTCATTTTCTGGTATTGCAAGACATGATGAATTTATTCTGAATCCAAACTGCTGGCTATCTTAGTCTATCAACAGTAACTGTAAGATTACTACTGGAATCTATTCTTTTACGCCTGTGTTTCATTCATGACAAGAGAATAGTTATTTTCACATAAGGCAACACTCTGGTCAGTTGTGACTATAAACTTAAGGCTTTAATGTTCCGACGGTTAACAGTATGACATAACTGTCCAGTTGTGCTGTTCTTCAGAATCTTAGGCTGATGTAATACCACCATCTATTTCTCTTTGTCTCTTTCCTTCTTTCTGTCTTTGTCTCAGTTAGCTAGACAACACCCTGTGCAGTGTATTAATTGCATGCAACATTAACACATTCCAAGGGTGTATCTTATTGTCTTGGTAGTCGTTGCCTTTCTTGTCATCATGAAGTGGACATTATTGCCAAGTTGTATTTTTTGTTAGCCAAAAACAATCTGTCTCAAGATTGTTTGTTTAGACAGACGAACAACTTAGAAACTATGACTTCTTCTTGTACTTCACTGGATTTAACTAATCTTGATGTCTCTCTCTCTCTCTGGATGACTATCATAGCGGTCTCTCTGAACATTATCTTCTCTGTTAAATGAAAACTAACATGAATGTAACATGACAAATTTTGATTTTTATAATACAGCATGACCCTGTTTTCAGAGTTTCAGTCTATCTCACTCTCACACACATACTCAAGTACCAAAATGAAAAGAATATAAATGTATTCACATCCAGTTTTGTAATCTAATCAGCATTCCTCTGGGTATTTTACTAGTTTACACAGTGTTACTTTTCATGGAGACACATTAAATTTGCACACTGATGAAATTACTTGCATCTTTGTATTGTACAGCTGGTAGTCTCATGCTTGTTATAGTTTGTTTTTAAAAATAGCATTAACTGTATGTTTTGTTCCTGTGGAAATACTCTTTTATATATATTGTTTTCAGACATCTACATTAAGAAATGATGTTAGTTGTGTTGTGCATGCCTCCTAAGTCTCTAGAATATTGCAGACTGGGTTTCACACATACAGGGAGACACATGCACACGCACACACGCACACACACACACACACACACACACACACACACACACACACACACACACACACACAAACACACACACAAGAAACTTTGGCCGAGTGCCACTGCATACTTCATGCATGACTCCCATGTACACTTCACAGTCTGTCTCCATGACCTACTCCTAGCACTATCATCATTATGTCCTTTCTGTATCACCTTCCCAATTGTTTCAGGAATAAGTTTGTGTTCCCTCATAAAGTGCACTACATAACTGTCCTACAATTTTGAATATTTTCTTCAGAAAAAAAACAGTTCACATTACTTAGAGAAGAATTTCAATACCGCTCCAAATTTCAGTCCTTTTCCCAAGTGCAACTTTATGTGTATGTGAGGTAGAAAGAGACCTGGGAGGGTGCAACTTGAAAGATGCAATAAAATTGCACATACACACAAACACAAAAAAAAAATCAAAATAGCTGAGGTTATTCTCCTCATTATCCATATGTAAATCTAAATTTTTTGGCTACATGTATAATCCATTTCCACTCTGGGGATATGCATAAAGTTCTAGATGTCTGACAGTAAGGGTATGGATCCACTTGCAGTTAAATCCCATGAATAAGGAGTGAAACTGCAGCAGTGAACCTTTTATTTCAGTATCTGTTTTTACAGTGGTTGCACTCACAAAACTTGCAGTATCTCACCTTACTCATTTGTTAAAAGATATATTATTCACATTGTATTATAAGACCAGCCACATTTGTGCCAGTAAACATACTCACATCTTCACTGCCAAGTGTCTCTGCATGTTTTATTCTACAACTAAATTTCAGGAGATCACTTATTTGTTTTTATTATGCAACTTAAGAAAGTTATTTTCAGCAGTATATGAGCTGATGCACAGCATTTATGTCATAACGTCAAGGTATATCTTGTATAAATGTCTTCTAACATCTGGGTTTTTAGCTTAATATGCAGGGTGCATTGAAACACTTTTTTTGATTTCTGACAGCACTGAATATGTGTGACTGAAACTAATAACCAATATTGTCCCCTTTTACTCTATCTCTGCTGGTCATAAGAAAACAGAAATGCAAACAACAATGGGAGTGATAAATTATTTTTATACGCTGTCACTATTACTATCATTGCTTGTTCCATCAAAGAAAACAGAATTTAGTCAATAGATTTCATGACTTCTTTTTATAAAGCACTGTACAAATAAGAATGGTCTGAGAAGAATTGAATTAAGCAGCAGCATTTGCTGCTTTGGCCATATACAAGTAATAATGTGGGAGGGCCTATAACATTATTTCTACAGCTGCAGATTTTTTTTAATAGAAAAAAGAACAATTTTAAAGCTTGGCTCCCCTGTGAAAGATGATATTAGTTTTAAACCATAATATGAAGCAATGAGTTTTCTTCAAGAAATCAGTCTTATCAAAGGTGCTGTTTATTCAGAATTATTTTGACATAATGTTTTAAATCTGGTTTGTTTTTTTAATCTCTTTTTTCACTTCTGCATGTTCCCTGCTGTTATTTTGTGGTTTTAAAAAATATATATTTTAAAGATATAGCAATTTTATTTGTATGGTGTCATTCCCTAGAGATTATGATGCTGAATATAATAAGGGAACTGCAGAAAAAAAATTTCAGCCAAGAAATTAAAAATAACCGCTGACTGGAACACAAGGTGAGGTAAACAATGAATAACAAAGTGTCTGTCAAATACTGCATTCAAGAATTGCAGAAGATCCACAATCTTCCAGAAAAGTATTACCAGCTTCACAGAGTCAGTTAACAGGTTACATGCATACCTTGGAAAACTGCATCATGTATGGATGGTAGAAAATGGGATGTTTCTGATATGATAATCATCTTGCTAGTAAATGGCAATTTACAAAGCAAATATCTATGGTGGGTCTGCTAAGTCAGATGAGAAAATAAAACAGTACCCATCACCTAGTGTAACATAATAGTTAGCTTAATGTTATGACAATAAGATCCAGAAATGTCATACTGTAAAGCAGGCCCTATGTAATGTCAATACAAGCCATGTACTCTCACTTTGACAATTCACTCTGTAGTTTGCATTGTTTTCCTTTCACAGACCTTGCTAAATAACCACATATATTGTCAGCAATTTAAAAACTCACTACAGGAACATGTGGAACAATTTGTGCTTTTTACTATTATGCATGAATTGAATTCTGATGAGCCAGCGCTACAAAAGAACAGATTAAACGTTGAGAAGATGCTAAATGCAGAAACTGTCCATCTTTGTGAATACAGGCTAAAATCTTCCTCTGTACAGTGCAGACATCATAAGGTTCAGTAAGTAAAATGTTTTATGATGACTGAATAAATTTCACATTCTGCAAATAGGATCAATGGTTACAGCTGACCACTATGGGATGTAGCAGCTGGACACAAGTTAGTAAATACCATCCTTTAGTATCCCACTAAATAAGTCTTATTAGAACATTCTGCTTTTATCAGTCTGAATAATATTCTTGGAAGTATTTCTTTTACAATATAATGAACTACTGTTATTTCTGGTTGTTTAAATTTGCTGTGACTGAGTGTACCAGCTCTGATTTTCTGAAATAACTACAGCTCCTTAATCAGAATTTATGGACACTTCCCATTGCAAAAAAGAAATGCATTTTAATACTTTAAAAGGAATTATTTGCCATCTATTCATTCAAAGATCACTACAAAACTCATATATTACTGGGGATGGCTGCTCTGTAAAAACAAAAAATAGTTCATTATGAAATCGACAACCTGTTATGCCAGAATGGGTTTTACTTTTGCTAACTATCATGAAAATAGTAATTGAGAAAGCATTATCGATTGATTCACTGACAAAGGAAAATACAATAGATGGGATTTTAATACAGCTAGTTGAAATTAATTCTACTTTGGCTGACTATGAAGAATAGTAAAAAGGGGCTGCAGATGAGATACATATTTGCTTGATGCAGCTAAAACAGACAGCATACAGAATGCAGAGTCAGGATAAGGAAGAAAATCCCCACCACCTATAAAAAATGCTGTTAATGCTGTGGTTTAGACGTATGTGTACTATTTTGTCTGGAAAAGGAAAGCATTTGATAATAAACTTCAAATCTGAATTTTTTTTTCAAAACTCCACAGCTCAGGTTCAAAAACATCGTCTGCATATGCATAAGATTGACATATGTTTAATAACACATAGCAGATCTCTACACATGTTAAGAAAGCCTCTAAAGAGTAGCATAACTTGCTTTCTAGTAAGACATAACTGAACTGAATTTGCTAGGTATGAATAATTATGCAAAGGAGGCATGGTAGCTAAGTCTGCAATTCAGAAACCATCCCAGAACTAAGTGCTGTCTAACCATACTTATATCATGATACAGGTTCAAAACTGTATTTTACAGCTTGATTTTTTTCACACAAAACAACCAGTCTTCCTTTTAACCAAATGTGTTGTTTGACAAACACCCACCCACATTGATGTTGCCTTGCTCCCAAAGGTAGGACCACAGGCTACACAGAAAGCCATCATATATATGTATATAGGTTCCATTCAGTGTTTTTGTAGAAGGGCAAACCACACCCCCAGCACATCCCATGTGTAACACAAGAATTAGTGCTACTTGTACATCTCATCTTCCTTACACAAGATATCTGGACACACCAAAAATAAAGATCAAAATCTGAAATATTTTTTGAATATTACTTTAATTTACCTGGCCTTCCTCCAGTTATTTGGCCCTGCATAGTAATACTCTTGGTGGATTGTAATAAATTCCCTGACAGCAACGGAAACTTTTATTCCTCTACATTAACAGTTGGAGTTGGCAGCTGCTTTAATTTATTGTGTAGGTGTCGTTTATATAAATTACTAATTCTATCAGACATACTGTTTATACTATCCTCCTCTGGAGTGTTTATCATAGGTTCATAGATTAGTACTAGGCTAAATGCCCTTGCGAGCCATTTTAAGCCTAGCCACTTATCTCTTGTGAGACTCAAACCCTGTACATCGTGTGTGTAAGGCAAAAACCTTAACCATTAGGCCACCCTCCAAACTCATATTAATTTTAGTTTTAGAAATGTAGATAAAGAAGCTATAGTAAGCACACTCCACCTACAAGTGGTAACCTTTCATCTCTGTCTAACTTGTCCAACCATAAATTAAGTAATTAGTTAAAGAAACATGCATCTTAGCTATCTCTGCAGTCTATTCATGCATTTCCAGTTTGTATTGCCATAGCTTACCTTACTTAAAAAGAAATACAAAGCAAGAGTATAAGACTGCCTCTTATTACTTTGGAGTGCATTCTTTATTGTACTTTTCACATACTCTAAAGTTTGTCCTACTATCTCTGTTAAACTATTCCTTCTAACCTCTGGTTGCAAGCTTACAATTTTCTTTACTGTTTAATTTACTGTGCTCTAATTTTGTACCTTTCTAATAGGAGAAGTTCTACACCACTAAAAAGACTCCCTTTAGTCTTTTGGCTAATATGATACCTGTCACATTATTGATTGTTTTTGTGACTTACCTGGTCTTATGCCGACACTTGTGGTTTTAGCCTCAATTTTATTTGTTTTCCCACTATTTACATGCCTTCAGATAATTGCAATGCATCTCCCATGATGCATTGCACCTTTGAAAACTTATTACCAAATGGCGCCATTTTCATACCACAATTTTAAGTAAATCTAGGACCCCCATTCATCCTATGGGAGTGGGCACACCGAGTGAGTACCAAGTTGTATATTTTTAAAGATTACATGCCTCACTCGTTTCTGACTGTATCACCATACTGTGTATAATGAGTGGTAAAGTGAATTCTTCACTGGTTTATACTTGAAATTGCAGTCCATTGTTTTTATTCCTTGAACATACAGACAGCCTTGAATTTGTTCATACATTTTTTGCCTTTCAGAGCTGTGTTTGCAGGGATTACTAATATAACCTAGTGTTTGATTCCGATCATGTAAAGGCTTATTTCTATGTTTAGTAGCTTTATCATATGCTTATGTGTTCAGGAAAGTTAGCATATGTTTAAGTACAATACTAGATCTTGTAACATGTAACATGCTGTTTCCCTCATAACTGTTTGAGCACTGGTGATTAGTGGAAGATATGTTTTGCATGTGATAACTGTGTCCTTGTAAGGTCTGTATTGATTTCATGTGCTGTTTCTACAGTAATTTATAAATCTTTCCCACCCACTGTGTTATAGTAGCACTGTTCTTGTAAAGTGGGCTGTGCTACTGATATATAACAGTTAGTGAATAAGCTATACCTTTTGAGCTCTTTCGCTTCTATTTTCTATAATTGTTACCATTGTACTAAATGCTGTTAGCCTAAAGGAGACAATGTAAAGTACGTAATCTAATATTATATAATTGATTGTTTTGCAGCTAACACTATTTATTCCTATTTCTTGTTGCAACTGGACATGCTGTTCTTACCTATAGTATTTTATTTTTATTTATTTATTTTATTTTGTTTAACATCTGTTGACCAGGAAAGTCCAACTAGGCAGAGCCTGTTTGCAGTAGAGGATGGGGAGAAACACTCCAGATGCATCTCTTTGGTCTTATATTTAATTTGTATTTACCACCTTTACTTGTCTTGTGAATAAGAAAATAGTCTCTTCCACATTTTCTAACATCTGCCCTCTATTCTCTACAGCCCTCTTACACTACTCGGCCTCCCTCCAGCAAGTCAGCCCAGCACAGTCACACTTGTGTGTTTTATTTCTAATAAGTTCCCTGACAGAATCAAAAAATGTGATTCCTTTACACTAATCATTGCAGTTGGCAGATGCATTAATTAATCATGTAGGTGTCTTTTACACACAGTACTAATTCTGTCAGGCATACTGTTTATACTTTCCTCTTCTGGAGTAGCTTTCATATTGATTTTAGTTTTATAAATGTATATAGAGAAACTACAAGGAGCACAACCCCCTAACAGTGGTGACCTTTTGTCTCTGTTTAGCTTGCCCATCCATAAGTAAAGTCATTTGTTAAAGAAATGTGCATCTTAGTTAAGCATTCCACTCATGCATTGCCACTTTATATAGCCATAGCGTACCTTACTTAAAAATAAATACAGACAAAACAAGAGTATAAGATTGACTATTATTCACTCTGGAGTGCATTCTTTATTGAACTTTGCACATACTCTAAAGTTTGTCCTACTATCCCTATTTAGCTATCCTTTCTATCCTCTCATCACAAACTTACAATTTTCTTTGCTGTTTAATTTACTGTGTTCTAATTTGGTAACTTGTTAACAGGAGGAGTTCTACACTATTCTAAATGACTCCTTTTAGTCTTTTCACTAATATAATACTTGCTACTTTATTGATTGTTTTTTGTGACTTGCCTTGTGTTTCACCAACACTTGGAGTTTTATCCCACTTCGTTCACCCTTGCTTCACTTGGGCTCACTCTGTTCCACTACACTCCCCCATTTCCCTCCCACCCCCTCTATTTCTTAATGTATACTACCCCACACCGCTCACCTTCCTTTAGTTTCTCCACCCTACTTTTCCTCCTCCTAATTAGTCATTCAACTAATTTCTACAATTATCTCACACCTAGCCTACCAACTTACTCATCACTCTTTCTTTCTCTCATATACACTTATTATAGCCTTGCCTTACTTCCTACTAATTTACTACTTAGTTATTACTGTACTATATATCTAATTTACCCCTCTGTCCAATCATCCTAATTTTCAGTAACACACTTACTTACTCTGCTAACTAATTATGTAATCACTCATCTATTCCTTCATCTTAACCTTAAGCTCAGTTTGGCTCAATTCTACTGTCTATCTTCTTTCTCCCTCAGCATTATCTAGCTTCCAGCGAAATTCTATCCCTACAACCTTCCCTACCCAGTCTTTTTTCTCCCTTTTCGACCCTTCCTTACCTATTCCATCATGTTTTTCCTTAGTCTCCTTACCATAATCCTTTTCTCTCTTTCTTCACTTACATCATATTCCAAACCAATTTCACCTAAAGTCTTCTGTCCCACTAGCGCTCCCTCTTCCTCCCATTACACACATCATTTCTTCCTATCTATCACAATTCATCTATTTCACATCTTCCCTATTTTTTGTTAGATTTAAGGTATATCACTCACCCCTATATTTGTCTAACATCAAACATACAGAAAATATGCACAAAATTTAATTCATCTTATCCTTATTATTCTTTAATACTCTGATACTCTGTGATAACATACGCCCTGATCCTGGCCTAAATTACACTCCCTTCCCATCCTCAAGTCAAATTCCAGCATCACACAACAACCTTAAATTTATCTCTATAAATATACAAAGTCTTTGCAATAAAGTGACTGAGTTACATGTCTGAATCGCCCAGCACTCCCCTGATATACTTGTAATCTCTGAAAACTGCCTCACTCTACACATTAAAGACTCAGAAGTACTTTTCCCAGGATTTAATATACTCAGAGCTGACCTAATCAAAAGGAAAGCAGGTGGTGTAACCATACTCTATCCAACTTCTTAGTCTCTTACTCCCCATAATCATCCTGCACCTTCCTTTGGCAAATTCAGATTTATCATCTCTTATCTCAGCTTAAAGATTCATAAAATACTCTGTATTATTGCCTTGTACATACCCCTGGCGACAATCTTTCAACTCTTGAAGATATCTTATCCTGGGTCTCAGCCAATATTTCTCTAGAAATAATAATCTTATGTGATGCCAACATCGACTAGCAGAAACTTAACACACAATTCCCTACAAATGGCATTAACCTCTATGACTTTTCACAACTCATAACTGACCCAACCTATTCATATAAATCAAACCAAGCTGGTTCAATTATAGATCGGATTTTAGTCCCACCCTAGTAACTTTATCCAATATTAGCAATCACCCGACTACCTGTACAACCAGACTTGTTACTCATCCTTTTAAAACACATACTCCAAAAACTGTACACAACTTAAAACTCTTCAACTCCCTTACTTTCACAAATATATTAAATTATATTAATTGGTCGTTCCTTAAATATTTAGCCCTTGATGAAGCAGTCAACAAATTCAACTCTATTTTACTAAACATTTAGTTCCTCCCAGAAGGAAAATAATCAAAACTAATTTCTCTCATTGACTTTCTGTCAATACTAAATCCCTTATGCTAAACAGAGATAAGACCTGGACATTGTATTTGAAAACAGAAGTCACAAAAAAAATTACACCATTTAGAGAAATGTGTAACCTTGTAAAGAAACAAGTGAACAAAGATAAAAAAATAATTCAACTTTAATTCCACATCATTAACATAAAACTAATCCAAGGAAATTCTGGCAATCAATTAATAAAATTTTACACCCTGGGATTAATTCTTTGACACAATGCTCCACTGACGGTACCTCCTCTGATATAGCATCTCACTGTAACTCATATTTCATCAATAAACAGCATCCATTCCCAACAATTTCTCTGCCACACCTACTACTTTCTCACCTCCTCCTATTTCCTGCCTCACCATGTTTCCCCCACAGCCAGTCCCTACCTCCTTTATTAAGAACTTACTAAGCAAACTCAAATCTTGGTCCCATTCTCCTGATAACCTTCCTAATGATTATCTAAAAATGGTTACCGACACTCTAGCCTACCCAGTTACTATACTTATTAACAGATCTATTAAGGAAAATTTGTCTCCTTCCTCTAGAAAAAAGTTCTTCATCTTTCCTCTTCACAAAGATGGCAATTCCATGGATATGTCTAACCAAAGGCCCATCACATTACTTTCTCCTCTTTCCAAAATTTTAGAAATATGCATCCAAAAGCAATTTCTTCCATACTTACTTGACAACCAGTTTCTTTCCCCTCCTCAACAGGAATTCAGGCCTGCACATAGTACTACCACTGCTCTTTTATCTTTCACTGTCACAGTCAACAAAGCTTGAGATGCAGGTAACTTTGTTTCATCTCTTTTTCTGGATCTGTCTACAGCTTTTGACACTGTCTCTCATCCAAATCTCTTTTCACAACTATCCTCTCTTTGCTCAACTGGAACTACTTTACAATGGTTCATCAGTTATCTCTCCAACAGATATCAGTCATTTAAGTGGAATTCCAATTTCTCTCCCTAGTTACTGGTTAGTACCGGGGTACCACAAGGCTCAATACTGGGTCCACTCTTATTCAACATCTTTATTGGCAATCTTCATGCTTCCTCTAAACAAGCAACCCTTAGACAATATGCTGATGACTCTGCTTTTGTCTTCTCCTTTAACAATCTTACCCAAATGTAAATAATAACACAAGATGCATTCAATTCCATCAAGAACTGGCTCATCAACAATTTGCTCCTACTCAGTCCTAGGAAAACCAAATGTCTGTTATTCTTTCCTAATGTCTGTTATTCTTTCCTAAACAATATGCCTTTGATAAATCCAACTTTATAATTTCTTCAGTAAATAATATTGTAACTGATGCTGTTTCATACACCAAACTATTAGGTATAACACTTGATAAAGATTTTAAGTTTGACTTGCATATTAATAACAACATTAAAAATACCCATCAAAAACTTGACATGCTGTGTTGAGCTAAACATTTCCTCATCCTCTACACAAAAATAACTCGTGCCACCACTTACCTCTTACCAACCCTTCTGTATGCTTCCCCTATTGTAACCAATCTTCACTTCTCCATGAAAGTAGAGTGGATCTATGTTATAATAAAATAACCAAATTTACTACTGGCCAGACCCTCAAATCACACAACTGCTCTTCACTTAATATTTTAAATTGGCTTGAACTCCCCCAACTGCATTACTTTTAATCAGCTATTATTAACACACAAAATATTCTACAAATCCTCTGTTTCTCAAGCTACCTCTCCCCACTTCAACATTATCTTTTGCTTCATGACTTGTGTTCTTCTCACAAGCATATCCTATCTATTTATAAACCTCAAAGGTTGAGTGGTCTTAGTCTCTATCCTCACTGTGTTGCCAAGACCTGGAATAGTATTCCAGAATCAATCAGACTGATACCTCACTACTATACTATACTATACTATACCTTCACATCTCTCTTAAAAGAGCATCTCTCCAACTCCTGGATCTGCTCATGTTCTACTCCATCTTAGTATTCATCTCTATCATGTCTGCATTGCAATATTTACTCCATCCTCCTGTCCCTCTCTGTCCACCTCCTTAACCCTCTATATTCCTAATCACTCAGTTAGGTCAGAAAATCAGAACCTGCTAAAAAGTTACAAATGTTTATGGCCATCTGGACACTCTCTGCTATCCTGCATTTTAGCTAAACTATGGAACTCTCTTCCTCCCTACCTTAGAAATAATCATAACCACTCTAACTTTAAATCTCTCCTTCATTCCTACTTATCTTCAAAGTGGGAATGCCATTGTTCCTTCCCCACATAGGACCCCCAGTATCAAAACCCACCTTCTAACTCTATGTATCATCTGTGCACTCACATCATTTGCCCTCATACTCCTCCTTAACCTCCAAATTTTAATAGCTTATTTCCAACAATATCTCATCTTCAATTATAATTCACTGTTAATGACCCTTAGACTGTACATTTGCTAGATTTTATTATTATTATTATTGTAGAATGTAGATTTTTTTTTTACTGTAGAATGCTGCATAAAGCTGTATGACTTCTTTGCTTTGTGTATATATATATATATATATATATATATATATATATATATATATATATATATATATATATGCTAATACGTCTGTCATTGTTACTGGAGATTTTCTCCACAGGGCTCCACTGAATACAGGCTCCTTTTAGGCCTAGTGAACTTAATAAATAAATATATAAATAAATAAACAAACAAGCAAATAAATAACTACATTTACTCTTAACCCAATTCTACCCAGTCTCCTGCATTTGGCCTAGCCATTCTTTAGGTAATCCTTCAACTATGCAACCTTCTTTAACTATGTCCTTTTTCCTTTTTAATTCTTACTCTATTGTTTGTATATCCAAGAGAATCCCATGTTTTACTTTTTCAAATTTCAGCCTGAATTCTCTGCCCTACTGTTATATGGCACAATTGCATTGCAACACTATATTAATATCAATGTAAATTGTATTACTAAAACTCTGTTCCAGTATTTTGTTTCTTAAGTCTTTGTATTTAAAGAATTTGTTCATTTTTGTACAATTTTGTAGAGCTTTACTCGCCAGGCCTTTGCTGAAAATAGCTAAAATTTTACCCAGTCAAACTTTCCTGATTAACAATGTCAAATAAAATAAATAATTAAAATATAAACTAAAGAGAAGACAGATTTTACAACAACAACAAAAAAAGATGCACTTTCTTAAAAATAAAAAGTACAAATATCCAGCCTCAGGTCCTGCTCATTGTCATCCTTATCAATTAACAAAGACATCTAAAATTTCATCACATGCATATGAAAAAACATCGAGCAAAATCAGTTACATTCTGTAAAACTCTGAAGAGTTAAAAGCTAGTTTCCTGCCACAAATTAAAAATCATTTGGTATTATTGGTAATCACACATAGAGACATTCACTCTAACTTCCTTTTGCTATAAATCAACAAAGCCATTGTCCCTTATGTGCCTTTACACACAAGCACAACAACCATATCTATATTTATATCTATCTATATATATATATATATATATATATATATATATATATATATATATATACACATATGTACATATATATGTATAGTGTGTGTGTGGGTGTGTGTGTGTGTGTATATGGCTTCTTACAGAAATGCTGTGATTCTAAACCCCAAGTCCTGACATGTTTAAAAAAGACCAAAAATGCATGAGAAGAGCAAATATTGAACATCCCTCTACGACTTTAAACTTCTTTCTTTTTTTGTTACAGAGGGCAGGCCACGCAACCTCCCAAACTTATACATTTCAACTCCAAGATCACCATACCACTAAAAACATGAATATTCAAAGAAATGGCTATTTTGGACTTAGTATATACAAGTCTACATTTTGGCCTTTCAGTCTCCATATTATGAGACTTGCCAATATGGGTCATCTCTCAAACAGGCACATAGATAAGTATATGATAGATAGATAGATAGATAGATAGATAGATAGATAGATAGATAGATAGATAGATAGACAGATAAATAGAGCGATAGAGCGATAGATATGAGTTATATTAAAGTGCTTGAACTGCCAAAGATTTGAGCACTTGAATAATCTGCTGCAGTGTTCAAAAATGAACTTAATGAATTATGCCTCTGTCTATGTGCCTGAGATCATGCTACAAGAGGATCAGTAGTATACATTTTCCCCAGTGTTGTGCGATGTCAGAGTTGGTATATAAAAATATATATATATATATATATATATATATATATATATATATATATATATATATATATATATATGTATATATATGTGTGTGTGTGTGTGTGTGTGTGTACATATTTGTGTGTGTGTGTGTGTGTGTGCATGTGTGTGTGTGTGTGTGTGTGTGTGTGTGTGTATGTGTGTGTGTGTGTGTGTGTGTGTGTGTGTGTGTGTGTGTGTGTGTGTGTGTGTGTGTGTGTGTGTGCACATATATGGGTCCCTGTCGTCTGATCGAAAACACAGTTCATCAAATCGCATTTCCGCGAAAGTGCATTTAATCGAAAATACACTTTCACTAAAGAAAATCACTTAAAAAAATTACATCAAACAGTGTTATGCAGGGGGGCAAGCCCCCCACACCCAACCAACTTTATTATTCTCACTCTGAGATCGTACTACAGTGGGGAAAAGGGAATATACCCTTATCCCCACTGTACCACGATGTCAGCGATAGTTTCGTTAGTTGTAAATCAACACTCTATGTTGATTTACAACTAATGATACATGCAAACTGCATGCTTTCTTTAATGTTCCAATCCCTCTTTAGCGAAAGTGCATTTTTGATACAATGCACTTTTGCTAAAGTGGGTCTGCTGAAACACGATTCGATGAACCGTGTTTTCGACAATGTGACTAGGCAACATATATATATATATATATATATATATATATATATATATATATATATATATATAAATATATAAATATATATATATATATATATATATATATATATATATATATATATATATATATAAAACTAGATAGATACACACAAACACACATATATATATATATATATATATATATATATATATATATATATATATATATATAGCTAGAGAGATAGATCATTAGCAGGGGTGCATTTTTTTTTCAAATCTGTGTGATAAGATTTTATGTGTATTTTATTGTTGTGATTTGTAAACTTTTACCACTACGATAGGTGTTTGAAGTTTTGATTCTACACATGTCTGTCATGGACTGAAATATATCATGGGGTTGGGGTGCAGTGTCGACTGTTGTAATTTGTCTCAATTCACTGCCACTCTCTTACTTTCTTTGCTGGTCATGCCTGACTATCACAGATCTTCTCTCATGCAATAGATCCATATCTATGCAGGACATATTTGTTTCCTCTTATTTCTCTCTCTGCCAAATCTTCTTCATCAGATTGTCTTCTTCTTTCCTGCACATGTGCCCAAACAACCATAATCTCTTCTCTTAGATCTTCTCTGCAAGTGGAGCTACGTTGGGCTGCTGTTCCATGGTGTGCATCCTGTCTCCCATTTTGGGCACTTCATCTCTATTACCTTTTGCTTCCTTCACTTTTCTGCCTTCAGTGCCCATATTTTGTACCATACAGTAGTACTGGTTGCACCACAACCTAGGAAATCCAATCAGTCAAGTCAGATGCAGAAATCACAAACAATTGAAAGATGATCAAGACCTGCAGACAATCCAAATATACCTTTATTGAGGACTTTCATTCCTAAGAGAACTGAACTTTTTCAGAGCAAAACAGTCCTATATAAACGAGGTTTAAAGAGAATGAAAAAAGAACATCCCCACAATTACTTCATTAATTAATCCAGTTTATTAGCTTAACCTTAAGAAGAGGAAAAATTGAGATGTAGTCACTGATCCCAGGATAGACATCTCCATTCATCATAATTTGTAAGCTAATTCTTTGGCTGAAAGCACCCTCCCTGGAGTCCCTTTAAATTCTCTCCAAAATAAAAAAATATATATATTGTTTTTTATAATTGTGGCAAACCAGAAAATGTTTACAAAAGGCATTTCTCTCGCCACCATTTTTGGTACTAAAAACATATCTATAAGTCATTTCAGACAACTGTTCTGTTTTCCTCACATAAAATTAGAGGCAGTTTGAGGAAAATAACCACTTACACCAGACAGTTACGTTTACCTGTGCAGGGAACAATTCTGTAGGCTAATCTGTAACTATTCGTCAGAAGCCCACAAGCATTCCCTGCATATGTGTGTGTGTGTGTGTGTTTGTGTGTGTGTGTATATGTGTCTCTATATATATATATATATATATATATATATATATATATATATATATATATACATATATATATATATATATATCTATATATATATATATATATACATACATATACATACTGTATATATACAAATATGTATACATATATGGGTGCATTAATATTCATTGAATACACCCATCATTGACACACTAAATATCAGGTACATTGACAAGCAACTATGTATTCTCCAAGAAACACACTCAGCATGTGCAGAAAAAAATAAATAAATAAACAAGGAAACAAATAAAACATCATTTTTTTTCAAGGAGGCACCCCCATTCTCCCTGATGATTAAAAAAACTAACCCCAAGATTGCACAAACACAGGATAAGGGCATATTCCCCAACCCCGGGAACTGTTCAGTCTTGGACAAGTGTCAACCAGTTGTTTAGTTAATCCTAAACAGCTGTCAACCAAACACACAGTCAACCAATGCAATGGAATATATATATATATATATATATATATATATGTATATATATATATATATATATATATATATATATATATATATATATATATATATATATACATATATATATATATATATATATATATATATATATATATATATATATATATATATATATATATGTATATACATTTTTTTATATGCAAACACACGTATACACATATATAAGTTCTTAATTGAGATGGATGATTTGGTCATGCAATATTTTTCCTCCTTCCCTTTACTGACCAGTGAACCATCTAAAAACGTGTCATCTTTATGCCCTGGCTGGTACAAAATAATGAAAGGGTGAAACTATAATGGGGAGGTAAGAGACCTTATTGACCCATTTCTACAAGTAGCCTTACCCCAAAGAGTCCAATCCCTTTTACATGTGGATGCCTTCATCTCATGTCAGGTCTGTGCTGATGGGTTTATTGGCAGAACATGCATCCCAGGATACATGCCAACAGCTCTGTTGGAAGAAGGAAGCTGTCACAGCTTTATTGTTCAACCTCCCCTCCAAGTCACTTTCCCAGTGTCTGGGGTGCCAATGGAATCTTGGTCATTTAGACCTCAGTAAGGACTTCATACCTCTAAGTACAAAGTCATCCATTGTGTATGGGGGGGGGGGACTTTATTGCTTTCTTTCTCAGTATTTTGGAATGCAGTTTCAGCATTACTGATGTTAAAAAGTTGCTGAATTGTTGGCAGCTATGGCTCAGTGCAACTGTGAATAAATTTGCAGCCATGATAGCTTCATATACTGCAAATTCTGAATCTCTGTGAGAATATATAGTAGAGAAAGCTACCAAAATAATCAGTGAGAAAAAGAGGAGATGTAAACATTAAGATAAACTGTATATGAGCCTAGGGAAAAAGAGAGAGAGAGAGAGAGAGAGAGAGAATAAAGATCTGGCCTTGATTTTTTTGAAAAAAAAGATTGAACAATTAGATGCAGTGATGACACTGGAAATGTTGATTTATATTTGTGACTACTAACAGAAAATGGCTAGTGCAGAGACCAAGCCATATAAGACACAGGCATGGTTGATAGACTAGGGGCAGGATTCACAAAGGCTTGCACGGAGTCTAAGAATAGTGTAAGACTCCATGCAGCCTTCGCGATCCAGGAACAGCCCAAAGTCCGTGTAAGAGACAAGCTAAAACGTCTGTTACACGGAGTGGGCGTGGATAAGCTAATCACCTCACTTGCAGCCGAATATCATGCAAATGAGGATGATTAGCGATCCAAGAAGCCCAGAACAGCCCGTGTAAGAGACGTTTTAGCTGCAGAAATGTACTCAGTTGACAACTGAGTACGTTTCTGCAAAAACCGTAATGGAGCCATGTCAGCTCCAAATAAAGGGTGCATATGTGTCAGGCAGCATGCCAATGGCCAAATATGTGGCCATTGGCAAGGTAACCTGATGCAAATATATTAAAAATGAGCTGCACTCTATAAAACATAAAAACGAAGGTTATAAACCCACAAATGTGGGTTTTATGCAATACATAGAATGTCAATGCAGGGGCCAGCAGACCAAAACCAACATGGCCACCGTGTAGTGGTTGCTAAGTGGGGAAGCTGAGTCTAAGAGATGTAACTAAGCATTAGTAGGCAATCTGATGCAAATGAGTGTTAGGATACTGAATTCCACTGTGACATAGCAAATGAGCACAGTCTGAGTAGTGTAAGAGTTACAGAAGGGGGAGGAACAGAGTATGAGATAGGTGACATCACAGGGGGGAATGGTAGAAAGAAATGCAGTTCATTGGAGGTCAGAGTTACATGACAGATGTCAGACAGATATCATGGAAAGAGGTGTGCCACTAGATAAGCATGAGAAAGTCAAGAAATGGAAGGTGTACACTGTTGCCTACACTAAAGTTTCTTGCTGGGCGTGCATGCGCACATGTACGCGCCATGAAGCGCGAGTAAGACAGTGTGCGCACGTGTAAGACAGACTGAGCATGTGGGAGCGTGTTGGGAGATGTTTAACACTGTTTGCATGGGTGTGCACGCGTTTTAATCCGAATAAGCAGATTCTGAACCGTGTAAGCATATGTGCGTGCGTGTAAGCCACTGTGAGCGTGTTTCTGCTGGTTTGCACACGGCTCCTCCCTGAGGAAACAGAGAGGAAAAAGGAAGCAACATATTTAGTAGGAAGCTAGCAGGGAATACTGCTGGAGCTAGCAGGTGAAAACAATTAGAAGCAGGCAATTACACAGGCAGAATAGTAGCCAAGCCCAGCACTTAAAACTCTGCAAACAGCAGTGCAGGATGTTTCTCTCAAGAGACACTGCAAGACAGGAGTAAGTTATTAGAAGTGAAAACTGAAAAAGCTGAACTCAGAGCAGAAATGTTAGGGGCTGCCATAGCTGTCATAATGAGACATAGGCGACTTGCTGAGGGTGGTGACAATGCAGATGGTGCCAGACAACCCTCAGTGAGGAGACAGAGAAGAGTGTACAGGCCCAGGGTCACCTACCACGGGTTACATGAGCTGGAGATAGTAGAGCACTATAGAGTGGACAGAGACCTCCTGCAGCACATAGTGGAGCTGTGCAGGCCACGCCTCACACACAGAACCAACAGAGGGGAACCCATCCCAGTGGAAACCAAGGTATGTGTTGGCCTAAGAATACTAGCAACAGGTACCTTCCAGAGACCAAGTGGTGATATGATGGGGATAAAACAGGCATCAGCCTCCAGGGTACTGCACCAGTTCCTGGATGCCATGTCAGCACATGTTGGTGATCATGTATATTTCCCCAATGCCCGTGAGGTATTGGCCAGCAATATGCGTCTCTTCCAGCAAATAGCGGAATACCCTGAGGTAGTGGGTGCAATAGACTGCACGCACATACACATCAAAGCACCAGCCAGTGAGCGGGGTAGGGCATACATCAACCGCAAGGGCTTCCCCTCCATCAACTGCCAGGTTGTGTGTGATGCCCAGGGCATAATAATGAATGTGTGTGCTGGCTGTCCTGGGAGCTACCATGATTCCCACATCTGGCATTTGACGCAGCTGTACCAGACATTTGCCAATGGGGACATCCCGCACGGACACCTAGTGGGGGATGCAGGTTATGCACTGGAGCCGTGGCTGATGACACCCATCAGAAACGCACAAACACCTGAACAGGAACGCCATAATGAGGCACACGCACAAACACGTAATGTAATAGAGCATGTGTTTGGGCTGCTCAAGTCACGGTTCCGGTGTCTGGACACATCTGGTGGAGCCTTGCAGTACACACCAACTACATGTACCCAAATTGTCATGATATGTGCTATGCTACATAATATGATCTTGCGAAAACAGCTGCAGCAGGACCAGCATAGGGCCGGGCCAAACAGCCCCCCACCATTGCCAAGGCCATCACAGGCATAGCGTGACTCGGAGGAGGAACAACCTGAGCCTGCCCCAGTAGGCAGAAGGAGGCGTGCCCAGTATGCCCTGGCCTTGGCAAAGAGGCAATGCATAGCACATACATTGGCTCAGTAGGAACCCTGGGAATGATACCCCCTCTGACTCACTCAAATAATAACATGGATGCCTACAATGACATGACCTGCTCACAAACATGTACAGGGAAGTGTAATATGCACATCCGACAGAGGCAGCCCTGCAGCACCACCTGAGGCATGAATGCCATGTATTAAGTAATGTAACACCATGTACTATATGCACACCTGAGGACCCTGACTAACATCCTACCCTCACCAAGCATCATGCCACAATATGACAATGAGATGATCAAGTGCAATAATTGACTGAAGTATCACAGTTAGTCAAATGGGATCCAGTGTGTGCCAGTCTGGGATGACATGCTGAGCATGACATGATGCTCCACCTGCTAGGACTGGCATGCACCTATCAGTGCAGGCCGTATGGATACTGGCAAAGCCTGTTGTTACCCACAGTGTGCCCTGAATAGGTAAGGCTCAAAACACAAACCTATCTCCATAGGTATCAGAAGGGATAAGAATAAGATAAGGGATAAGTCGAAACAGCAAGATGCATGCAGTCTAAACTCACCCAGTATGGAGAATGTTGATATCTGTGCTGTAACAGAAAACTGAGTCAAGGCTCACAACAGCACCCTAACACTACCAGGTTACACCTCATACTGTGCTGTACAGCCTCAAAACATGGGACAAGCTACAAAAGGAGGGTGACTAGCAAGAATTGTCAAGGATAACCACACCCCCATGTTGGTACCACAACAAGAAGCAGCATGGACTAGCCATGGTCAAGTAACAGTGGCTAAAACTGCCCCCCCCAGTTTATAGCCTGCTGCAGACTACTGTCCCAACACCAGGAACTGCACCTGGCCTATGCTGGAATACATGAATATATCAAGTCCTCCAAACCACATTATATTGGGTGACTGAAAATACCCAGACATAGACTGGGAGCATTATACTAGCTCCAACAGTGTAGGACAAAAGTTCATAGAATCCATAAACCAAAAGGCCCAGGAACAACGTACCACTCCCACAAGAGGGGTAAGCATACTGGATGTGATAATCAGCAACATGGGTACTGGATGGCAAGAAGAGAAGTGTATTGCTCACTGGTAAAACCAGACCATAGAGTAATCACACTGGATATACAAATCCTGACCACAGTCCCTGGCCAGAAAACCACAGTGGAAAACATGTGTAAAGCAATATTTGCACTCCTCCAAACTTATGTGGAATCCATTAAAGGTCCTGTGCAGGTGCAAAATATGGGCCACACCTCAGAACCTGTAATACAGCCATTCCATGAACACTGCCAGGAATGCTTGGATTATGCAATCCTAAATTAAAACAAGACACAATGCCATACACGAGGCATCTGGCATGGTGGACACCAGCCATAACCAAACCATGCAAGAGAATGAGGAAGCTACTACATGATAGAGCAAACATAAACAATGAAGTAATCACTGATCAGTAGTATGGCAATAAAATATGTCCACACATACAATCCACTAAGGCCAGCCACAACAAGTTGAATCTGTGAATCCTGAGGCAATGTTACACCTGCCCCAAGTACACAGACAACCCCCAACTCCACCCAAGAAATACAAATATATGTGAGAGATGCAACCATCTATCCAAACTGGAGGCTGAGCTCCCTCAACTCAGTACTCCCAAAACTAGTCAGGAGGAGAAGGTAACCACACACACCACAAACACAGTCCCACATAGACCTATCACAACTGCAAACCAAACACATAAACACAGAAAAACATTCCCGGAGGCACAAATTACAAACACAGCACACCAACAGAGGCCTCTAAAGCAGACACCCAATCAAATTACCTCCAAACATAGCACATGCAGCACATAGTACACAAAGCTGGTGTGCCAAACAGTCACAGGCCAGAAGGAGAAACAACATGCCTGATATAGTTGTAATAGGTGACTCCATAGTCAGACACACTGCTGTCCTGCACACCAGACTGAACAAGGGAAAGGGTACAGTAAGCTGCCTGTAGACTGCCACAATACGCCACATAACAGAAGTATGAAGGTCACTCCAAAGCAAGTAGAAATATGATGCAGTCATAGTCCATGCTGGTGTGAATGACCTGAGATGTACCTCCCTAGACTACATGAAAAGAGACATAGATGAGCTCTCTGATTATGTAGACCAAGCCGGTATGACACTCACCGTTTGCAGCATCCTACCCTTACCAAGAATAATGCCACAGTACAAACACGGAATGATCAGTCATAGCAAGTGGCACACTTACTTGTGTCATTCCAAGGGGATCCAATGTCTGTCTGCTTGGGATGTCATGCTTGACAAGCCACGCAGCTGTTCTTGGGATGGCTTGCACCTGTTACCCCTGGGCGTCTGGATATTGGATAAGGCCTTTGCCACCTCCATAGAGCCTTTTGTAGGCAAGGCTGAAAAGACTAACCCACCACCCCAGAAAACATAAGTGGAAAGAAACATAAGGGTAATGCTGACCAATGCCAGATGTGTAAACCCCAATATGCATGCTCCCAAGGCCATCCCCAGTATGGAGAACATCGATGTCTGCGCAGTGACAGAAACCTGCTGCTAGCCTCCTGACAGCACACCAGCACTACCAGGTTATACCACATATCATGTGTCATGGCCCCAAAACCTGGAACAAAACATAAAAGGAGGGTGAGTGTCCATATTCAGCACAGACACCCATACGTCCAGGTAACTGACAATGCACAAGGCATTGGAGTCCACCCATGTGCAACTAACTGTAGGCAAGACTGCTGTACAGTCTGTAGCATGCTACTGACCACACTCTCACACACAGGAACCCCACCCAGCTGTCCTGAAGACACTGGACAGTATGAATGTCCCACCAAATACCAAACAAGGTACCACAAATTACCACATAGGTGGTAAACCATTATGTATGGAAGGAGTAATCAGGGACCTAGGGACACAAGTGGACAGTAACCAGTTATGTGACACTCACATTGCCAATGTGGCTAGGAAGACTGTCTACATTTGACACCGTATCAGGAAAGGATTCACATCTACGTCAACAGAGGTCATTGTGCCCCTATACTGTTCTCTTATCACACCCATAATCTAGGGATGTACCTTACCTGACACCTGCAGCAATTAGAAAGACCTCAAAGGTACCTCACCAAGACGATAAAGGGTCTCAAATATATGTCATATGCTGCCTGGCTGTAGACACCCCAGCTGAATGCAGTCACATACTGCCTACACAGAGGCATTGCATGCCTGTTGTAGAAGGCCATGCCCAACACAGGAGTAATGGACATGCTCCACCCCAGAAAACTCAAAGCCATCGGAGCTGTGAGAGTGAGAGATGTCAACCTCAACAAATAATGAAATAGGATGTGCTGGTGGGACAGACACATAATCCAGAGGCTCCCCACACCCTGGACCAGAATCCCACTCCATGTTAGGCAGAGCCCCTCACTGACACTCTTCAACAAAAATCTTGCCAAGTGGATGGATGATTGTAGAGTTACACTGGGGGTCTTCACTGTGTCATGTCCAGACAGAGGCACAGCAAAGCAAATCATAAATGGCCATAATATTCACATAGCAAGGGGTGGCAAAAAACACACACACTCTGGCTAGGCTAACAAATACCCTAGGGTGGATAGCCTAGTATGAACCTATGAACCTATGAAGATACAAATTGTACAGGACACTAAGGATAATCCCAAGGCTTTCACAACTGATGGTAGGAACCATGTTGGGAATTCACAGATATGCTCTGAATCACACAAATATCACAAACACACACATATTGCCAACATACATCCTGACAGGTGCAGTGCAACCCCCCCCCCCAGAATGCAGAATATCTATCCCAGCAGACTGCTGGTCCCCTGACGTTGCAGATGCTGAGGTAACAGCCAGCATCTACAAAGCAAAACACACAGCAGCAATGGTATGAGATGGTGTCCTGGGCTGAGTGCAACATGGACTCCAAGATGAATGGAATGCCAAATCACACTACTGCTCAATGTCAGCCTTACCACAGAATATGTACCCAAAGAGCAGTGTACAACAACAGTGGTCCTTCTCAACAAAGGTGTTGCCTGAATGGATACTGAAAACTACTACCCCGGAATCCTGAGAAGCTCGGTCTGCACAGCTATGGAAAGGATCAGCATGTACCACAGACATAAAGATATTGGGGACCTACTGACACCGGACCCTACCCAGTGTGGCTTTCTTAAGTGCAGATCCTGCCCCTAAACATGTTTGACTCAATTGAAACAGTCATTAAGGTCATTGATGAGGGCAATGTGGTCCACACAGCATAGCTGGACCTTGCAAAGGCTTCTATACAATACCCTACGTGTTCATTATAGATAAGCTCACCAGCTTAAATATAAACCCCTATGTCAGTAGAGGGGTTGCAAACCAGACCAAGGACAGAGCAGACATGGTCAGACATGCTGCAGCCATGTCAGACTACAAACCAGATATAACTGGCATCCCACAAGGCTTGGTCCTGGGATCTCCCTCGTCTGGTATATATGTCCCATAGGTACAGGCAAACATGGAAGGACTGTGTCTGAGCATGTTTGCAGAGGACTAAAAACTGCTCACCATATATGCTCCACCAGCTGACACAAGCATCCCACAAAAGGGCCACATAGAAACAGACAACTGGTGCCATAGCCATGTCAGCAAGCTAATTGCAGAAAAGTGTATAGTCAACCCCCGTGGATATACAGTAAGTGCCCACCAATTACCACATAGGTGTTAACCCATTACGTAGTTAACATGTAATGAGAGACCTGGGGACACAAGGTGATAGATATCCTGCATTGGACAAACATGTGCTGTAGTGTTTACAGAAACATACCATATACCCACCTAATCATGAAGTTTGTCAGATTTAGATAAGGGGAGGTCATTGTGGCTCTGCAGTCATCCTTCATCAGTGGTACAATTGACTACAATAGCCCCTGTGGGATGTACCTCAGCAGACACCCCCATCAACCATAAAGTCCCCAACAGTACCTCACCAGGAGTATCAAAGAGCTTGCACAGATGCCATGTGTTGCCTATGTTGCTGGTATCAATAAACATGCTGCACCTTGTACAATCTGAATGGCAGTGAGCTATGCACATGAGAGACCTGAACCCCAGCACTGACTTACATAGGACAAGCTGTACTGCATGATCCATAACACAGATGCCACCCCCACCCCCAATACAGGCTACCCATAGAGTCACTTATCAATTTTCCTCAATAGGAATCTTGATGAGTGGATGGGAGATGGTAGCTTTATCCTGGGTATCACTGTCATGTCACAGGTAGACAGAGGCACAGTATACTAACCATGACATATGTCATGGCAAACTCCACTTACAATGTGTGTTGAAGGACAAACACAGTCTCCAACTAGCATTAGACATGGACTAGGGCACATCGCTAGTGTTTGCAAATGCACACCTATGTTGTGGAATACACTACCAATGTTGGACAAGCCTGGTTTAAGTAGTGCATATCTGAACAGAATGCAACATGGTCAGATGTACACAACTGGCCCCTAACCAGGCTGTTGTGCTCACTATCGAAATGTAAAGCAGTGATAGCACTAAAGCCCAGGATACTGTCCACCACAGTCAAAGTACTACCAGTACACTATACAGTACTACAGTGTTAGGTCAGTGTGAAAGGATGTTGACAACTGTATACAAAGTATCCCATGCAAACACTGCAGGCACAGTATAATCCTGTTGTGTTCACACACAAAGCAGTTGTACAGTAACTACACAACATGACACACAACACACAACCATAAACGGGTGATATTTGTTGAAGTTCACACTCATCCACAAATGTGGTGGGCTGCAGAGTTCAACATATGGAATGCTCACACTGGGCATGCTCATGCACTTTGATAAATGAGACATATGTCAGACAACATGCCATGTGAAGGCTGAACTGGGCATGCTCACACACTTAGGCCAAATCTCAGTTTTAGCAGTTGGACACACATATCTGGTATTTGTACGTGTTATTCCAGGAACCAACCACATTACAGCAGTCTGCCCAGTGCACACAGTTAAATGACTACAGAGACATACGTGATATAGTGGATCCCTCCCATATGCAAACATCTTCCACAGATGCACAAGTTGTTCATACAAACAGGGAATGCTATGGCAATAAAGATGTGCAAACAGTCTATCAGCAACAAATAATGTGCATTTGACAATTAAACATATGGGTGTAGAGGTCAACACTAGGCTGTTTGCCCTAGGGAATGACAGCTTAGCCAGAGTGTGCTTGGCGTCTGCCTCCCCACAGGATGCACATTCCCCTTTCTAAACACCGATGATGTCAGCACCCTATAAGTACAGCAGGAGAAAAGAAACCTCCCAGTAATGCGAATAGCATGCTCTGCTAATGCATCCATCGTAAGTGTCATAACATATTTAGGGAGGGGTTTGAATCCTGCAAATGTTCAGTGTGAGTGGGGTTGGTGTAAGTCTGTGGGAGAAAAATGTCCCTTTTGGCAACTGGGAAAACACACTACAAGATGCACATTCCCCTTTCTAAACACAGATGATGTCAGCACTCTATAAGTATAGCAGGAGAAGAGAAACCTACCAGTAATGCGAATAGCATGCTCCACTAATGTGTCCGTTTCAAGTGTCATAACATAGTTAGGTAGGGGTTTGAATCCTGCAAATGCTCAGTGTGAGTGGGGTTGGTGTGTGTGTAAGTCTGTGAGAGAGAAATGTCCCTTTTGGCAACTGGGAAAACACACTACAGGATGCACATTCCCCTTTCTAAAACAGATGATGTCAGCACTCTATAAGTATAGCAGGAGAAGTAAACCCTCTCAGTAATGCGAATAGCATGCTCTGCTAATGCTTCCGTTTCAAGTGTCATAACATAGTTAAGTAGGGATTTGAATCCTGTAAATGGCAAGTGTGTGTGTTTGGCTGAAGAGGTTAGCGTGTGTGAGGGACATGTCCCTTTTGGCAACTAGGAGAACAGACTACAGGATGCACATTCCCCTTTCTAAACACCAATGATGTCAGCACTCTATAAGTATAGCAGGAGAAGAGAAACCTCCCAGTAATGCGAATAGTGTTCTCCGCTAATGTGTCTGTCTCAATTGTCATAAAATAATTAGATAGGGGTTTGAATCCTGCAAATGGCAAGTGTACGTGTTTGGCTGAGGGGGGTTACTGTGTGTGCAATTGTGTATGAGAAAAATGCCCCTTTTGGCAACTAGGAGAACAGACTACAGGATACACATTTCCCATTCTAAACACTGATGATGTCAGCACCCTATAAGTGCAGCAAGAGAAGGGAAACCTCCCAGTAATGCACATACACACTCCACTAATGCATCTGTCTCGAATGTCATAACATAGTCAGACAGGGGTTTGAATCCTGCAAATGGCAAGTGTGTATCTTTGACTGAGGGGGGTTAGTGTGTGTGAGGAAAATGTCCCTTTTGGCAACTAGGTGAACAGACTACAGGATGCACATTCCCCTTTCTAAACACCGATGATGTCAGCACTCTATAAGTATAGCAGGAGAAGAAAGACCTCCCAATAATGTGAATAGCGTGCTCTGCTAATGCGTCCGTCTCAAGTGTCATAACATAGTTAGGTAGGGGTATGAATCCTGCAAGTGTGTGTGTTTGACTGAGGGGGCTTAATGTGTGTGAGGGAAATGTCCCTTTTGGCAACTAGGAGAACAGACTACAGGATGCACATTTCCCTTTCTAAACACTGATGATGTCAGCACCCTATAAGTACAGCAAGAGAAGGGAAACCACCCAGTAATGCGAATAGCACACTCCGCTAATGCATCCGTCTCAAGTGTCATAACATAGTCAGGTAGGGGCTTGAATCCTGCAAATGGCAAGTGTGTGCTTTTGGCTGAGGGGGGTTAGTGTGTGTAAGGAAAATGTCCCTTTTGGCAACTAGGTGAACAGACTACAGGATGCACATTCCCCTTTCTAAACACCGATGATGTCAGCACTCTATAAGTAAAGCAGGAGAAGGGAAACCTCCCAGTAATGCGAGTAATGTGCTCTGCTAATGCGTCCGTCTCAAATGTCATAACATAGTTAGGTAGGGGTTTGAATCCTGCAAGTGTGTGTGTTTGGCTGAGGTGTGTGTGTGAGGGAAATGTCCCTTTTGGCAACTAGGAGAACAGACTATAAGATGAATATTTCCCTTTCTAAATACTGATGATGTCAGCACCCTATAAGTACAGCAAGAAAAAGAAATCTTTCTAGTAATGCGAACAGCACACTCTGCTAATGCATCTTTTTCGAGTGTCATAACATAGTCAAATAGGGATTTGAATCCTGTAAATGGCAAGTGTGTGTTTTTGGCTGAGGGGGGTTAGTGTGTGTGTGAGGAAAATATCCCTTTTGGCAACTAGGTGAACAGACTACAGGATGCACATTCCCCTTTCTAAACACCGATGATGTCAGCACTCTATAAGTATAGCAGGAGAAGGGCAACCTCCCAGTAATGCAAATAGCATGCTCTGCTAATGTGTCCGTCTCAGGTGTCATAATATAGCTAGGTAGGGGTTTGAATCCTGCAAGTGTGTGTGTGTGGCTTAGGGGGATTAGTGTGTGTGAGGGAAATGTCCCTCTTGGCAACTAGGAGAACAGACTACAGGATGCACATTTCCCTTTCTAAACACTGATGATGTCAGCACCCTATAAGTATAGCAAGAGAAGAGAAACCTCCCAGTAATGCAAATAGCACACTCTGCTAATGCTCCCATCTCGAGTGCCATAACATAGTCAGATAGGGGGTTGAATCTTGCAAGTGTGTGTTTTTGGCTGAGGGGGGTTGGTGTGTGTGAGGAAAATGTCCCTTTTGGCAACTAGGTGAACAGACTACAGGATGCGCATTTCCCTTTCTAAACACTGTTCAGCTGAAGGCCATGGCTCCGGCACAAGTTGTCTGTTTCTATGATGCCCCTTTGGAAGATGCTTGTGTCAGCTGGAGAGTCGATTATGGTGGCCAGTTCGCAGTCATCTGCATATTTGGTCAGCCACAGTCCATCCGTGTTGGCCTGTACCTCCAATAAATATATACCAAACAAGAGAGGTCCCAGGACTGAGCCTTGTGGGACACAACTCGTAATTGGTTTGGAGTCTGGCATGGCTCCAGCAATTCTAACCATGTGGGTTCTGTCCTTGAGCCAGTGTGCAATCCATCTAGTGACATAGGGGCTTATATTTAAGCTGGTGAGCTTCTCTAGAATGCCCAAGTGGGGTATTGTTGTGAAGGCTTTTGCGAGGTCCAGGTAGGCTGTGTGAACCACCTTCCCCTCGTCAATGGCCTTGGTGACTGTTTCAAAGAAATCAACCAGGTTAAACCTGGTAGTGCTGGTGTGCTCTCAGTAGCCCTGCACCAGGCATCTGTTACTGCACAGATATCGATGTTTTCCATGCCAAGGAGAGTTTCGGCTGCATGCATCTGGAGGTTTAGACTTCTGGCATTGGGTAGCATTACTCTTAGTTTCTTATCCCTTGTGATACCTATGAAAGTGGGTTTGTCATTTGAGCCTTGCCTAACATAGGCATTATGGGGGTAGCAAGAGCCTTTGCCAATATCTGAAAGCCCAGGGGTGACAGGTGCAGGCCATCCCTAGCGAAGCAGGTAGTTCAACAGAAGATGAATATGTGAAGGTGTAGTGCCTGTGATTAGTTAGCAGTAGCATATATGACTGCTCACGTGGACACATGCCAGGTAAGTCATATGCACTGTGTCACAGGCAATGTACATGTGAACAGGACAAACAGTGACATCCTGTCAAGTGGGACATGGACATACATATAGTAAGCTATGATGATGGCACTAGGAGTCCACAGAAGCTCTATAACTATGCATTGCAGGTGTGATCAGTATTCCAGGGTAATTGCAAGCAAACATGCATGCAAACAAAGCTACAGTAAACAGGGCTGCATGTAGTCCATTGTACAACAAACAAGCTGTACCACTTCCAGTAGGTAACACTGCAAATATGTAGGCACTATGCACATGTACATGGAAATACACGGGTCAGATGGCTAGGGTCCAGTCTCAGCGCACACAAGTGTACAGACCATGTACTGTCAGGATGTACAATAACTGGATGGAAACCCATGTGCTCATACCTGCAGTAATACACATGTCAAATAAGAGACACTGAGCCTTCACTCAGTGGTTCCATACTTAGTAGGATGTATGCTACCTGGCCTGCCACCACAGTATCCCTGACATATATGGGGACTCTCCCTCCTGTGACAGTTAGTTTTGTGTGTTGGGGCTGTCTAGCATGGTATGAGATGTGAGCATGCAGTGCTAGGGTGCTCCTGTGTGTCCTGTACCAGTCGTGTAGTACTGCACACATATCAACATCCTCAAACATCTGCATTGCAGAGTCCAGTGTGGGCAACATGCCACTTGCAATTTACATGTCCATCATTGCGTATTACTGCATTCATTACCTTATCCCCTGTGCTACCTATGTATGTAGCCTTCTGTTGACATCATTACCACCAGTATGCCAATATGTGCAGATGATACGCTATGGTACTTACCATGGGTGTAGACAACAGTACATGACAATCACACACTTACTGCATCAGGCATGCTGTGATATACCCACAATTAATTCAGCACACAGTACTGTTAACAACATGATACTATTACTACACATCTATGTGGTCACGCTGTGCATCAGCAACATGTTAACCTGTACCTGCACAGTTTTTACAGATTGCAGGAGGTGGCACAGTTTCATCATATGCACAGGGTGTGAACTTGGTATGCCTGAGTCAGCCACTGATACCACCGATTGACATGTATGTGTATGTGTGTTGGTGAGGGACAGCAGTAGAAGGTGAGGTAATGTTGATGCAGTGTGTGCGTGTATGCGGTAGCCCTAGGTGTTGTCAATTTGCATGTGTGTATGGATGCACACAGTTCCACCTCATGGCTGCCATATACTGGTGTTTGTGGACAGCCACAGACTGTACCTGCCAGGTCATACAGATCAGTGTCTCTGGTCACGGACACGGTACCTGTGCCTTGCAGGGGTGCTACGGACCGTATCCGGTACAAACCCAGACTGGGTACTGTCATCAGAAGCAGGTGTTCATTGACTGGACACAGATCCCTGTCAGGCCTGGCCAGAGCCACGTGCACGTGGTCTCCTGGGGTGGTCTGATGACAGCACAGACCCAGCATTGCTGGCGCTGCTGCTGGCACTACAAGGGCAGCCGCAGCCCTGTTGTCATCCACAACGACTGCCAGCTGCTGCTGTTGCTGGCATACGGCCACGTTGATGCCTCAACCGCCCACCATCACCCTGGCTCATGGACATGTAGTTGTGGAACCGGTCTAATATGTCCCCACAACGTCTGTCTATGACATCGGTGAAATCACGGATGGCAGCCGCAATGTCACGCATACTGTCAGTCATGGCTGTGCGACATGCTGTCAGCTCCCTCAGACCCTGTCTGGTGTACCATTCCATACGTGACTGTGCCTGCATGACAGCCCGAAACATAGCTGAGGTTGTAAGACCTCTGTGGGCACATCTGACAGGGGCAGTATGCCCACGGATGCTCCCACGAGGACCCCTGGACATCTGTCTGTGTGGTACCATCTCTGGGCCATGCCCATGGCTGCTGTGTGAGGAGGCATGTGCCACAGATACCACATTACCCTGGTCAATGCCCACTGTATGCTGTCCATCACCTAGGGACATTGGTGACAAAGGGTGTATTGGCAGGATAACTGTGCGCATTGATGGGGTCAACAGCTGTGTACTGTCAATCGGCTGACCAATGGCGGACCCTGGCATACCTTCCTGTGCCATTACACAGATGTCATCATTATCAGTACCCACGGCACCTGATTCAGGTTCCCTGCTACATGACACCAGAGCAGCACCAGAACCTGTGGGAGGGAAACAGGAAACACAGTTTACAATGTCTACACATTACCAGTGATGCACACATGTACACATGCACAGGTGCACACATGTACACATGCACACATGCACACATGCACAGGTGCACACATGCACACATGCACACATGCACACATGCACACATGCAGAGGTGCACACATGCACACATGCACACATGCACCCATGCACAGGTGCACACATGCACACATGCACACATGCAAACATGCACACATGCACAGGTGCACACATGCACAGGTGCACACACGCACACATGCACACATGCACACAGTTTCACACAATTGTACAGTACTCAGTATGCGTGATATCAACACACAGACCCAGACACACCTACATGCATACAAAGAGCACTACTAAGTGAGCCAAATAGTACTATTACTATCAAGACTATTACAGGAATTGTTAATACACACTCACCAGCATGGATAGGCTGCATTGCTGTTATACCAGAGGGACCTGCAGACGTGAAGAAGCTAATGTCAGTGGGCACAACTGTGCCATTGTTACTGAGTATGATACAGGTCAGTAGTACAACAGTTGCCTTTCACAGGTCAGCTGCTAATATTGAGGATATCACACTTGCACATTAAATACTATGGTGACAGCTACAAACCAAGGACACACCTCACACATGCATTAACTACTAGTGTACAGTGTACACAACAGTCAACTATACATATGGCATATTACCTGCACGTTCACTGTCTTGCTGCTGAGTGGCTCCAGCCTCCATCATAATGCATGTCTGCTGCTGTTGTTGTTGCTGGCGGACTGGAGCCACTACACTCATGAGTAGTCCCTCCAGTCTGGTGAGTGGGGGATGTGTAGCCACCCCACCACCTGTGGCGACCTGTTGCCTGTGGATATCCGATGCATGCTGACGGACATGTCTGATTAAATCACTGCAGTGATGTCGTGCCTGCTCATATGTCCTATTATGCGTGCCTATGTAATTTACCCGACGGACAAGGTCTTGCCACAGTGCAGCCCTCTCCTGCTGATTCTGGCTGGTGCGGGAAAAGAGTATTGCATAATCCCGCACCAGGCTCTGGTGTATCTCCTCATCCTCAGCTGTGGAGTAAGTGGGATTCCGCGGGTGGGCCATGTACCTGAGAAAGAAAATAACCTGATATCAGCAATATATGTCAGCAGAATTTGGCACACATACTACACATGCTACTCAACTGTTATGATACAACATATCTCACATATATAGCATATGTCTGTCTATTGGTGGATACACATGTAAATGGCCAGGTATCAGTGCTCAGCCAGCAACTGTGCAACAGTACCTGGCACACTCCATATGACATACTACCAAACCCCATCAGTCAGAACACTTTTTCAGGTCAAGAGCACCTCCTCACTCTGGGGGTTTGTATCTAGGTACTGTATGGTCAACATCATCAACTACTGTGAGCTGACCACACACTGATTGCCCTGGATATACATATCCCACCTCCACCACCAGCACAAATGACTATAGTGAATAACATTACAGATGCAAACTTTACACTTTGTAACAGTGACATGGTATCCTTTCAGCCCACTGGGCCAGTGGCAGATACAACCCACAATGCTGACCCCTACACAATTGCTTTCTACAGACATCTCCGAGAATGCATGGATCATGCAATCCCATATATGACCAAGACACTCTCCACAAAGGGACAGCATCTTGTCTGGTGGACCCCAGCCATAGACAGATTGTATTACAGAAGATGGAAGCTATTGCAAGACAGAGCATAATTCCATAAAGGGAGGGCATGTCTGAGCAGCACTAGTAAGGATCTATTTTCCATCATACAAACATCCATGGGCAACTTTGAGAGGGAAATCAAGAGGGACACTACAGATAACCAGAAGGCCTTCTTCAGTTATGTTAGCAACCTGGTCAGAATACATCCTCTATGCCCATAGTTAGTACACAACAACAAATATTTCACTGACACCAAAGATATTGACAACATTGTGGCAGACAGGTTCAGTGGAGGTGTCACCCCGCCCTCTCCCCCAAAATAAGACATAGTTATCCCAGTTGACTGTAACTTCCCTGTCATCACAGATGTCCAGGTGAGAGCCACCCTCAGGACAGCAGAATACACAACATGAATGGGACCTGATGGTATCCCCAGTTGCATGCTACATAAACTCTGACAGGAGCTAAACACACATATAGAAGTGCTATGTAACACTAGCCTGACTACAGGATATGTACCTGTACACTGGCGCACAGCAGCAGTGGTTCCACTCCATGAAGGAGGCACCTCAACATACCAATACAATACAACACAATACATTACATTACAATACAATACTATACAATATGCTATTGCCCTGGGACTACAGCAGCATACTGTTCTGCTACCCTGACCATTGTGACAGATGTGGTGTGATGGTACCTGCTGCTGTCACACAGTTACACAGGGTGACTCATATGGCATATTACCTATCTGACTAACATTCAGCAGGGGTATGTGTGACGTACTCATGGGGAGTCTTGCTTCTTAACACTGTGTGGTTTATTGCAGGGTATGTCTTATCTGTGGTAGGAACTTTTACCTCCACATGTGCACTCTATTGCAGTGGCACGGACAACACACAGCAGTCATTTAGGTTGTGGATGGTGTGAGGTGTTACTATGGTTGTTGGACATCTGTCATGGGTGTGACTTACATATGTAAATCCAGGAGTGGTAACCTCTATGTGGGTAGTATATGTGTACTCTGTGGTGTTGTCAGTCACTGTGCATTGGTAATGTGTTTGAGTGCATTTTCACAGTGTTGTACATGTCACTGTGTCCTTCTCCATATCTGTAGCTGTCATGTGAGGTCCATACCATGGCATCCATTATGTGGTGTGGAGGGCTACACTGACCTACATGTCCATAGCTGACACACCATGTTCGCTGACACATACCATGTGCATGTATTCCAGGGATAGTGTGCCACTGTGAATATCATTGGGGCCACTATTGTACACATTTATGACCCTGTTCACCCCTGACATATGCAGTGGTGGGCAGCCAATCACATATTTGGTGGTTACTGGTGTAGGTGATTTGAAATGTGGTATGGTACTCCGGTTTTGACACTGTTGTTCACTCCATGCCTTTGTCACCAGGCACCTGTTGCAATACATCTGTACACATGTGCCTCACTCAGAATTTATATACATCTCTCTCTCTCTCTCTCTCTCTCTCTCTATATATATATATATATATATGTGTATATAGATATATCTATATGTATATATATTTATATATATATATATATATATATATATATATGTCTGTATACATATACACATATATATATATATTGATGTACATATATTGCTATAGATGTGGAGAGGGGGAGACACAGAGGGGGTGAGAGTGACAGAGGGGGTGGGACAGGGTGTGTTGAAGGTCGTCATATGCAGTCATACCTGTAGATAGTCAGATCATTCTGTCTATGTATATGTATCTACATATATCTATATCTGTATGTGTGCATTACATACATATGTTTGTACAATATTCTATCTACATCTGTTTATGTATTCCTACATCTCTCTCTATGTATGTATACATATATGCATATCATATATATATATATATATATATATATATATATATATATATATATATATATATATATATACACACATACATACATATGTTGACATACATACGTATCCATATGATAGACAGGTATATCAACATTTTTTTCTACCATACTGTATACACACACTAACATACTGCTAAACATACATAACTGTGAAACCTACTTTGTAGATGGCACTACAACCTACAATCAACCAACATTGATATGTGCACATAGATGCTCTCACATACAAATGTATGTACAGCCTTCACTGATAGTTGTTGTATGTCCCCTGCCCTTTACACATCTTCATATACATTTGGATACAGACCAATGACACATATGGTGGGTTCACAGTATGTAGACCTTTATAGTATTACTTTACATTACCTGTGTTTGTCACAGCTGCTTGTGTTGCCGTCTGGTTCTCTGTCCTGCTGCTCCACTTCCCAGTTGTCAGCTTTCAGGTGGCTGTTGCTGAACAATTTGTTTGTGTCTGCTTAATTGCAATTTTCTCTGTCTCTGTCTCTGTCTCTCTCTGTCTGTCTCTCACATCCTTCTCAGGGTGCAATGAAAGTATTGCATGTGTGGACTGGGAGTACAGCATACTTTTGTAGATATCTGCATATGCCCATGTGATGGCCTCTGCACCAATTATTAGCCAGCATTTGCTAATTGCATGCAGCCAGTTGTGTACTGATTGCAGTTCTCACTGTGATTTCAGAACAGAGCTATAAAAAGGTATGTGAGATAGGCATAGCCCTTTCAGATTTTAAGGGCAGGGACCATGCTGTTATGCTGTGGACAATGTTCTGTGAGTGTAAAGGTTGGTATCTCTCTCATATTTCCAGCTGTGTTGTAGATTAACATTCCTCCATTCATTTCTCCAGTTTCCTGTACTAACTGTGTATGTACACTGTCACCTACAACTACTACTACTGTTACTGTGTGTGTGTGTGCTTTCCTTTCACTTTTGCTTGCACTTTGTTGCTAAGGCTTCAATATTTGCCCTTTACAGTCACTACTTGTATGCCTGCTAGGTGTCCTGACTGTAGTGTGCTGCTGTAGCTTTCCTATTTTCCATGTACATTCACACCTTGGAATGCTTGCTATATTTGCTAGGATGTTACAGCATGCAGTGTGGTCTGGCCATTGTGTGGGCCTTGACATCTATTAGGGTATTTGAGTATGCTGCTGAGCAGGCCCCAGAGACTTTCAGGTTCATCTGTTATCTGCCTCATGGAATGGTACATATCAGTGGGGTACACCCATTAAAATGTCTGGTATGCTGCAGTTGTGACTGTGGGTTAGCATGAGCATATGTATTACTACACTTTTTCTGCCATGCAAGTGGTGAATACTTTCAGGACTCCATAGTTACCATTGCATGTGTTACACCTTTCTGCCTACTGTTTGTACATTTCACATGGAGTCTGTGGGGCATCCCTGTAAGTCATTCACTGTTGCTATGTCTAGGCTCTTAACTATTCAAATATGGTGGTGTCAGACCCATCGTGTGTACAGATATTTGCAGGTTGTCCACATTTCTGCCTCATATTTTGGTCAATATCTCATGCACACCTTTTTCTGGCAAATCACTCTGGGCTCAAGTCAGAATATGGTGACAAGCATTCAAGTTTCAGACTTCATACCCTTCCAAACATCCCACAAAATGCAGACCCTGTTACTCTCTGAACTGTCTGCATTTGTTGTAACATTATTTGTAATGTGTCCCTGGTTTTGGGCCTTTGCTCCACATATTTTATTACTTGGTCCAAATGTGTTCCTGTAAGAGGTTGTGGGGTATGGGCAGTGATTATCCTGCTGTGAGTATGTGTGTGGCTTGCAAGGTGCTATAGTGACATTATTACCTACTAGCTACCAACTAGCATGGCTGTTTCTGTTCACACACTACTATTATGGAAATCCACTAGTTTTGATAGTAATTCTAAATGGCATGCTTTGTGTACTACACATCTATATTCCCTTTACATTCATTCCTACTATTACATGATATATTTATTTTAGCACAATGCTCTTGTATAAGAGTCATGGCTTAGTGGTAAGTCATGCAGACTATTGTTTCCAAGGTCCTGGGTTCGGGACTACCAGTGGGATTTTATTTTGCTTCTGAACTGACTACAAGACCTGTCAATCAAAGTGACTAAGGCACTTTTAAGCAGTTGTAACCGGGTTAGCGCTGGTTTGCGCGGAGCTCACGCATGCGCACTGACGTTTAGCTCTGCGCACACAAGCACACACCTGCTTACAACTGCTTAAACGTGCTTACTCTTGCGCACACCCACGCTATTTTCTTTGAAAGAAATGAAAATGGGGAGACAGAAAAGTGGTGAAAAAGGGGTCACAAAGAGGGTATGACAGTAGGGAAACAAGCTTGGGTTTTGCAGGAGGGATGTAGGTAAGGCCGATAGCTGCCCATTTCTTCATCAGCAACAGCTGTGCATATGTATGTAATTTGGTGTGACATTTAAAATCTTCCACCCCTGAGAGAGGTGTCAGGACAACAATAATACTTGTTGTACAGCCAATTGTAATTGATAGGTTCCATGTCCAGCAGACATGTGTGCGAATGGGCAGCTATGTATGGGGCGTAATTTTTTTGTTGGTACAGAGTGCCCTTTTTTTTTTTTTTTTTTCAGGTGAGAGTGGTATGTCAGGTGAAGGAAGTCAGTACAGCTGGGGAGGTAGGTTGGGTAGGTAAACAGACAAGACAAACAAGACGCATACAGGGCCGGTGTATGACACGTGTGGGGGGGTTACACAATTGACGGGGATGGAGGTTTGGATATCCAGAGCTCATGAGCCCGCAGATGGCAACAGTGGAACTGATATCCCCACCCATAGGCAGTTGCCACTGTTCCTTCACTGCCCAGGACGGGGCTGTGCTGGGGGCTGTGTAGGCGGGGCAACAGGCATGCCTGTTAGTTGTGCCACCCGTGCCTCGAGCTGGAGTAGGGGCTCGAGAACAGAGTCCCGAATCTCCCTACGCACCACAGTCCGGACGCTACGGAGGGTGAGTGGTGGTTCTCCTCCGGCCACACTTGCAGAGGGGGGGCGAGCCCCATCCCCTGCAGCACTTCCACCCACAGGTGGCACAGGGCCACCGGAGGAGGGTCCGGACACGGCACTAGTGCCAGGTGCACTCGCCAGCTGAGGTGGGACAGGTGGGTCCGCTGGAACCCGCCTTCCCTGTCATCCTATGTTTTGCATTATGTCATGACAGTTTGGGTTAGTGACATATAATACCATTCACAATTAGTTGTAACAGCATGCATTAGTATTCCCATTAACCAAACATCCAGATATTCACACCATTGAACAGCGTGCATAACACATGCATAATTTGAAAAGAAATACACAGTCCAACAACATGCAGGGTTAATTGATGGCAACAGGCCATCAGGTGTGGATTTATGAACAGGGCAGATGCATCAACGGACATGCAAATATATATGACCCAACAGGACAAACGTCCAGGGGTGTTAATTGTGATTGCACATACCATTTTCACGTGGAATGGGTTATATGTGGTTATAGGGTGGGGTAAAGAAAGTAATATTAACACCTTCGAATAACAATACATATGCTGTACATTTCTAATAGCTACAATTATATACACACTAGTGTTCTAACTACAGTTTCCTATATGATAACTATTTCAACTTGGTGATAGGACTGTTACTGCAACATCAATATACATTTTATTGTTCTTCATACACATTCATATCTAGCTTTGTTCAGCTACATCATCCTGCTACATTTGCTTTATATAGCTGTAGACAAGTGTGGATGTTTGGTATATCAGACAATCATCCTATCTGCATATTGCAGACTGAGAGCAACATATCCAGATTTTGGGATACACATTCCAGATGCAGCAACACTTTGAACAGATTTCGCGGTTTGGTTTTGAATCTCACATGTATTTCATTCTGTCTTGACTGCAGTATACTTTATTCAGGGGTTATTACTACTGTATTGCTGGATTCATTACACTTTCTCACACTCTCTCACTTGCTTTCATTTTACTATTCAGGATGGTACTTACTTCTAGGCTTTATTGACATGTTTTACCTGTAGTTATTACAATCCTTTACAGCAGTCTCACTTCTGTCATGTTTCAGTATTTCCACAGGGATATATTTCACACATGTGATTTCATCATCTTCTGCAGCTATACTTTTCAGCCTGCTGCAGGTTGTGTACTATTTTCTTACAGGTAGGGCATTTTTATTTCAGAATATATGTCAGACAGTTTCATTTTTCGGTTTAACTTACAGGCTGAAACACACTTTTGTAATCAAGCAATACTTGCAGACACTTTCACACTGTTACTTGCACATTTTATTCCTTACTGACTACACTGCACTCTTTTGCTGACTGTCATACTTTTATATTTCTTTACAGTTACTGGTAGTGGATTACTGACCTACCTGGTGGCGCAACCGCACCAGCCTATCGCCATACGCTCTGCGGTTCGCAGAACAGACACCTGCAGCTGTAATATAAATGAAGTAATATTGGAATACACATCTCCATAATATCAGCTAGATTAATTTCTTACATACATAATTAAATGTTACTTACTCAGTAGTGGGGCGTTGGGTGTTTGGCGGGCCTCCTGGATCCAAAGGTTCAGTTGGTCCTGCTTGTGTCTCTTCAGGTCCGCATGGTGGTGATGGACCTGCTCACCAGTTCTTGGAATCCCTGTCGCACTGGTGAGATCATGAGCCAACCGGTCCCATGCCTCAGCCTTGTATGCACCCGAGAGGACTTGGCCCTGCATGAGTTGGGCCTCATGATTATGGACTAGGAGCCAGAACATGTACCTGGACTCCTCAACACCCCACCTCTGTGCTCAAAAGCAACTACCCTCTCCTACTCCTGTCATTCTGCCTGCAGGTCAGTTCTACAATCGTTTATGTTGTGTATTCCCGCCTATGGGGCTTATATAGTCCGTTTTCCCCGCACATATCTGTGATTGGCCATTTTGGAATTGTATCAACTTCAGTAAACCTGCATTGTCATGCTGTAGTTTGTATTCATTCCTATATATTAGCTATTATTGCATTTAAAGGTACTGCTGTCATGGCTTAGTGGTTCTGTACCTTGACTATGGTGTATAGTATCCTGGGTTTGAACCTAATCACTACTTTTTATTTTTCATGACTGTCTAGACATGCTGATGGGTGTGTCTGTGTAAAGGCAGTTTTGATACGGCTTGCTCAACGTTGCCCGTCGGTTAGCTTGTTTGCGCGATGCGCAGCTCCGCAAACGGGGTACGCTGCTTTAAGCCTCATTTGGCTATCGGCACGCATATTATGCTCAGCTCAGTTAGGGGCACATAGATTTAGTGTGTTAGACCACTGCTCAGCTACGGGCACTCATTTTGCACCAGTTAAACCACTGCTCATCTATGGGCAGATGCACTCACTCTGTTAAACTGTAGCTCAGCTATGAGCACATCTGGCATTTTTTATTCTTTTGTTACCTCACATTTCTTCAATATAAATGGGCTATTTCATTACATTTTACATAAATTGTGGTTTTATGTGTACATATTTGTCAGGGACTTGTTTCCTGCTTATTTTGCAAAAAAAAAAAAAAAAATTGGTGTTGTGGGGGCTCGAACCATTAATGCCTGCTCTTCAGCCAACATCTCTACCGCTACGCTATTGCTTCCTGCCTTATTTTGCATATGTTGTTCTTATATGCTTTCCCACTGACTGCTAACTGTAGCTGCGCTACAGGCATGCCCGCGCAAATGAGCGCACTGACGGTTAAACATCTTTACAATTTAAAAAAAATATATAACATGTTCATTTATATATTTTATGTTCATAGTCTGTGAGGGCATGTGTTGTGTTGTGTTTATTCACATTTCCGTGGACTCTGTTGTGGGTGTTTACTTTGGGCACTTTTACACGTCTGGGGGCGTGTCCGCTTGCAGGGCTCGGCCTACGGACACGCCCCCTACTGTCTTACATGGACCGTGTTAGACTTAGGTGTGATTCAGCATGCTCTCATGAATATGCAAAGCATGCTGACATCACTCCGTTTAACTGCAGCCTCCATGTAAGAGTTATAACTCTTACACGGAGGCTTCGTGAATCCTTGCCTAGGTTTATAATGTAAAGAAATAGTAACAGTGCCTCTAATTAATCTTATGAGCATAGTGATTAGCACTCAGAAGATGTATTTTCTTTCATATGATAACAAATTGCAGTGCTCTACTGTGCTTTCATCATGTCCTGCAGTAGGCATATTTTTTTTTTTAGTTTTTTTAAATGTTAAGAGATTTATAGTAGAAGAAAAACAGAACTGTTCTGCTTTTCTATAAGTGACATTTGAGTGCTATAATTTTTTATGCTGGTGTACTCCCAGTGAAACTTTTAGGAAGTCTGGAAAGAAGGAAAGTTGATAGGTACTTGTGTGATTATTAATTAATTAATTAATTAATTAATTAATTAATTAATTAATTAATTAGCTTTTGACTGAATAAAAGAACAATTAATTTACTATGCATGGGTAATGAAGCTGTGAGAAATGCCATTTTCAGTCCTGAATTTACAGACGAATTCCACAATAATGATTAAATTAACATTGCTACTTCCCAATACTTGGTTCTTCAGTCTGATCTTAGCAAGAGTGTCTTCTTTGCATAGTCTGTGTGGCCTCCATATGTCCATATGACATTTTTACTGGGTGATCTGGCTTTCTCCACATTTGAAGGGTATGCTGCAGGTAAAATGATGAGCAGAAAAAAACACTTCACCATAATTAAGTATATTGTAGTGATTGGATTGGTGTGTTATAGTTAGATTCATGCCCACCCCCACAAAGCAAAAAAATAAATAAAAAAATGGACTCACCCTCATTCCTATCAGAGCCATTCAGGTTCCATTTCTGTGTTCTGCTCCCACCCATATTTCCCATATTTTATTTAAAAAAATCTTCGTTTAAGCAATTGTACATATTGAACCACTCAGGCTTTAGTTAAAAAAAAAGATTTTCTATATTTCACTTTTAAATTCGTTGCTACAATGTTGCAAGTAGTTGCTACAGTTTAGATGCCACAGGGAATGCTGCAGCACTCAGGTTTGAACTCGAATGCAATGCTAGGTTTATAAACGCTGGTATTGCATTAATGAGATCCAGGTTTCCTGAATTGCTCCCCACTAAATACTTTGCCCCCAGGGCAGTTACCCCTCTCATACTGCTCCAGCTATACTACTGATAATCTTTATGTGTGTGCATGTAGATATCTATCTATCTATCTATCTATCTATCTATCTATCTATCTATCTATCTATCTATCTGTCTATCTATCTATCTATCTATCTATCTATCTATCTATCTATCTATCTATCTATCTATCTATTGTGATAAACCAAGATGCTGCCAGCCCAGCTAGTTAGTAAATAATTATATGTCACTTGAAAATATTAATATGATTTATATAGAAATGTGATACTGCCAGCCCAGCTAGATAGATTTTTGTAAATAATTCTCTATCATTTGTGAATAGTAATATGATTTGTATGCTTGCCTTAAAAATGTAAGAAAACTATATGTTCTGCACTGAGCTTCAAGATTGTAACCACAGTACACCTTGCTGGAAAAGAGCAGAAATTTGTATAAACTATATGCTTATGTAAATATAAGTTTTCAGAGTAGAATTTGGGATAACTTGCAAAACTCTATGAAAATAAGTTGATAAGTAAAGAGTTTTAAGATGTGTTATAAAGTTAGTTTATCTCAGCTAAGAGACAGGATGTCTAGGCTATGGGCTTCTTTCTATTGTCTAGAAACAGAGGTAATTACAAGTTTCCAAAGTAATTGTTTTACGACTTTCAATTTCAGGCAAGCTTCTAAGAGAAAATCATCAGCTTATGAGAGATAAGTATTTTTAACACAGACATGTTAAAATTTAAGTTCCTGCTAGCCTAGGAGACTAGGCAGAGGAGATATGAATGATGCAATCTGAGATGATTCAGCAGTAATTTGTATTATTAATTTAAGAACTATCTCAGAGAGAAAGTGAGTGCATTTTGCATTTTGTTTTGGATCTGACTACATCACCTGCACTTTGCCTTGCTCTGTAAGTAAGTTATTTAGAACATAGTTTCTCTTAGAGATAGACAGGAATACAGCAAGAGTAGTGTAGATGCTTTCTGCATTCACATGGGACTGTTCTGCAATGTTGTTTTTAAGTATTTCCTGTGATTCTGAACTCTGTTGTTACTATGTTGAGTTAATGAGTATTGTCTTGTGCTTTTATTATTTATTATTAAATGTATTTAAACCTTTTAAGTGTGGCTGATTTTGTGTAGAGATATTTAAGCTCTTAATTTACTTGCATGTATTTGGTGATACTGTACAAGCTACTCCTAAATAGCCTTCAAGTCTTAGTCACACTTACCGTTTGGATAATAGTAACATTGCACAGTAGAATTAGACACCCTTTGGTAAGGGCCTTTATAGTAGCTGATAAGGGTGATTGGTGGCAGGTAGTACTACTGTATAGTCTGGGCAGAAGGAAGCATAGCTGGAGAACCTGTGCCAGCCTTCCCCAGGAGTGTCTGTGATTTTGTATAGAAGTCAAATTTCAAAGTGTAAGTGTGTCAGCTATTTGGACAGGGACACGAAGCACTGGTTGGACAGAGAGGGTACTAGAGATTTTGCCTTGAACACTTGGCTGGATCTTAAGCCTATAGCTGTGCCAGTGGTGAGTCTTATTGGGGATCTGGAGAGAGAGGGAGAAACCAGCCCCAGACTGACTATGATCTATGTGTTCTTAAGGGAAATTGTAGTTTACTGTGTGTGTAATGTTCATCATCCCAATGTCCACATCCCTCACTGGGGTTAGTGGTGAGGATTGAGGCTCCTTGATTACTGGGCCAGTGCAGGGGCATCACATATATATCTATCTATATCTATCTATATCTATCTATATCTATATATATATATATATATATATATATATATATGGGTCTAGGACTATTCACTAAAAGCACATTTCACTTAAACACATTTGACAGTGCACAATTCACTGAAAGCTCAATTCACTGAAAATACAATTCACTGAAACACATTTCACTGAAAGTTATATATGGCCTTTTCCCCACTGTAGTGTGACCCTGGAGTTAGAATATATAGTAAGGGGGGATGTGGGGGGCATAGACCCCCACCTATTTTAAATATTTTGAACTATACACATGGAAACCTGCAATTTCAATAAGTTACTCTTTTCTAAACTTAATATATATCCAAACTATGTGGGAGGCTATGCCCCCACACTCCCCAATGTGGGGGTGGTACCCCCCCTTACTATATATACTAACTCCATGGTCGCACTACAGTGGGGAAAAGGCCATATATAACTTCCAGTGGAATGTGTTTCAGTGAATTGTGTTTTCAGTGATTTTTGCACAGTCATTTGACTTTTTGTGAAATGTGCTTTCAGTGAATAGTCCTAAGACACACACACACACACACACACACATATATATATATATATATATATATATATATATATATATATATATATATATATATATATATCCACACACACACGCACACACACATATACATCCTCTGATGGATTGGCATTCTGTCCAATATTAGTTCTCTGCCGTATGTATATTAACTGCTGCTGTAGACTGCTATTTGATTTATGACTGGATAACATTAGTTTAAAAATGAAGGAATATCTGCTTAGTCCAACCCTTAATAAGAACAGTTTGATTAGATTAGCTTTTTTGCAGAAGTTGTATTCAAGCTCTTTAGAAAATTATCATGACGGTGAAAGTCTTCTTGGGAATACTAATATATGCTGTGCTTTTATTATTTTATTTATTTGTTTATTTATTTTTTGTTCATCATGGTAGTCCAAATGGGATGTAGTAGCCCCTTATCAGAGGAGGCCCAGGCAGAAAAGCTTGAGTTACATTTTTATATACTGGAGAAAATGGAAAGCTTAAAGTTACAATATGGACAGACAATAACTGAATGCAACAATAGTGAAGAAAATCTACACGCTGTAAAATATACAGTCATTAGACAATAAAACATCACAAAATGGGATCCAAAGTAAGGTTTAAAATGAAAATGTGTAAACTTATGTTTATGGGAAGAAGGACTACTAGAAAAGTGTGTGGAAGCTATGACTAGTAAAAAGAAAGGGGTATATGTAAGTAGAATGTATATTTGTTAGTTGAAAGAGATAAAGAAGGTCATAGTAAAGCTGGGATGGATGTAAAAGGTAATGAGCTATGAGTTGCAATTTTTCTGGAGGGAAAAACTGTTAGGAGCCGAGTAGATGCGGCTGTAGTGGCAGTAATTCCAAAGGGATAAAAGGCAGTTGGAAATGATATTGAGAATTTGACTTGTTGAGTTATATGAGGGCAATGTCAGTGTATAAGGGCAGAGGTAGCCTAGCCTTCAGAGGTGCAAGGTCAGAGACAAATGTTTTTAAAGTGTTGTTTTAGCAAGATTTTTTACTCTGGATATTTTTGTCTGATGTTAGTAGGGGCAGAATTCCAGATTTTGGAGATCTAATTTGAGTACTGTGACAGACCAGCAGAGTTAGGAGTTTTAGATATGGTTAATAGGAACTTGTCCATAGACCATAGTGCTTGCTCATGGGTTTAAGGTTCTGATAAGTTTTGCAGTGCAGTACAGTTTTGTGCTGTGTAGATTATTTTATGAACAGTTGCTCAATGGGTGATAGATGGATAGTGTGGAAGTTCTAGCCAACTTAGTGTTTTTATGGCTAGGCAGAGGTGGATTTTGCAGATTGGTTAGTTGTAAATTTAGTTACCTTATAGCATTATTCAGATTAAATTATTAGTGATTGCTGAAGGTTTGGTTTAGATGAGGTCAGTGTACAGCAGTGAAGGCAGAAAATATACAGAGGCTCTTGTATTTTTGCATAGCAACCAAAAAGTGCTTGCTACAATATAAAAATCCAAATTTTCTGTTGATTTTCTTGACAGCTTGTTGTGTTTGAATACCAAACTTTAGGTTGTTATCTGTAATGACCCTTTATGTGGGATATAAGTCTGATAGGAGTTTTGTTTAATGAGGTGGTAGAGAAGTTACTTTTTGTATAGGATGCAGATTTTGGTGTGAAAAGCAATTACTTGATTTCCTTACTATTCACCAAGAGGTGAGAGATGTTGAGCCAGGTATCTATATAAATATGGCTATATTTATATCTATCTATGTATATATATATATATATATATATATATATATATATATATATATATATATATATTTATGTTTATATATATATATATATATATATATATATATATATATATATATATATATATATATAGATATATATGATTCTGCGGTGGTGCAGTGGTAGCGTTGTTGCCTCACAGCAAGAGGTTCTCCCGTTTGATTCTTGGCTGGAGTGCGAGGAGTGTCATCTGTGTGGAGTCTGCATGTCCACCCCATGGTTGGGTGAGCGTTCGAAAGACATGCGTAAATGGGCATGCCTTCGTTGAAGGTTGAACGTCGAGCTGGCACCTCAGCATTTATGAAAATCTACTGCCAATCATTAGCAGACCAGAGTTCTGCTGTGGCAACCCCTAACCGGGAAAAGCTGAAAGACAACAACATATAGATAGATAAAGATATTTCTTCAACTACAGTTGCTACAGTTGATACTCTGCGTGGAGTCATACAGCACTTTGGTTCTAATTAAAACAAAAAAAAAAGAAGAGAAAGAAATGATGTTTTAAACTGTAGCAAACTACCCACTACAATGTATCAAGCACTTGATACAGTTTAGACTACACAGGGAGCACTTCACTGCAGCACTCAGGTTTGACCGCAAATGAAGAAACAGCTTTTAAATGCCTGTATACATTAAAGAGCAATCAGGATCAGTCAATTGCACTCCCCAACACTTTTCACATGGAAAATTTGCCTCTCTTGCCCCATCCTAGCTATGCTACTGTGTACTATTAGTTTTCTTATGTATTAAGCATTTTATAGTTTAGGTAAATTCATCACAAAATTATTCCTTTCCAGTATAACATGAAGTCTCATTACCTGAAGCACTGACCATAACTGCCAGTTTGTGTAATAGTATCATTGCTTTAAAAATTCATATATATATTTTTGAAATAAGCAGCAGATGAATCTCAAACATCTAGAAAGATACTTTCACAGTTGGCTGTTTGAGGCAGGACAAACTGTTATATCACATCTTGGCAGTTAGGGCATAGCTGAGCTATAAAACAGTTCACCATGCACATTTTTTGTTCTGTTTTGAAGCCTAGGAAAAGGGCAGAGAAAGTATACAAAGAAATGCTCCATGTTAAACTAAAGAAGGCAAGAAACTTAACTTTATTGATTTGCTTTACTTGATGTAGTTTTCTTTTCTATATGATTATGTCTGGAAAATATAAAAAAGTTGGTTAATCCCACTCCACAAAGGGGGAGCCACCACTGATCCCGGAAACTATCGACCTATTAGCCTGATGAGCCTGGTCTGCAAGGCCATGGAACGTATCATCATGGAACTCATAAACATAGACACTGGTAACCTACAAACTCTGGATCCCACCCAGTTCAGGTTTGTGAAAGGCAGATCATGCCTCCTGAACCTGATAGACTTCTTTGAGGCAGTCACCAAAGCAGTAGATGGGGGTAAGGTGGTTCACACAGCCTATCTTGACCTTGTCAAGGCTTTCAACACCATCCCAAACTCTGGAATTATAGCTAAACTCACTAAACTAGGTATAAATCCCTACATCACAAGATGGGTTGCCAACTGGTCACTGCCAGAACCCACACTGTAAAAGTTGCAGACTCCAAATCTGACCTCAAAGCCGTGACAAGTGGAGTACCACAGGGTTCCGTCCTGGGACCTCTCCTGTTTGGTATCTACTTCTCTGAAGTACAGGCTAACACAGAAGGCCTCTGGCTAATGAAGTTCGCAGATGACTGCAAACTAGGAGCCATAGTCAAGTCCCCAAATGATGTGGACATCCTATAGAAGGGCCTCGCTGAGACAGATGCCTGTTGTCTGAGCCATGGCCTCAAGCTTAATGCCAAAAAGTGCAGTGTCATCCCCTTTGGTAAAAACTCTGCACGCATGAACTACCACATAGGCAGCAATCTACTTAACACTGAATGTGTGATAAGAGACCTTGGGACCCAGGTGGACAGTAGTCTCTCCTTTGATAGTCACATTGCCACAGTAGTCAGGAAGTCTTTCTACATGGCACACCTCATCATCAAAGGGTTCTCATCCAGGAAAAAAGAGGTCATTGTTCCCCTCTACTCAACACTCATTAGACCCATTATAGAGTACAATGCTCCTTTTGGAATGTACCTCACAAGACATCTGCAGCAGCTGGGAAGGCCACAGAAGTACCTCACAAAGAGGATTACTGGCCTCAAACAAATGCCCTACACTGACTGCCTCAAAAAACTCCAGCTTTACTCCATAGCATATCGCCTACTCCGAGGTGATCTCTGCCTAATATATAAAGCTATGTCTAACGCAGAGCTGTTGGACATGCCATACCTAAAGAAATCCCAATCCCTCCAAGCTAGAGAACCTAAACCTAGACACCACAATAAACAGGACATGCTGGAGGGATAGATTCCTGCCCCAGAGACTTCCCATACTCTGGAACAGGCTACCCATCTATGTCAAGCAAAGTTCTTCAATAGCACTTTTCAAGAAAAATCTTGATGAGTGGATGGGAAATAGGAAATACACCCCGGGGATCACTTCTATGTCTCTGCTTGACAGTGGCACAGGAAAATAACTTTCTTGGTGGCGTAAGCCAGGGAACCTTGTTGGCTAGGCTTACGTAGGCCCTTGGGCCGATAGCCTAGTACTTACCAATGAACCTATGATAGTATACTTTCTCCCTTAATTTAACTGACTTTCTATGAAGATTTTATGAGTGCTTATTGCTAATTTTATAAAACTTTATGTTTATGCACAGTTTTGTGCAGTAGCGGCTTTCATTGCACATGTGTGTGTGTGTGTGTGTGTGTGTGTGTGTGTGTGTGTGTGTGTGTGTGTGTGTGTGTGTGTATGTGTGTGTGTATATGTGTGTGTGTGCGTGTAATTTGCATGCCTATGTTAGACTGGTTGACTACGTTTTTTGTTTTTATAATTGCTGGTCTTTCCATGTTAATTCTTCCTATCCATTCTGGTGCTGCTTCATTTCCCATTTGTCAAGCTTATGATTTTGCCATCAGTAGGAGGTTATTTTTTAATTATTATCCCCCCCCCATTACCTGCTGACTGTGACAACCCACCACTGGACTAGTAATCAAGGAGCCTCAATCTTCACCACTGGCAGCAGTGGGGGATGTTCAGTGGGAGGATAACAAGTACACACACAGTATTTCCAGGTGCAGCTCTCTGTAATAAGTGCAATTTCCCTTAAAAGCACACAGAGACCATGGTCCTGGGCTGGTTTCTCCCTCTTCCTTCATATCCCCAATAAGACTCCCCACTGGCACAGCTATTGAGTTGAGATCACAGCTGAGTGACCAAGCCAAGACCTCCAGCACCCTCTCTGTCCAACCAGTGCTTTATGCCAAGTAGCTGACATACACACACACCTGGGAAAGGGAGTCACAGGTTTACTAGATATGCCCCCTTCTGCCTAGACTATAAGGTAGTTTTCACTGGGACCAGTGACTCCTTATCAGCTACTTTAAGGCCCTTAACAAAGGATGTCCAATCTTACTGTGTAATATTAATATTAATACAAATGGTAGTTTGACCAAGTGGAAGGCTATTAGGAATGGCCCACACTGTGTCACCAAATAAATATGCAAATACTCTCAAAATTTAAATATTTCTACACAGATCAGCCACACTGAAAGGTTTAAATATATTTAATAATAAATAATAAAAGAACAAGACAATACTAAGTATATATTCACAGTGACATCAGATTTCAAAGCCAAAGGAAATATTTAAAATAACATTGTAGTACAGACTTACACAAATACAGAAAAATATCTAAACCAAACTTCACTATATTTGTGAATGTATCGAATAGAATTGTACTGTTCCCTGGAAATGTATTTCATTAGAGCAAGGCAGATGTGGTGAATGGTTCTTATTGTTGCTGTCAGGTCCAACACAGAATGCGGAATGTTCTATCTCACTAAGAGACTTCTCAGATTAATAGCTAAGATATTACTGTTGGGATAGCATGCAGAATTATGTAATTTCTGGTCATCTGACTTCCAGTTCCAGGCCAAAACCCCCAACTGCTAGAAGCTGACAGCGTTTACCATCTACCTGTAAAAATATACAGACAAGGGCTTTTACTCAGATCTTTGGCAGATGCTGGAAATCATAAAACAATTGCATGCATTCCTTCATGCTTCAAAAGTAGCAATTATTTCACTCCAAGGACAGTACAGAAAGCTTCCTACTACAGACTCTGTGTCTCTAGCTGCATTGAAAACCTGAGAGATAGCCTCTTTTATTGCATACTCTATAAAATAATTTAATTTCAGCTATTTTTCTAATGTTTGCTAGACTGAATTTTACCCTCCAGTTTCCTCTGTTGACATATACATTTAAACAGTTACAATACTGCATATACATTTCTGTTCTCTTCCAGTAGGGCACACCGTGGATACATTTTAAGCACAACCACTTTACAAAATACTTTTTTCAACACAAACATCTGTACAGAACAGTTTGATATACACATGACATACAGTTCTAATACATTTGTAACATAAGCATCTGATATATATCATTTTGAAATTTACCAATGACATATAATTATCTACAAAATTCCAGCTAACTGTGCTGGCAGTATATTATTTTGTCACATTGACCATCAGCACTTCCTTTCTTGGGAGCCATCAAACAAGCAGCACTCAATGTTTTTTTGGTTAAGTTCTTAACCCCATCCACCCATGGCTGACTTAAGCATAAACTCATGGGGGAGGTAAGCATTCTGTGTTCATTCGTGGCATGTATGTATTCATACTTACATACCTGTGATAGTTACCTGCACCGGCTTAGAACACCAAATTCATATCCTGTAGTTCTACAGCTACAGATGTTGTACAAGTCTCCAATTCCATAAGTAATTTGGTTGAATGTGATCACAATTTTTTCTCTCCTCCCCCAGGATGGGCAAGCTGAAATGAGTTTCTTAATCCCAACATTCCCCTCCCAGCTCTTACACTGCTCAAGCCACTGGTCAAACTTGAGCCATAGTCAAGGCTTCATCTGTCCATGCCACAGGGCTGAGGTGATTAGGAGATTATGTCTTTACTATTTTGAATATCATTTACTAGTTCTGATCCAGTGACAAACTTAAACATGAGTTGTCAGTGTCTTTATTCTATAAAGCATGTTTAATTTGTTCCACAATCCTGATTGCAGTTTTCTTTTTTTTTTTTTTATTGCTTTTATGCAGAATTATAATTATTTGTTTGGGTTTGATAGTTTTCCCCTTTTAAGTGAATTTTCATTGGTTCATAAGTTCATAGGTAGGTACTAGGCTATTGGCCCTGGAGCCTATATAAGCCCAGCCAAAAAGGTACCCTGGCTTTTGCCACCTAAGAAAATTATTTTCCTGTGCCACTGTCAAGCAGAGCCACAGAGGTGATCCCCGGGGTGAATTTCCTATTTCCCATCCAATCAACAAGGTTTTTCTTGAAGAGTGCTAATGAGGAGCTTTGTTTTATATAGCTAGGTAGTTTATTCCAGAGTATGGGAAGCCTCTGGGACAAGAATCTATCCCTCCAGCATGTTCTGTTTATTGTGGTGACAAAGTTTAGGTCCCTAGAGCATGTAGCTTGGAGGGATTGGGATGTCTTTAAGTAGATCATGTCCAACAGCTCTGGGTTTGACATAGCTTTGTATTTTAGGCAGAGATCACCTCTAAGTAGGTGATATGCGATGGAGTAAAGCTGGAGTTTTTTTAGTCAGTCTGCGTATGGCATCTGTTTGAGGCTGATAATCCTCTTTGTGAGGTATTTCTGTGGCCTTTCCAGTTGTTGTAGATGTCTTGTGAGGTACATACCAAAAGGGGCATTGTACTCTATAATGGGTCTAATGAGTGATGAGTAGAGGGGAACAATGACCTCTTTTTTCTGGATGAGAAACCTTTTGTGATGAAGTGTGCCACATAGAATGATTTCCTGACCACTGTGGTGATGTGATTATCAAAGGAGAGACTACTGTCCGCCTGTGTCCCAAGGACCCTTATCACACTTTTGGTGTTAAGTATACTACCAACTATGTTGTAGTTCATGGGTACAGAGTTTTTACCAAAGGGTATGACAATGCACTTTTTGGCATTCTGCTTGAGGCCATGGCTTTGACACCAGGCATCTGTCTCAGTGAGGCCCTTTTGTAGGATGTCCACATCGTTAGGAGTTTTGATTATGGCTCCTGGTTTGCAGTCATCTGTGAACTTCATCAGCCAAAGACCATGTGTGTTAGCCTGTACTTCAGAGAAGTAGATACCAAACAGGAGAGGACCCAGGACTGAACCCTGTGGTACTCCACTTGTCACTGGTCTGATGTCGGATTTAGAGTCTGCTACTTTCACAGTGTTGGTTCTGTCAGTGAGCCAGTTGGCAACCCATCTTGTGACATAGGAATTTATACCTAGTTTAGTGAGTTTATCTATAATTCCAGAGCAGGGGATGGCATTGAAAGCCTTGGTAAGATCTAGATAGGCTGTGTGAACCACCTTATCCTTGTCTATGGTTTTGGTGACTGCTTCAAAGAAGTCTATCATGTTTAGGAGACATGATCTGCCTTTTACAAACCTGAACTGGGTGAGGTCCAGAGTTTGGAGATTACCAATGTCTTAGTTTATAAGTTCCATGATGATACATTCCATGGCCTTGCAGACCAGGCTCGTCAGGCTAATGGGGCGGTAGTTCCCGAGTCCGTGGTGGCTCCCCCCTTGTGGAGTGGGATAACTGTTGCTGTGCACCATTCAGCAGGCACAAAGCGTGAGGTGAGGCTATGATTGAACATGGTACGGTGGGGTGCCAGTTCGTTCTGTAGTTCCTGTAGAACACAGCCCGTGATGTTGTCTGGTCCCATGGATGCTGTGTTCTTGGCTTTGGAGAGTGTGTTTTTTACCTGTGCAACCGTGATTACAGGAACTTTGCATTCTTCCAGTATAGAGATGGGCTCTTTAGGGGGTGAGAGAGGGGTAAAGTTAGCACTGAACCTATCTGCCAGGATGTTGGCAATATCAGTTGGGTCTGTATATTTAGTGCCATTGTGCTGTAACTCAGAGCAGATCTGAATGTTGCCACTGAGATTCTTGACATAGCTATAGAATGCTTTGTGGTTGTCTTTAGAATCAGTGGAAATTTTGTTTTCGTAACTAGCTTTGGAGGATTTTATCAGGGATCGCAGCTTCTTACTGAGGCTGACCAGGGAGCTCCTCCACTCATGGGATTTTACTCTCTTTTGCAACAGTTTCTTCCTTCTGTTGTACAGTTTGTTTATGGCAGGGGGACCACCAGATTGGCTTCCTTTTTTGGAGGATAGCATCTTGGTTCTGTTTGGGATAGCACGATCCATGCACTCATGTAAGTGCTTATAAAGCGCAATTGTGTAGGATTCAGTAGTCGTAACTGTATTGTCCATCTGCATGGGTGTCATGAAGTTCACCACTTCTGTCTTAAGAAGCATGAAGTTGGCTTTGGAGAATTTTTTTACCATGGTTTCCTTAATGGGGGGTGGGGGCAGGATATGGATATCTAGGGTAATTAGCTTATGGTCGGATCGGACCAATGAGGCGTTGACTTCAGGTGTGGAGCACCGGTCACTCATGTTGGTAATGACTAGATCTAGGATATTGTTGCCCCTGGTGGTGGTGTGGATAAGTTGATCCAGGGCATTGGAGTTTATGAATTCCAGAAGGCGTTGAGCAAAGGAGTTGGTACATGAGTAGTTTTCCCAGTTAATGGGGGGGGTAGTTGAAATCACCCATTATTAGGGTGTTTTGTTGAACCCTAATATTTTCCAGTACATCAAGAAAAGAGGAGTGGGAATCCCGAGGCATGGTGGGTGATCTGTAGCAAGCTACAATTTGGATTGCAGTTTTGCCCAGAGTTAGTTGCACTTGGATAACCTCGGCTGCATTATGCTGAGCAACTAGCGTGGAGGTGTGGATATCCTTAATGAATATGGACACACCTCCGCCTTTGGTGTTCTGGTCCAGGTTACATGGCTGAAAAGTGTGGTACGAGTTATAGCCTGGTAGTGCAGGGGTGCTCTCTGGAGCTTTAAACCACGTCTCAGTCACTGTACAGATATCAATGTTCTCCATTTTAAGGAGTGCCTCGAGTGAGTGCATTTTGAGATTTAGACCTCTAGCATTGAGTAGCATCACCCTCAGTTTTTGCTTGCTTGTTCCTGTTATGGTGGTGAATTTGTCATTTGAACCTTGCCTAAAAAAGGCACTGTAGGGACCTGTAATATATGCCTCTGATGATGGTTTAGTTTGTTGAATTGTGAAGTCTTTGAGAGAGAAGAGATGATTGAATGAATGTGAGATTTAAGTTGCCTGTAATAATTATTCTTGTGTGGTAGAACAGATTTGATGCACAAACACCTAATAACAAGGCCTAAGTTCTTTCCTCATTTTATAAATGTAGACTAATTGATACGCAGCAGGTTTGCAGATCCCATACAAAAGTGAGACCAGAAGAATGAGAAAATATGGTTTCATAGTTTCAAACAAAGATGGGAAGAAGTTACTAGAATTTCACCTGCACTGTATATTTTCAGCACGCATGCTCCTTTCTCTGCTATTAATTGGTTAGTATCTCTCTCCTCTCAGTCACAAAGTGAAACATTTTGGTTTATGAATTTAGCTGATAAACAGGAGGTGAAATAGAAAGGCTGGTTTCTGTGACTCATTGAAACCTAGGGAATGATGTTATGTATCACGTGATCTGTGAAGAGCATTTCCATTACCTTTGAATTGTTCGTCCCACTCAGAGGCATATATTACAGCCTGAAAAAAAATAGTTGTGGTATAATTTATTTTATATGCAGTCCCATACAAATTAGCAGATGGCTTACCATAACTTGATCCCATACATGAGTTAGAAAAATGGCTATGCCCCCTATATTTTCACCCGATCATACAAGTTACAATGTTTTTCTATCATACACACACACACACACACACACACACACACACACACACACACACACACACACACACACACACACACACACACACACACACACACACACACACACACACACACACACACACACACACACACACACACACATGCACACATCTATTGGGATTAAACATGGTTTTATTTCCATAGCTTTCCTCTTCAATTTGAATCTGACATGAATATTCTTCCCCTTTTCCCCAGGAGACACATAGCTGGATTTTGTGCAATGTTTTCTAAAATTTGTGTAAATACATCTTCAAATGTATTTATTTATTTCCAGTTTGATGACCAGGGAAGTCCACTGGGCCAAGCAGAACCCATTTTCAGTGGATCCCCGGGGAGAAACGCTCCAAAAGCAGTTAACAAAATATAATTAAGTACAGTATGGAATATACAGTATACAAAAGCATAAATATATAATTTAAAATAGAAATACAAAATCAGGAAGTATATGTTTCAAAAGCACAAATGTTAAAATATGGATAAAGTCAAAAGTAATACAGACATTTAATCCTTGAACTGTTTGGGAATGGCCTTAATATTTATGTCTGTGTTTTAACGGTTTTATGAGGATGCAATGTGCATGCAGAATAATTTCTCATGACATGACCACAAGAATACTGCCAAAGATGTAGAGTCAAACACTCCTTCAGACATACTGATAATTCTGTTCTTCAATGGATCCTGCTTAGCTAAATACAGCTTAGCACTTAAAATCCTATAAGCTCTTATTCAACCACAGCATTATAAAGCTCATCGTCAGTGTGTACATAAAAGTTAAATATTTTGGAATAATTCAGTAACACAGGAACAGTACATATGCCAGTGATTTTTTAAGTGACTAGAATTTGTGCTCTGAGTCCAGAGCCCACATGTCCTCATAGCATCCCAGGCCATCCATGGATTATCCATTTAATCACATCACTAAATTAAGCAGTCCAGAATAAAATCCTGACAACATTTTAGCAATCTTTTCACTTTCTCATTCCTCTTACAGTTTCAGGTTAAGTATATCAAGAAGAGCCATCCCCCATCCTCAGACATTGTTCTGCTCCCCCGGCAATCATGTATACCAAGTAGCAGAACAATGTTTACTGTAACTAAACCTTATAAGAGCTCATTTTAAACTCCTCCCTACTCAAAGCTGAGGAACATACATTAAGCATACAATAGTTTACACATGTGATGGATACATTGAGAATGCTATCTACATATTGTTAAACCGCTACCATGCTATTCTACTTTAACTGCTCTCAGGGCTTCTACCATTGCTTGATCAAAGAGATTCAGGCTGTTATAAATTTGCCAAGTTCTCTCTGAATGAGAAAGCAAACTTATCATATTACTGCGTACATAAGGGCAAACTACGGAACCTACTGGCCACATCATGAAAAGTAAAAATGTTTCACACTAGAGAAAATTCTTTTTAACATTCTGGCCACGCATCACAATAATGCAGTTATTCAAGTTTGTATGATTTGCAGTTGAACACCTTGAGTCTTCAGGAATCTTGACAAGTCTGCAGCTGGCTTTTTGTAGCTTCTTATGTGTCAAATCATACTAGTTAGTCTTTGTAAGTAAGGTATGGCAACATTCCATGTCTCTCAACCTGCAAACAATAAAATTAGAAACAAAGACCATTTAAAAATAGGAACATTCAGCTAAAAGTCCAAATATCTAATTAGCATAAGATTTCAATACCAAATAATACATAACTCTTCCTGCTTCACGCAGGAATTTGGGATACTACTCAGAAACATGTTTAAAAACAGAGACTGACAAACATCATGGAAAAATATGAGCACATTTTTTCAAGAGACAGTGTAAAATCTATAGATTTTCAAAAAATTATTATAGAATTCTACCACACAGGTCATTTATTTCTGCTTCAGAAAAAAATCTCAGATGTGTCCTCTTTCTTTAAATTATTGTTGTCACTGGTATGTTAGTCACGTTGTAGTCTTTTGTGTCCTGGACAGCTTCAAAAATCACGTGTGATGAGTGGGATTCAGAAAATTGTGTGACAGGGTAAATTAAGCTTGAAAATAGAGACATCCCTCCAAAACAATCAGGCCTGAAAATAGAAATGTTCCTCTAAAATAGGGACTGCTCTGTTCTATCACAAATGGCAACATCTGACCTTTCCACAGTTATAGATGTCCATAGCATTTACCTCCTTGTCTTGAATATAAATGACTCCCAAGTTTTAATTTATTGCTAGCCTCACAACTATGATATTAGTATTCAGCGTGTGAGCTAATTCAGATAAGATTATGCATTTTGTTTTTTTTTTCTTTTCTTTTCTTTTTTGTTCAAACCATGAGCAAAAAAAGAGAATCTACACATACAAGTCGTACTGCTTGTTATTTGACTTGTTTGTGGATTTTTGTAAACCACAGAAGCCCTAGAGGAGAAAGAGTGTTAAGCAAGCTTAAACTACAAAGGTGGTATGAAGAAAAAAGGACTTTGGAAGGGCCTTAGATTTACCAGAGCATCAAAATATAGCTGGGCATTAGTTTCTGTATCTTGTAACATTAGAAGAAGAAATTGGGATGTGCAACAACATGTAATGTAATTTAGGATAGAAAATGTTTTGTATGACGGAGGCAAATGGTTCTAGAAAAGCTTCAGCATCATTTAACTGTAGCTCCTGACTTGACTCTTGATGTAAGCATAAGAAAATATTTTCCTCATTTTAAGGCTACGTGGAAGGAGAAGGAGGGAAAACATCCCCAGACACAGAGGGGAAACATCCCCAGACACATTCTGGCTAGCCAGTACAACTAGTAAGAAAGAGACTAAGCAACAACTTGATGTAATGAACCAATAAATTAATTCTTGTCATTCCATCATTGGACAGGTTTCTAATAAAATATAGGGTCCTTTTTTTCTGTTTAATCACAGCAAGAAACTATTCCTTGTTGCTAGATTCTATGCTAATTCCATTCTGGGTTTTAATCTGGAGAACAAGTCAGTGACACTTTCATACAGATACAGAATAAAACCCAAGAAAAGAGAAATAGCATGGAAACAATAAAAAGGGTTAGAATCTGGATGTGATTAGACCGAAAAAGAAATTCTATACACTACCAGAAATGTAATGGAACAATATAAATCCAATACTGTAAGAGATACTAGCATAGACAAATGAAGGTGAAATGATAAACTCTGAAGCAAAATGTACAAATAGATATCTACAGAGAAGTATAAAAAGTGTTAGTACAGAAGCAGAGGGGAGGAAAATATTATAAAAGATTTAAGTGAGGATCCTTAAAACAAAGAAAGAGTTGTAAGTTTAAAGTTCTAGACCCATTTCTGTCGAATGAAAACAGGATGTTAAGAAGAAGAAAACTTTCAAAAGGCTTGTTCAGATATCAGAAAGGTTAATACAGAATTATATATTATTAAGCAATAACCCTTTGTAAGGGAAAACTAAAACATAGAAAAGGCTGCACTGCCAGTATTTTGGGGAGAAGACACTGGTACAGTGGTTGAGTTGTCTTCTTAGAGCAAGAGGTGCTCCAGTTTGATTCTCAGATGGGGTGCCTTCTGTGTGGAGTCTGTATGTCTTCCCTGTGTTCATTTGGGTTTCCTCTAGGTGCTTCAGTTTCCTCCCATGCTACAAAGACACACATCTGGAGCATTTCTCCCTGGGCCTTATTAAACAAATAATAAATACATAAACTTCCACCTGTAGACAAGATAATGGAGAAAGTGATGCTGAAGTTTAAATAAATACAGTGGGAAGATAATTATTTTAGCTAGGTAACAGAGATTGCAACTGAGGTTGAAATAGAAGATGATGGAGGAGACTTTTCAATTACTTCTTGTCTATGGTTTGAGTTAAAAGATGATTATTTATATGGAGTAAGTAAAGACAGAGATAAATTTTGCAACTCTTACTTGTGCCAAAATCGTATGGACCACTAGCAATGAAGTTATCCTATAATTGTGCATTAAGAGGTTACCTAGGTTTGGACAAAACAATGGGAAGTGGGTTAGTTACATTTTAGTTGCCATGTATAATGAAAGAAATGGAAAAGTTCTGTATTTATATTGTAGACTAGTGGGAAACAACACTGCTATATTGGATTTAAAAGCCCATTGATTACAATGTCATTTATAGAGATAGCATTTGAACCCAATAGTTTGGACATTGTGGCACCATTAGTAAAATAAAGCAATGACTATTAATACATACTGCTAATAACTGACTGTGCTACAAACTTTTTATATGCTGTACCATTATGCAAGGTTGCAGAAAACTGGTACTATTAATCTTAAATTATTTACTCATCAGTGTACATCCTTTCTGTCAAGGCTACTGCATCAGTTGTGCCAGTACGTTTTGTTTAAGTAGTTAAATATGCCCGAATGCCATCTACAGACTGATGGTTTAATAGAGAGGTTCAGTAAATCACTTCAATTAAAGAAAGCACTTCACGCAGTGGGTAAGAACATGGACCAGCTGTTACCTTAATTGCTGATTATGATGAGAGGTGCCACAAGCAGGAATACTACTTACCCCATTTGATTTGTAATTTGACAGGCATTCAAGAGGTCTACTTGATACTGCTAAAGAGACATGGAAAGAAGAGAAGAAAAGACACCATTTAAAATTGACAGAAAACTGTGTTAGTCTAAAAGATAGACTAAAGCTGATTATGTGATAACTACTGGAAATGTCAGCACCCACTACAGCAAGTCCCAAAACACAGAAGCTGAATGGCTAAAAAAACAGAATTACATATACTAAGTCTGAGAATGCCATTTGTCGGACTATTCCTTTTTCTCGGTGGAATGGCGACCACGGAGTTGGGGGCCTTACCCCCTCAAAAAAGAAGTTTAAAGAAGAAGAGCAATATTCAAGATTTATACTTCTTCTACATTTCTGGTCTATTTTGGAGGACATGGCTGTCAGTATTTCAAGTGCCAGCATTTCAATAGGGAACCGGTTATGCTCATAGTGTAAGAGTATATGCAAAAATCCCCCAAAAGATGCAACAATCAGTCTAGAATAAAAATACCTGCCACAAAGAATTTTACCCAGTGAATCAGATGTTACTGTTAGATGAAGAACATAAAGAACAAATTGCCACCAAAGCTGTAGGGCTCCTTTGAGATGACTGAAAAGCTAAATAGGTTCATAGGTTCATAGGTAAGTATTAGGCTAACTGTCCTTGTGGAGCAATCACATCCTAGCCAATTTCCCTTCTGAGGTTTGAATTAACCCATCATATGGAGTCAAATTGGCCTTACCCATTGCATGGTCAATAATTATATATATTACACCTAGTAAGAATAACTGGGATCATATAATTAATAATTGGAGCGGACCCATGCATGAGATAAAGTATTACAGGCCTGCCTCTGTCCATTAGTAGTACAGGGGGCAGTTCTGGGACAAATTTCTTCTTTCCTATCCATATTTCCAAGTTATGCTTGAATATGGAAAGGGATGAATTAAGGTGAAACAGCCAGGAAAAAGAGGAATAGAGAAAATGTATCCCATTAATATGCTGAAGCCAAAGAAAGACATAGAAAGTACTGTGGTCAGTCTGCAAGCTGAAATTGAAATTACAGTAAGAGGTATCTTTGTTAAAAAATACAAAACCAGGAAACAAAAGATATTTTCTGAAGAAATAAAAGCAGTCTTTCAGAAATTCATAGGAGAACTGAAATAACATATGAACAATACCAGGAGTAAATGTTAACTGAGATCTTGATGAGTACTAGAATCACAGAAACAAACAGCAAGAGAAATTCAAAAGGTACTCAGATTTTGTGTGATAGAAGAGTTACAGAGTGAATAATGTAGCCCAGTAGTGCCGGCACCTAAGCCTGATAGAAGTATCAAAGACTATATTAATTTTAGATATTTGTTATCAAACTATCCCATACCCAGAGCTGATGAAAGGATAGACAGCCTAGGGAAATCAAGACACTTAACAAAATGGACTTGAGTAAAGGGTATTCATAGATGACACATTCCCCCTTTGATAAAGACAAAAATTATTTTATAACACCTGTAGGTTTGTTTCATTGCACACTGCTAAACTTTGCTTAAATGGGGTTCTAACCTTACAAAAATTGATGGGTAAATGTTGAAGCCCCACTCACAATATACTGCTGCATATCTAGATAACATGGTCTTCCATTTAGAGGACTGGCAGTCTCACTTAGACAAATACAGGCTGCGTTACAATCTAGAATAGAGGCAGTTTTGACTGTGAATGTTAAAATGACTGGACATTGTGGAAGCTAAATATTAAGGATAACTTATAGGATGAGGCATAAAACCATTACTATGAAAAATACAGACAATAGCCTCACGTAAAAAAAAAAAAAAATCAGGTGAAGGCTTTCTTTAGAACTAGCTGAATACTACACAAGTTGTATATCTAATTTTGTAACTATTTGCTCTCCTTTGACATATTTCACAAAAGCAAAAGCTCCTATCAAGATCAGAAACTGAAAAGTCTATTATTTTCTGAATCAGTGCTAGTAACACCTAATTTTATTAAGACATTTGTCCTGTATGTGAATGCTTCAGAAGTAGGTTTGAGAATAGTGTTGTCCCAAGATATTCAAGGTAAGGAGAATCCTGATTTCTATATCATTTAAAAATGAAACAGGCCTATATTAGAGCATTAAATATTCTAAATAGCGAACGCTCACATGAGCGAAAACACAGGACCTTGAAAATGTTATTGTGGGGGGCTGTGCCCCCCCTCACCTCCCGCTAAATATATATTCGAACTCTGAGATCACACTATAGTGAGGAAAAGGCAAATATTCCAATCTTCACTGTACTGCGATAAAAAAAAAAGCTTCGAGGTCCTGCATTTTCGCTCATGTTAGCGTTCGCTATTTAGAACATTCGATGCTCTAATATAGACCCAAATGAAACAATGTTGAATAGAGGTATTCAGCTATAGAGGGGGTAAGTTTAGCTTTGAAGTGGTCCTTCAAGTCATTAAAGTAATACATGCTGGATAAACCCTTTAACTTGGTATCTAGTCATGCCCAACAGCAGCAATACATATACCATTAGGCATTAACCTTCCAAACTTTTTAGTTCATTGTTACAGTTAGACGCAGGCAGGCTACTATGAATGCTGATGGAGTGTCTGTTTTAAATCATTGTATATAAGTCAAGAACCAGTGGGTTTGTGTTAAAGTGGATAGCTGTAATATATTTTGTATAGAGAATGGGTTATGTGTCTTTGTATGCTTTGTATCTGTAAACTTCATACAGCAAGCAAGTTAGGAAACTAATTGTATTATTGAGAGTAATGGTTACCAATTAAGCTTGAATAAAAGGATAGAGACAAAAGAAAAAACTAAAGAGAAGACGTTTGGCCCACAAGTGGAAGGTTTGTCATGGGGGGTTTGATAGCCTGTTGAGGCCTATGGTTGATGTAGCATGAGATATATTCAGGTAAAGATGTTATTTGTTTGCCTGTAAAGGGGCTGCCAAGGCATACAGCTATGACTCAAAATTTGTGGTATGTTGTTGGCAAGGCTGTGTGGAACTGAACCTGTGTGGTAGAGTTATGTATGTTGATTCTGATTCCTGCTTCTAAGGTACTATAGATAGT